>NC_042616.1:301222576-301526746 GCF_901001135.1 Rhinatrema bivittatum
CCGGAACACCCCGAACGTTGCACCACCCACCCGACACGCCCCCTAGCAAAGCCCCGGCACTTACGTGCGTCCCGGGGCTTGTGCACGCTGCCAAGCCAATGCAAAATAGGCTCGGCATGTGCAGGGGCCTTTTAAAAGGGTTACGCGCGTACCTTATGCGCGTAACCCTTTTAAAATCTACCCGTTACTTTCTAGCAGGCTTATTTTCTCATGGGAGTGTTTTTTATCTTTTCTGAGATCTTCAAGTTTGTTATCTTTATAGAGGTGTGACAGGGCTTTGCCAGTCACTAATATTTTCCCTTGCAATATTCCATCTTATGGAAGTGGAGGTGATCTTTTTCTTTTATGATCTTCCCCTTGCCATAACCTCACCCAGGCTTGTGTGGGATATAAAATACCCATGAGCATGCTCAGTTTCCTATGGGTGGAAGGAGATTGGAGAAGGAACGGTGTTGTGTGTCCCCATATGGCAGGCCAGTGACTGGGCCTACTCACCTCCGGCACCTGGCTCCCGGCTCCCGGACCCGGCCCGTCCTCCCTGGTGACGGTGGCTAGCCGCTTGCGCTCCCACACCCATGCTGCCTCCTCGGCCTCTCTCTGTCCATCTTCGGGCTCCTCTGGCTCTCCCTGTTCTTCCACAGATTCCTAATTCCCGGTAGGTCTCCCCACCTGTACCGTGGGGAGATGCCACCGTCCAGCGGCCTGCTTCCTCCTAGGCGTGCGCTTCTTCCTCTTTTAAAGGAGCCGTGGCGGGAATCCTATCCGCGACTCAGATGATGACATCATTGGGCCCTGCTACCTAAGGCAGGCCCACCACTCGTTCCTTGCCTTGGCAACAGTTCTCCATGCTTGTTGTGTGCTCTTTGCTTGTCCTAGTTCCTGACTTCGTTCCTGGTTCCTGTTCCTGAATTCGATCCTGGTTCCTGCTCCTAACTTTCTTCCTGGTCCTGGTTCCTGATTCCGTTCCTGGTTCTTCCCTAACCTTGTTTGGACTGATTACCGGCTGTGACCCTTGCTACGTTTGGACCATGCTCAGGACTGATTACCGGCCTTGACCCTTGCTTCATTGGAACTACGCTCAGGACTGATTCCTGTTCTTGACTCTCGCTCTACTGCACCTTGACTAGCTCTGCTGCCTGCCTTGACTCCAGCCTGTTCCCGACTATGCCTTCGGTATCTCCTTGGACTTGGCCCTCTCAGGCTCCGGCCTCCTGCTGCCCGGACATCACCTGCTCTTGTTTCTGACCCGTCCTTGGTGCCTGGGTTTCTGGATCCCTGCCTCATCTGGACCTGCTTCGGTCCCTATGATACCTCTGCTGGTCCTTGGCTACCTGCTACAACATTCAGTGGGAGTCATCTGACGGAGGCCCAACTAAGACCAGCCAGCCCCAGCACTCAAGGGTTCAACCTGCAGGGAATGTGGGCTGGTATTGGCGAAGCTCCAGTCAGCCTCCGCCCAGGGCCGGTGCGTCCATTAGGCGAACTTTGGTGGTCACCTAGGGCACCAAGCCATAGGGGGCACCAAAGAGCAGCCACGTGGTGCTGCAACCGGGGCCTATCCGGCTTGTGCCAAAGAGAAATAGAGACTGTGTGCTTCTCAGGGTTGCAAGCAGCCGGTCAGTGCGTGGAAGATACTTCTGCTCCAAAGAAGCAGTAACTATTACAATTAAAACATTTGGGGATAATTATGATAGGATTAGGAGTCAGGGAAGAGAGAAGAAGAGGAAGGAAGGATAGGGTTAGGGTTAGGGTTAGGGAAGTTCCCTCCCAGTCTGTTGCTTTATAGGAGTGAACTGGGAGGGAACTAGGAAAAACCAAAATCGCATTGCTGCATGTAAATTAAAAAAATACCCCCCCTGCGCCCTGAAGAGGCAACCCGCCTGCACATGCACGTGTGGATATTGAAATACAGTGTGCCTGTGTGCATGGGAATCCTATTTTATAACATGCACATGCCGATGCACGCATGTTATAAAATTTCCATGTCTGTGTGCGCACACAGAGATCCAAGCGTACATGGTCGCATGTGTGTTTTTTTAAAAATCTACTCCTTAATGAATACATTCTAGTTTTCCTTAATGCTTCTACAATTTTATGTTTATTATATTTTATTTTTTTAATATTTTTATTTTTTATGAATTTTTATTTACCTTTTTTATAAAATATTAGTATAACTTTACCACCCAACCATTAAACAATTCATACAGTGATAACATGACTACTATTTAAGAAAGGGAAAACTTCAGACAGCATACTCATTAGAATGTCTTTTTCATTCTCTTGATGCTTCAAGTGCAAAACTTGTAACTGCCATCACTGGTAAAAAAAAAAAAAACCCCAAAAAAACAAAATTAAACCCTTTTAGTTTTTCAATCTTTTCAATATAAATACTTTTTGATGATTTTCCAATCTCTATAGTCATACAATATTATCCCAGCATTATACTGCAGTCAGCAATTCTCAAATAAAGAACCTCCCAAGATTTGAATATCATAGATAATACTTATCCAGTTGCAACGCCAACATTACCAAGTTTTGCTCTCATTTCAGCTCACTTCAGGGCATGCACTCAAAGTGAAATTCCCAACAAATTCTACCAGATTGCCATCTCACTGCACTCTCGCAGCCATCTCGTGCCACCTCTGGTACCCCATTGCCTGGTTAAAGAGCCTTAGCCTGTTCATGTCTCTTATGGTAATCACTTTGCCACAGTCTTGGAGTTCTTTCCCCCATTTGATGATTTCTTCCCACAATTTTCATGAGAATTGATGAGAAAACTATAATTATGGAGCCCAAAATAGGCTACAATACTTGCTCTATTGACTTTAATGGCAAACAAATGAACTAATGTAATTAATAAACAAATACTTTTTTTTGTTTTGAAAGTAATGACATTAATTTAGGTCCCCACTCAATGAATGAATGAACCAAATCAATTTTTTTCTTCTGCATATCCCTAATCCAAACTATTGGTAAATGATGCTGGATTAAATACTGTCACCACCCAGGAAAATGATCTTGAAATCACTGTGGACAATACTTTGAAATCCTCAGTTCAGTGTATGGCAGTAGTCAAAAAAGCAAATAGAATGTTAGGTATTAAGAAAGGAACAGAGAATATCATAATGCCTCTGTATCTGTATGAATGCTTTTCAGGGCTAAACTTATCCAGTCCAAAGCACTGTACAACAAAGAGACAATCAAATTACATAAAACAAAAAATTACTTAATAATTAATGGCATGCAAAAAATCTATACTGTATATATAACAGTCATGATGAAATGACATCACACCATGCAACATTAAAATACTTGAAAAAAACAGTGAAGCGCTATCATAAAACATTATATAATATGTAATACAATGATATCTCCTCTAATGTAATGGCCTACAATAGATCGAAGGTCAATATCATATCATCACATTCAGCCTAAGTTGTTCTGATTCTCTAAGCAATAACAATCAGTTATAGAAATATCATACTTTTCATTGAATATATATCAAAACCAATCAACAAGATGTGATGTCCTTACATTTTTCCTTGCGTCACATTCTAATGTTCAGTTGCTATTTCCCTAACTAATCATGGGTCTGATTTACCATTCCCAACACAATCATCTATTAAGTTCCCAATATATGTCTTAATGCCATAGCACACCCCACTACCAGCCATGCTTATCCCTAATGCCATGTATATCATTAGACAGTGGCATGCAGTGACAGAATTCTTCCCCTAACTTAAAACTTTTCACTGTGACACTCATTTAATGAATCTAATTAGAGATGCAAGAATCTCAGAGGACCCAAATTGAGGACCCCTTAAAACTCTAATTCCACACTTATTTAAAGTAGATTTATGAGACATTTCCCATTTCTGTAATTATGCATTCATATTATCTATTACTTCACATTGTGTTCGAGGGACTGTGGGCCCATCCCATGAACCACCACTCTTACCTACAGCCCTGCCCCGTCCTCTCTGCTTCCTGATGCCACACTGGCCTTATAAGACACGGCTGCCCACCATGTCTGCCTCCTGGCTCCCATCTGCTCCCCGGCATCAGGCCCTCCTCAAAGTATGGCAAGAAGCCTTGCGGTGACCACACTTCCTCTTCACAGCAGGAAGCCACTGGATCCTCAAGCCGGGCGCCCTCCCTTACGGCACCTGCATGATGACTGCCCTAACTTTAAAGGGCCAATGGAAGAAAACTTCCAGAGGTGCCCCCTTATGTTGTCATTCAGCCATCCCTATAAAGGGCTGAGATGGAGAACCCACCAGTGCCTTGGCAATAGGTAGTCTCGCTTCGAGAAGCGCTTGCCACCGAGTTCCTGTTCCTGATTCCTATTCCTGTTTCCTATTCCTGCTTTGTGTTTCTGACTTCCTCTCTCTCGTTCCTGTTTTGCAGTCCAGTTCCTCTTGAATTCTTGTCTTTTTGGTCAGACTTCCTTGTCTGTCTTCTGCGTCTCCTGCTTCTGTGGTCCCTGACCTCCTCTTCTTTCTCCTTGGATTGGACTTCTGGCTTTAACCTCAAACCGGCTCTGACTCTGAATTGCATTAGAGTTCTGGCTTGACCCTCAGACTGTACTTCAACACTGCTTGACCTCTCCCTGCCTTTGACCACTACCTTCTCACAATCTCTGATTGAAATCCACCTGCCTCGACCACTGCCAGGACCTCGACACTATCCAAACTCTTTCTGCCTCTAACCACAGCCTGAACTTGACCGGTTCTGACTGTCACCTGCCCTGATTTCACTTCTTTCTCTGTGCTGGCCAGCAATGTCTCCATCTTGACAGATCATCACCTTCACAGTGGTCTGCATCTAAGACCAGTAGACCCGGGCACTGAGGGCTCAACCTAAGGGTAACTTGGACTGGTATTGGTGAAACTCCAGTTGGTCCTCTGCTCCAGCCAGCTCCGCCTGTTGATGGTGGGGACCTGCAGGGGTCTTCCCTGCAGGTTGCACTAACTCTGCCTCAGCCCAAGGGTCCACATCCGCAACAGATTATTGAAGCCATGGACCCAACAGATGTCTCAGAATTTCAGGACATCACAGGCCAGCACAGAAGATCCAGCAGCATCAACAGTTTGATGACCAAGTGGCGAGCTCCATGGAGCAACACAGCACCTGCCTGGATGCAGTGGCAGTGTTAACCACCTCCTCACCTCCTGCTGTTGTTGCAGCCCTCCCAGTTGAATGTATTCCCCCATGATTGATCTACCGGCACTGCCCTGGTATGCTGGGCATGCGAAACAGTGTCGAGGGTTCTTGAACCAAGATTTCATGTACTTCTCTCTCTAGCTGACACTGTTCCCAGTGACTCTGTCAAGACTACCTTCGTCCTCTCCTTGCTAAATGGTGAGGCCTTGGCCTGGGCTTCCCCATTATGGGATCGTTTGGATCCTCTTCTCCAGGATCTTCAGCAATTTATCAAGGCTTTCAAGCTTGTCTTTGATGAAACCGGCTGGCTGGCCATTGTAGGTTCAGACCTTCTTCACCTATGGTCAAATATCCACATACATGTGAGGGTAAATTAAACAGGTATTACCATTACATCACATATATCAAACAACATACCTATGTGACATCTTAAAAATCGTTATTCATTACAACTTTTGCTTAAAACAAACATAAATATAATTTATATATACAATACATCACATTACATATCTCAACCATTCATTCTCACACACATACCAACAATATCAATACTTGTAAACATTATATGTTACACAATAATTAAAATGCAACAAATTCATTTGTTATATTTCTCAATATTGCACTCTAACTGTTCAAAATATCATATGTACTCTCTATGCTTGAACTATTCAGCTGTTTACTTCCCTTATATTCTACCTCTAAAAATACCCAATATTAAAGAATTGTTGGTTAGCATAAATATTCCTTTTCTCTATCATGTGTTCCTAATATTATTGATTAAATATATACTTAATTGCTTGTTCTAGATGTTGTTCACTCCACATATTCTCACTCCTGATGTCGCTAATTCAAAAAACTCCCAATTCAACAAACTCCCGTTGATCATTCCACATATTCTCACTCCTATTTTCGCCAATTCAAAAAACTCCCAATTCACCAAACTCCCGACAAGAAGCTCTTGTTTCACCCGAAGGTTTCATCAGGGGTTGCAATTAATATATTATCCATTGTCCTTTCATATGTAGGGAAACTCCATCTTCACTCCTTAATAAGCACATAAATCTTCAATGAATTCACATTCTCTTATTCGATAAACACCTTAATCTTCAATAAATTCACATTCTCTATGTAAGAATATTCACATCAATTAATCATTTATTCAATTGTCCTTTACAAACTCAATTCTTATATCATTTCATCATGAAACATACATATATATGTATATCCGGTCACAACATATCACCCGATGAATACCACTTACCACATTAAATATCCAAAACTCACCTTAAAATTAACAATTGGTTCCATGCACAGATCACCATATTATTTTCCTGCCGCAATTTCGGACCAATCTCCAATTGTTGAATTGGGAGTTTTTTGAATTAGCGACATCAGGAGTGGAAATATGTGGAGTGACCAACATCTAGAACATGCAATTAAGTGTATATTTAATCAATAATATTGGGAACACATGATAGAGAAAAGGAATATTTATGCTAACCAACAATTCTTTAATATTGGGTATTTTTAGAGATAGAATATAAGGGAAGTAAAGAGCTGAATAGTTCAAGCATAGAGAGTACATAGGGAGTGATATTTTTTAATAGTTAGAGTGCAATATTGGGAAATATAACAAATTACTTTGTTGCATTTTAATTGTTGTGTTCTTCACCTATGCCAGGGTTCCCCACTATGGACTGTGTTATAGAATTTAGGACCATGGTTATGGAGCTAAATTGGGAGAAGACAGCCCTCGTAACATTTTCATGTAGGGGCTGTCTTCGCTGGTCAAGGATGAGTTGGCTGCTCGCAAGATCCCAGAATCCCAGAATCCCTGATTGGTCTTATTGACTTAGCTGGGAGATTCAACCGTCACCTCCAGCAATGGGCCTAGGAGCTCCACCCACCATGCAGACCCATCATACTAGCTCCTCCATTTTAACACCTCCTCTCTCCCATTCTAATGGCTGCACCATCCCAAGCACGCCTGGAGGAACCAATGCAACTTAGCCAGGGGTGCCTCAACCCTAAAGAAAGTCTCTGCTGATTTCAGCTTGGATTATGGTTCTATTGTGCTGGGACCGAAAACCAGCTTGTGTGCTGTCTACTGAAGACAGGAAACTAACCAGCCTATCATCTAGTGGAGAGTTGACCCTAGGCTTCATGACTCCTGCTCCTCAACTGATACTCCCAGTGGCTATCTCTGTGAATAACCAAGAACTTCCTACCGAGGCATTCATAGATTCTGGTTCCAGAGGGAATTTCATAATGAAAGCTCTCATCGACCACTTGCAGCTTCCCATAGTTAACAGAAAGATACCCCTAGTCATCTTCTTAATTCATGGGGATCTGTTCCCCTGCTGGATCACCCTAGCTATGACACCCATGTGCATACACACTAGCTTGTTATACATAAAGGGGCGGATTTTAAAAGCCCTGCTCGCGTAAATCCGCCCGGATTTACGCGAGCAGGGCCTTGCGCGCCGGTGTGCCTATGTTCCATAGGCCTGCTGGCGCGCGCAGAGCCCCGGGACTCACGTAAGTCCCGGGGTTTTTCGAGGGGGGCGTGTCGGGGGCGGGGCCGATCGGCGCAGCATTTTGGGGGCGGGACATGGCGTTTCGTGGGCGGGCCTGGGGGCGTGGTTTCGGCCCGGGGAGGTCCAGGGGCGTGGCTGCGCCCTCCGGAACCACCCCCGGGTCGCGTCTCAGCGTGCTAGCGGCCCGCTGGCGCGCGGGGATTTACTTCTCCCTCCAGGAGGCGTAAATCCCCCGACAAAGGTAGGGGGGGTTTAGACAGGGCCGGGAGGGGGTGGGTTAGGTAGAGGAAGGGAGGGGAAGGTGAGGGGAGGGTGAAAGAGAATTCCCTCTGAGGCCGCTCCGATTTCGGAGCGGCCTCGGAGGGAACGGAGGTAGGCTGTGCGGCTCAGCGCGCGCCGGCTACATGAAATCGGCAGCCTTGCGTGCGCTGATCCAGGATTTTAGCGGATACGCGCGGCTACGCGCGTATCTACTAAAATCCAGCGTACTTTTGTTTGCGCCTGATGCGCCAACAAAAGTACACAAAGGCGCACTTTTTTAAAATCTACCCCAAAGAGCATAGTCTTTCATATCATCAACAAGGTGGTACATCCCATTGTGCTGGGCTTACCCTGATTGCAACTCCACTCTCCACATGTTGACTGGGCTTCATTACAGTTGACCAATTGGGGGTTCTCATTTCCACAACGCATGCTTGCAGCATGTTGAACCACCATCTTCCTTACCCTTGGAGACAACCTTAGTAAGGCTGCCTCCACAGTACACAGAGTACACTCATGTGTTCTCCAAGAAAAAGGCTGAGACTTGTTGGGTATACTACTGTGCCATCGATCTATTACCTACACCGAACCACCTCTTGGAGAGTATATCCTTTATCTGCCCCAGAGACTAAAGTGATGTCAGAATATATCAAAGAAAACCTTAACCGGGGTTTCATCAGTTCCTCTACTTCCTCTGCCAAGGCAAGTTTCTTCTTCATCTCCAAAAAGGATGGCTCATTACATCCATGCATCCACTATAGAGGGTTGAATGCAATACCAAAAAAGGACCGGTACTCTTTACCACTTATTTCTGAGTTGTTTGACCATCTCCAGGTATCTAGAATATTTATAAAGCTGGACCTTTGCGAGGCCTATAATCTAATTTGGATCAAACATGGAGATGAATGGAAAATTGCATTCAATTCTCGTGATGGGCACTATGAGTATTTAGTAATGCCCTTTGGTTTATATAATGCTCCTGGTGTATTTCAGAAAATGATGAATGATATCTTTAGAGACCTCCTTTAAGTCTGTGTCATTATGTACCTCGATGATATTCTCATCTACTCTCAGAATCTCAACTCCCACCACCAGGATATTCACCTAGTCCTCAAGATAACAAACTGTACGCAAAGTTGGAGAAATGCATTTTCAAGAAAGAGAGTCTCCCTTTCCTAGGATACAGATTGTATCTAGCAAGGGCTTTCATATGAATTCAGATAAGATCAAGTGCATCCAAGATTGGCCGCAACCCTACGGTCTTCATGCCCTGCAGAGATTTCTAGGCTTTGCCAACTATTACCGGCATTTTGTTTCTAACTACTCCTGGATTGCGGCTCTACTCACAGCACCTACTTGAAAAGGGGCCAACACAAAAGCCTGGCCTTCAGAAGCTGTCACTGCCTTCCAAGAATTGAAGGATGCATTCCTTAGAAAACCTTGCCTCCATCACCATGACCCCCATGTGTTCCTTAATCCTTGAAGTCAACGCTTTCTTGTTGGGGGTAGAAGCAGTAGGGGTGTGCATTCGTTTGCAACATATTGGCAATCCGCAACATATATGCCATATTCGTTGTATTCGTGGGGGTCACGAAACATATGGTGAACCCCACGAATACAATGTATCACTAATGAATAAACCCCCACCTTCCTTACTCCCCCAAGACTTGCCAAAAGTCCCTGGTGGTCCAGCGGGGGTCCTGGAGCGATCTCCTGCACTCGGGCTGTCGGCTGCCGGTATTCAAAATGGCGCCGATAGCCTTTGCCCTTACTATGTCACAGGGTCTACCGGTGCCATTGCTTGGCCCCTGTCACATGGTAGGAGCACAAGATTGCGCCGGCCGTCCATTGCTCCTACCATGTGACAGGGGCCGACCAATGGCACCGGTAGCCCCTGTGACATTAATGCTATTAATTGCATCAGTAGCATGGGATCTTCTTAGTGTTTGAATAATTGCCAGGTTCTTGTTGCCTGGTTTGGCCTCTGTTGGAAACAGAATGCTGGGCTTGATGGACCCTTGGTCTGACCCAGCATGACAATTTCTTATGTTCTTATGTAAGGGCAAAGGCTATCGGAGCCATTTTGAATACTGGCAGCCGACAGTCCGAGTGCAGGAGATCGCTCCAGGATCCCCGCTGGACCACCAGGGACTTTTGGCAAGTCTTGGGGGGTCAGGAGGGTGGGGGATTGTAGTTAATTAAATTTAAAGGGTTGGGATGGGTTTTTGTTTTGGGAAACAAATACATATGTAACTAATGAACGGCTCGGGGTCCCCTGAGAACGGATGCAATGGATTTGGGTCCCGATGAATACAAATACCAAATGGGACGAATCCATCCCTGCTGCATATCCCTAAGGAGCAGTACTGAGTCAATACTCTGATATGGGAATCCATCCATGCTCCTTCTCATGAAAATTCTCCTCACAGAATTCAACTATGGGATTGGGGGATAAAGAACTGCTGACCATCAAGCTTGCTCTTGAAGAATGGCACCATTGGCTCGAAGGTGCTCAATATCACACTAACATTTACACTAACATTTACAAAACCTTAGTACATCTTCATCAGGCCCAATGGCTGAATGCCTGCCAAGCCTGCTGGTCTCTGTTCTTTGCACATTTTGATTTTGAGCTGAGGTACCAACCAGCCATCAAGAACGTTAGAATGGATGCCATCTCCCGGTTTTTCCTGGCAGACAACATCTCAGAACCTCCCAGGCATATTACTGATCCACCCAAATTCTCCTAGCCTCCACCACAGCTGTCCCTCCAGGAAAGATGGTTATACCATGCAAAATCCAACAAATAGTGTCAAAATGGCCCCACGATTCCCATGTTCCAGGTCACCCTGGACAAGCTCGGACTCACGATGCTTCAGCTGTACTACTGGTGGCTTCATAAGCACAGAGATGTCTGGGCCTATGTGGACTCCTGTCCTACCTGTGCACAGTGGGAAACCTCTGATGGGATGACTTTGGGGGCTGTTACATCCATTTCCAGATGCCAGGTAACCCTGGACCCAATTGTCCACTGACTTTGTGGTGGACCTCCCACTCTTGAACAGCTGCACTATCATTTGGGTCATAATCAACCATTTCTCAAAGCTGGCCCATTTCATTCCACTCCCCGGACTTCCCACTACCCCAGATTTGGCCCACCTATTCATGCAACACATCTTTTGCCTGCACAGTCTGCCCAAGCACATCATCTCTAACTGTGGGGCCCAGTTCTTTATATAAAAAATGTTAACATCTACCCCAAACCAAAAAATACCTGATACTTCACTTTCAATGCAAATCCAGCATAACTCTCTGCTTCAACGGCAGGGGAGGACATTTGACAATTCACGCATATTCAGCATAGCTCTCTGCTTCAACGGCAGGGAGGAAGTTTGACACTTCACGCATATCCAGCATAGTCCTCTGCTTCAACGGCAGGGGACCAAGACTGATACTTCACTTTCAATACATAGCCAGCATGGCTCTCTGCTTCAACGACAGGGGAGAATGAAGAAAGGTTGATCTACATTCAGGCAACAATCAACAAGGACTGAATTACACAGTCTGAATAAACAGATAAGCAAGGGTGTAGCTTGCTTATTGCGGTGGTTAATAGTCCTAACTAAATTAAGCTATTTCACTTAGATGCAGTTCCAACACTGCTCTCTACATTAATGGTGGGGGTGGAAGGGAAATAGAATAAAAAAAGGTTACTAAGAGCCAAGAGAAACAAATAAGTATGTGAGAGAAAAAAAAAAGTGTGAAAGCTTGCTGGGCAGACTGGATGGGCCGTTTGGTCTTCTTCTGCTGTCATTTCTATGTTTCTATATATTTCTATCTCTCTGGACTACACAACGGCATACAACCCCAAGCAAATAGCCAGCCAGAACAGACCAACTGCACCCTGTAAAGCTTCCTCAGAGCTTATACCAATGACCATTAAGATGACTGGGCCTCTCTCGTCCCGTGGGTGGAGTTTTACCATAACTTCCACAACAGCATGGCTATGGGGTCTACACCCTTCTAGGTCATATATGGGAGACATTGATTACCTCAATTGCCTATCCTGTTGACCATTCCTTAACCTGCATCCTGACTGACAGTCCACAGGCTTCAAGAACTCAAGGTACACACCACGGAGATGCTGCATAAAGTGGCTGAAACGTCCAGGAAAACTACGGCCATGCACCAGAGTCCTGCATCACAATTCAAGCCAGGGGACAAAGTCTGGCTCAGAACCCATCACATTCGGCTCTGGATGCCCTCCATGTGACTAGCTCCCAAATCCTATGTCAGTTGAGTCTAGCAACCTATCAGCTATGGATACTAGAGATGTGAATCGTGTCCTCGATCGTCTTAACGATCGATTTCGGCTGGGAGGGGGAGGGAATCGTATTGTTGCCGTTTGGGGGGGTAAAATATCGTGAAAAATTGTGAAAAATCGTGAAAAATCGAAAAAACGTAAAATCGCAAAACCGGCACATTAAAACCCCCTAAAACCCACCCCCGACCCTTTAAATTAAATCCCCCCCCAAATGACTTAAATAACCTTCGGGTCCAGTGGCGGTCCGGAACGGGCTCCTGCTACTGAATCTTGTTGTCTTCAGCCGGCGCCATTTTCCAAAATGGCGCCGAAAAATGGCGGCGGCCATAGACGAACACGATTGGACGGCAGGAGGTCCTTCCGGACCCCCGCTGGACTTTTGGCAAGTCTTGTGGGGGTCAGGAGGCCCCCCCCAAGCTGGCCAAAAGTTCCTGGAGGTCCAGCGGGGGTCAGGGAGCGATTTCCCGCCGCAAATCGTTTTCGTACGGAAAATGGCGCCGGCAGGAGATCGACTGCAGGAGGTCGTTCAGCGAGGGTTCCGGCGCCTCGCTGAACGACCTCCTGCAGTCGATCTCCTGCCGGCGCCATTTTCCGTACGAAAACGATTCGCGGCGGGAAATCGCTCCCTGACCCCCGCTGGACCTCCAGGAACTTTTGGCCAGCTTGGGGGGGGGCCTCCTGACCCCCACAAGACTTGCCAAAAGTCCAGCGGGGGTCCGGAAGGACCTCCTGCCGTCCAATCGTGTTCGTCTATGGCCGCCGCCATTTTTCGGCGCCATTTTGGAAAATGGCGCCGGCTGAAGACAACAAGATTCAGTAGCAGGAGCCCGTTCTGGACCGCTGTTGTTCCGGACCGCCGCTGGACCTGCAGGTTATTTAAGTCATTTGGGGGGGGGGGTTCGGGAGGGTGGGGGATTTAATTTAAAGGGTCGGGGGTGGGTTTTAGGGGGTTTTAGTGTGCCGGCTCACGATTCTAACGATTTATAACGATAAATCGTTAGAATCTCTATTGTATTGTGTTCCATAACGGTTTAAGACGATATTAAAATTATCGGACGATAATTTTAATCGTCCTAAAACGATTCACATCCCTAACTACCTCTCTCAGAATCCACATGTTCCATGTTTCCCTCCTAAAACCTTTATTCCTCTCATGACCCTCCAGGAGACTCCTGGAATCTCAAGAAGCTTCCTCAGAAGAGGACATCACCTATCAGGTAAAGGATGTTCTGAATGTCAGGCAATGTGGCAAGAGATGGGAGTACCTTATATACTGGGAGAGATATGGCTCAGAAGAGAATACGTGGGAACCTATCTTGAACATACTGGACAAGAATCTTCTGAGAAAGCTTCATGCCATGTACCAACTGAAACCGAAACAGTCGAGGAGTGGGTCCAGAGGAGGGGTACTGTTGCATTTGGTGGACTGCAGGCCCATCCCACAGCCTGCCACTTTTACCTCCAACCCAGGCTCGTCCTCTTCACCTCCCTACACTGCATCAGGCTTGTGAGATGCTGTCACCCACCGTATCGGCCTGCAGTCTTTTGTCAGCTCCCTGACATCAGGCCCTCCTCATAGCATGGCAGGAGGCCGCACCTCAACTGCTTTTCCTCTTCGCAGCAGGATTCCACCAGGCATGCATGTAATGACGGCCCTAAATTTAAAGGGCCAGAGGCGGGAAATTTCCAGAAGTACCTCCTGATGACATTGTTCTGCCAGCCCTATAAAGGGCTGAGATGGAGAACCCTCCAGTGCCTCTGTTATAGGTTGTCTTGTTTCGAGAACTGCTTGCCACCACATTCCTATTCCTGATTCTTGTTCCTGGCTCCTGGTTTCTGTTCTTTCTGTGTGTTCTTGAGTTCCTGTGTCTCATTCCTGTTCCTGTTTGGCAGTCCGATTCATCTTGAATTCTTGTTTATATGGTCTATCTTCCTTGTCTGTCTTCAGCATCTCCTTCTCCTGTGATCCCCATCCTCCTTTTCTTTCTCTGTCCCCTTGGATTGGACTTCTGTTTTGACCTTGGTCTGACTCTTACTTGCATTGGATTTATGGCTTGACCCTTAGACTGGACCTCAACACTGCTTGACTTCTGCCTACCTTTGGCCACTGCCTTCTCACCATCTCTGACTGAACTCCACCTGCCTCAACCACTGGACTGTGACACTCTCCTGCTTCTGACCACAGCCTGAACTTGACCATTTCTGACCACCGCCTACCATGATCACTGTGTGCTCTGACTTCACTTCTTTCTCTGTGCTGGCCTGCAGCATCTCCATTGCGATGGATCATCACCTTCACAGAGGCCCACACCTAAGACCAGCCGGTCCTATCACCTGAGGGCTCAAACTAAGGGGAACTTGGGCTGGTATTGGTGAAACTCAAGTTTATTTATTTATTTATTTATTTTTAATTTTTATATACCGATGTTCCTGTAAAGAATACATATCGCACCGGTTTACACGGAACTGAACAGTCGCCTCCAGGGCGGAAATACATTAAAACAGTCGCCTCAAGGCAGAATACATTAACACAAGTATACAGGAAAACTATTAAAAGAGAACTTTCATAAACTCAATTAAATGTAACTGTGAACCATAAATCAGGAACCATCAGGAAGTTGGGCATCTGCTCCAGCCAGCTCTGCCTGCGGACTTGGGATCCTGCAAGACTCCTCCTGCAGATTGCACCAACTCCACCTCAGCCCAAGTCTCCACATCCGCAATATATAGACCATCGAATCGGATGATTTTTGGATGTGTTTTACTAATGTGTGTCACAGAGTGTGAATCCTTTGGGCTTTGGTGAGGTTGGTACTGCCCAGCTGGTGAACAAGCTAAGACCCCACCAACAGCAGGCAATCATGCTCATGCAGGGACAAGGACTAGGCTTCATCTGTACCGGCCTCTTCCCCCACCGGTTGAGCCCTTGTATTCTGAGGCTGATAGGACTTAAGTGAAGGTCCACTAGAGCACATTCAGGCAGCATCAGTAACCAGGCCAAGGTTAGGGCAGGCAGACAGCAGGCATGTCAGTATCCAGGCAGAGGTCAGGGTGGGTGAAGATCAGATGAACTTAGAATCTAGGCTGAGGTCAGGTAACCAGAAGACAGTCCGAGAGGTAGGGCAAGTGCTGGAATAAACAAGGCATGGACAAGCAAGACAAGGGCAGGAACAGACATGACATGGACAGGCAATACAAGAAGTAGAACAGAGCAAGGCAAAGAGCAGGACTGGAATAAGGAAAGGTGAAGAACAGGTCTGGAGCAGGGCAGGAAAATGAACAGGAAGAGGCAAGGCTGGAGCAGGAACATAACATGTACTGCAGGTAAAGCATGGCAGGGGACCTGTTGCTGAACCACTGGCAGATGGAACTGAGCTTCCTTATATAGCAGAGCTAGGATGACATCATTAGTCAGCACCCACAGGAAATGCTGGCTGCATGGTCTATAAAAGGGCTACAGGAAGAGCAAGTGATTGTAGCGAGGACCTAGGATTCAGCACCCTGAAGGAAGCTCTGCCAGAAGTGCTTCCATTAAGGGGCATTAGCATACCCCCTCCTCTAAGCCCCCACTCCAGACCCTTGAGCTTGGGCTTGTGGGATAAGAGTCTGTAGAATTCTCTGGTGAGCTAGGGCACTTGAAGATTTTTTGTAAGTTCCCAGGTCTTCTGTTCCAAACCATATTCTTTGCAAGAGATTAGATAATAAAGTCTTCCTCATTTCCTTTAGTTATCCAGTATTTCTTGAATTTCATATCCCTTATCTGGATCCGCTGGCAAGGTGGATGGAATAGGTCTAGTTAACTGAGGGGTGGACTTCATTGAAGGAATCTTTGGGCAGAGATCCTCTGTGCTCAGCCAGAATGTATCCCTTAGTTTAAACTTGGGTGTAGGATGGTGCATTTTGCCAACCCCAACCAGAGATTCAGAAGACTTGAGGGACCCATGTTCAAGTTCCTCTTTATATCAGCAGACATTGCTGATGTCTCAAGGACAGATCAAGGATGGGCTCTCCCAAGATGAGGTACCTGACTGGGAAGGAGGTCAATGGAACTGTTGTAGGTTTGGTGAAGCAGTGATATTTCTGCCTGTTCCTTTTAATGCCCTTCTTGTAGGTCATATAGGTTTGTGAGGGCTGAGGTGGTAGTGGGAGCATGGACCATGAAAGGGTCAGTGATGGGGAGACTGATTGTAAGCACTTTTGGAAACACCTGAGTCTCCACAAAGAGATCTCAAAACCTTTAAGAAAAGTTTAAAAACATGGCTTTTTAAATAAGCATTTTATAAAGAGACTGGAGAATAGAAAATATACAGGAATAGGCAGAAGAGCACCAGCGCACAGCACTATTCTAAGAATGTGCATTATAATAGTCTATGAACTCTATATCACAATAAACGTAATTGTAAACACTATGAATATGAATTTTACCCGTGAACAGTAGTTTACAGGTACACCTGGTCATGACCTACTTTACTAAACAATTGATTGTCTTTAACTATATATTGTAACTAAACCTTTTGTGGCACCTGTTAGAATGTACTATAGAACACATTCACCTACATTAATTTATGTGCCTACATGTAAACTGTTGCGATGGTATATAACTTAGCGACGATATAGAAAAGATTATAAATAAAATAAATAAATAAATAAATAACTGATCTTGGATGCTGACCAACTGATGCTTGGTTTCTGCTCCTTAAGAACATAAGAACATAAGAAAATGCCATACTGGGTCAGACCAAGGGTCCATCAAGCCCAGCATCCTGTTTCCAACAGTGGCCAATCCAGGCCATAAGAACATGGCAAGTACCCAAAAACTAAGTCTATTCCATGTTACCATTGCTAATGGCAGTGGCTATTCTCTAAGTGAACTTAATAACAGGTAATGGACTTCTCCTCCAAGAACTTATCCAATCCTTTTTTAAACACAGCTATTCTAACTGCACTAACCACATCCTCTGGCAACAAATTCCAGAGTTTAATTGTGCGTTGAGTAAAAAAGAACTTTCTCCGATTAGTTTTAAATGTGCCCCATGCTAACTTCATGGCGTGCCCCCTAGTCTTTCTACTATCCAAAAGAGTAAATAACCGATTCACATCTACCCGTTCTAGACCTCTCATGATTTTAAACATCTCTATCATATCCCCCCTCAGCAGTCTCTTCTCCAAGAAGAAAAGTCCTAACCTCTTTAGTCTTTCCTCATAGGTTAGCTGTTCCATTCCCCTTATCATTTTGGTAGCCCTTCTCTGTACCTTCTCCATCGCAATTATATCTTTTTTGAGATGCGGCGACCAGAATTGTACACAGTATTCAAGGTGTGGTCTCACCATGGAGCGATACAGAGGCATTGTGACATTTTACGTTTTATTCACCATTCCCTTTCTAATAATTCCCAACATTCTGTTTGCTTTTTTGACTGCCGCAGCACACTGAACTGACGATTTCAATGTGTTATCCACTATGACACCTAGATCTCTTTCTTGGGTTATAGCACCTAATATGGAACCCAACATTGTGTAATTATAGCATGGGCTATTTTTCCCTATATGCATCACCTTGCACTTATCCACATTAAATTTCATCTGCCATTTGGATGCCCAATTTTCCAGTCTCACAAGGTCTTCCTGCAATTTATCACAATCTGCTTGTGATTTAACTACTCTGAACAATTTTGTGTCATCTGCAAATTTGATTATCTCACTCAGCGTATTTCTTTCACCATAGCAGCCCCAAAATAATGGGGTTAATGGACTTGGGCAGGATTAGAAAGGAGATTTGTTCCAGATATAAGGTTCCCATGTGGAGAGTGACAAGGGTAGTGGCTCCCCATAAACTGAGGACATTGTGATTCAGGATACCAATTGTACAACCAAATTGTTGTATCTCTGTACCAAGTCTTCCTCAATAAAATTGCCAGCTGCTCCAGAGCCCAGAAATGCCTCGGTGTGGATTTCTGTCAAGCCACTCTTTAGTATTACTGAGATCAGCATATACATAGAGAGAGGTAGACATGGTAGATCTAGGGCTTCCTCCTCCAGCATTAGACTCAGGATTTTCTTAACTTCTCTAGGCACTGTGCAGTATAATGGCCCAACCCAGTGCAGTATAGGTAAAGCTGGAGGTGCTGGCATCTGCTTCTTTCCTTCTCAGAGATCGTGGCTCTAGAACATTGCATTGGTTCCTCCATCAGAGGTGGTGGCACTGATGCCTTTGGCAGGATTACAAGTGGTTCTTAAAAGCGAGGAACCGACTGCAAATATCTTCGAGAGGAATCCCTCTCCTGGGCTGGTTCCTTGAACCTCTCATCAAGCTGGATGCAAAGGGTTATGAGCTCATCCAAGCCCAAGGGTACATCCCTACTCAACCTTAATATGGTCAGTGAGGCCCTTCCAAAGAGGGCCACCAGGCTTTCCTGATTCCAGTGAAGTTCTGATGTTAAGGTCGTGAACAGGATGGCATACTCTCCCACCATCTTCCTTCCCTGTAGAAGGTAAAGCAAGTCTGTGACCAGATTCATCAAAGACCTTCCAAAATTGAATTAAGAACTACTCGAGGTTCCCCATGAGGGGTTAATTCCTCTCCTACAGTGGGGAGACCCAGATAGCAGCGAGAGGATTAATGTCACCTTTATTAAATCATTTGGAAACTGGTTGCTTGCAACTCAAAGTGGATCAGTTACTGGTTGAGGAAATCATGCCAGGTTTTGGGATCTCCATCATACTGGTGTGGGGGTGACACATGAGGCCAGCACTTGTGAGTCGGCGCAATGGAGACCATTATTGGTGGTGCAGACTATGGGACTTGGGTCTTTGGCTTGTCTACACATGCAGCCAGGCCTTAGACTAACTCGGCAAGCTGAATTAACTGCTCTTGCTGCTGCCATACCCTGTGAACCTTAAGCCTTGAAGCAAGAGCATATCTGCTGAACTCGTGGCCTCAGCAATCCCTCATGGAGTGTGAGGCCTTTGGGCTGTGGTGAGATTGATACTGCCTATCTGACGAGCCAGCTAGGCCCCTGACAACTGCAGGCAGTCACACTCATGCAGGGACAAGTTCTAGGTTTCAACCGTACCAGCTTCTTCCCCCACAGGTTGAGCCCTTGGGTTCTGAGGCCAGCAAGGATTAGGCAGGGGTCCTGTAGAGCATGGTCAGGCAGTGTCAGTAAGCAGGGCAAGGTCAGAGCAGATGGAAAGTAGGCACGTTAGTATCCAGGCAGAGGTCAGGGCAGGGGGAGTTCAGGCGAAGTCAGAATCCAGGCTGCGGTCAGATAACCAGAAAATAGTCTGAGAGGCAGGGCAAGGTCTGGAAGAGACAAGGCATGGACAGGCATAACAAGGGCAGGAACAGACACTGCATGAACAAGCAAGACAAGGACTGGAACATGGCAAGGCAACGAGCAGGATTGGAAGAAGGCAAGGTGAAGAGCAAGGCTAGAGCAGGAATGTAGCAACACGCACTCTAAACAAGGCATGGCAGTGGACCTGTTGCTGAGGCACTGGCTGGTGGAACTGAGCTTCCTAATGTAACAGAACTGGGATGACATCATCAGTCAGAACCCACAAAAAATTCTGGCTGCATGGTCTATAAAAGAGCTACGGGAATCGCAAGTGATTTCAACAGGCCCTAGCCAGGCCTTAGGATGCAGCACTCTGCAGGAAGATCTGCCAGAAGCACTTGAAGTAAGGTGTGTTAAAATGTGAGAGCGTATATTGTTGACAACAAGTCCATTTGTCTGTCCATCTATCTATACCTTTGTTGCAGCTCAAAAACTACTGAATGGAATTGGCTGAAATTCAACACTGGGGATGGAGACTAAAAGTTGTCAGTGAATTGTGATTTTGATTTGAATCCAAGCAAAATTACAATTGCCTGACAACTTTCAGTCTCCATTCTCAGGGCTGATGTTCACTTGCTCGGAGGAAGGGAAATTTGCCTTTGTATCATGCTGCTTGCATGCCGTTTCCAATGTGTTCCTTTCGTCTGGAGGTTAGCAATTTCTCAATTGGATGGTTTTGTATCTGTGGTAAATGTTTTGATAATTTTAATTCACTAATGTGCTTCACCTTTTCTAATAGGCACAACAAATTCTGCCAATTCCTCTCTACCAGAATAGAAGTTTTGCATCAGGTACATAACTCTGCAGCAGATGTTGCTGCCTTCTCTCTTTAATTGTATCAAAATGGCACCAACGAAGGCTACACTTCCCCCACTCCTTCCTAGCAAGGGTACTAGGACTGTTGCTCTAGAGGAAAACAGACTCATTATTTTCCACAGATCAGTGCACAGTGAGAATTATGCTATTAATAAAGAAATCCAATTTACCTTCACATGGAGTCAGACTTCATTTAAAAAATAACAGGGATACTTATTAAATGAATAATACAATTAAAATTGAAGAGTATTTTGCAGTATTTATAAGATTAAAAAAAAAGATTAAAGTAATTCTTCAATAAGCTAAGACCCTGTAGCTTCATCAGTGCCCACTGTGGCAAATCTGAGTTTAGTTAAATAATTTGTGTTTCTTCAGACCCATAAAACGAGCAGTGGATTAGTCAATTTTCCAGGCAGTTATTAGGGTAGAACAACTAAAAGGAAAAAAAATAAATTAAGTAGCTCATCAATTCAAAACTCATGTCAAAAAGAGAAGTTCCCTTGGGCATTTAGGCACAAACCTCAAGAGGAAAAGATAATGTTTCTCAGAACTACAGTGTAGTCCTTAGCAAAAGAAACAGAAAATGAACAATCTCTACCTATTTAATATAGATGACTCTGAAGACCAAACGCATCAACTTCAGGGTTTGCATTTCATGCATCTTGGTCCTCAGCCACCTCTGGACAGAGCTGTGTTTGATATTATCAGCAGTGGGATATAAGCCAGGGCAGATGGCAGATGTCTTCAGAAGTGCCTAACAACCTTTTTCCTGACAAAGGCAGTCCTCCTGTATATGGCACAGCTAAACGTTCTCAACAACAGAGCACTCGCCATCTTGGGTGATCTCAAACATGAGAAAGTATATACACACACTAGGGGTGTGCATTCGTTTTGAACTTATATGTAAAACGCTACTTTTTTTTTTTTAACTTAAAAAAGTGATGAGGCGAAAACGATCGGATTTCCAACTTATTCAACATAGCTATGTTGAATACGTTGGAAATCGCGATCGTTGATCCTAAATAAAAATTTAAACCCCTCACCCTCCTTAATCCCCCCCAAGACTTACCAAAACTCCCTGGTGGTCCAGCAGGGAGTCAGGAAGCCATTCCTCTATTCCTTTGCGAGGAGCACGTGATGTCCGCGTCACATCGGAGTGACGCGGCCGTCACGTGGTCCACCGCGGTTCCGCTCCCGGACCCCTCGTTGGACACAAACGGAACTTTTGGCCAGCTTGGGGAGGTAAGGAGGCCTCCCCAAGCTGGCCAAAAGTTCCGTTTGTGTCCAACGAGGGGTCCGGGAGCGGAACCGCGGTGGACCACGTGACCCCCCCAAGCTGGTTCCGCTCCCGGACCCCTCGTTGGACACAAACGGAACTTTTGGCCAGCTTGGGGAGGTCAGGAGGCCCCCCCAAGCTGGTCAAAAGTTCCGTTTGTGTCCAACGAGGGGTCCGGGAGCGGAACCGCGGTGGACCACGTGACGGCCACGTCACTCCGACGTGACGCGGACGTCACGTGCTCCTCGCAAAGGAATAGAGGAATGGCTTCCTGACTCCCCGCTGGACCACCAGGGAATTTTGGTAAGTCTTGGGGGGGGATTAAGGAGGGTGATGGGGTTTAAATTTTTATTTAGGGAACCGGTGCACGTATTGACATAGACTCAACTTATGGAATTCTCCATATGTCCATATTGACCGAAATTGACCCCCCTTTTCGACTTATGGACTTATGAACATAAACTTTTTGTCTGCACATCCCTAACACACACTTCAGTAATGGTTTCTGAAGATCTGGAACTGGAAACAATATCACACAGAATAAGGAAAGGTCACAGAACCTGAGCCACCAGACCTGGGATATTATGTTGGCTGCTGCCAACCATTTAATCTTATTAAGAAACCTCTCCACTAAAAGGTGCTAAATCCTTAGCACTTTTAAAGGTGAATTTTAAAAGCCCAGCGTGCACCAAAACCAGGTGATAGGCGCAGAAATTGGGCCGGCACAGACCAAATGGATTTTAAAAGCCACCCGAGTAAGCACGTATGTGCCGCGACATGTGCAGGTGAAAAATTCCCAAAAAGGAGCAGGGCATGGACATTGTCTGGGCAAGGAATGGGCATTCCTGCTTTTCATATTGAAATGAATGCTTAAATACTGATGTGCACAAGCACACGCCGGGGACCCCTACCACATAACTTTACTTCTGCTATGGATGACGTGTAAGTTATAAAATAAAGACAAAGAGATCGGCGGGGTTTTAAGGGTTGAGGCTAACAGGGGAGAAGGAACGCTATTAAACTAGGATGGTGTGGAAGTCCTATTCCTTACCTGGGTAAATTGGGAACGAACTGGTGAAATTGGTAATTGCATCAGCGTGCGTGTCTTTTAAAATACCCCAACCTACGTGGTAGAAGAGATATTTGTGTGCGTAGGTGTGCATCCATTTAAAATTGCATGCATATGTGCACGTTCAGACTATTTTATAATATGTGTGCATATATGCGCATATGTTATAAAATGGCCATGTCCCTGGACACGGGCCAATGAATGAATGCATATATGCAGATGATAAAAAATTATTCAGAGTAGTTAAATCACAAGCGGATTGTGATAAATTGCAGGACGACCTTGCGAGACTGGAAGATTGAGCATCCAAATGGCAGATGAAATTTAATGTGGACAAGTACAAGGTGTTGCATATAGGGAAAAATAACCCTTGCTGTAGTTACACAATGTTGGGTTCCATATTAGAAACTACCACCCAGGAAAAAGATCTAGGCATCATAGTGGATAATACATTGAAATCGTCGGCTTGGTGTGGCTGCAGCAGTCAAAAAAAGTAAACAATGTTAGGAATTATTAGGAAGGGAATGGTGAATAAAACAGAAAATGTCATAATGCCTCTATATCACTCCATGGTGAGACCGCACCTTGAATACTGTGTACATTTCTGGTCGCCACATCTCAAAAAAGATATAGTTGCACTGGAGAATGTACAGAGGAGGGCGACCAAAATCATAAATGGGATGGAACAGCTCCCCTATGAGGAAAGGCTGAAGAGGTTAGGGCTGTTCAGCTTGGAGAAGAGATGGCTGAGGAGGGATATGATAGAGGTCTTTAAAATAATGAGAGGTCTAGAATGGGTAAATGTGAATCGGTTATTTACACTTTCGGATAATAGAAGGACTAGTGGGCAGTCCATGAAGTTAGCAAGTAGCACATTTAAAACTAATCGGAGAAAATTCTTATTCACTCAATGCACAATTAAGCTCTGGATGTGGTTAGTGCAGTTTGTGTAGCTGGGTTTAAAAAAGGTTTGGATAATTTCTTGGAGGATAAGTCCTTTAACTGCTATTAAATCAAGTTGACTTAGGGAATGGCCTCTGCTATTACTGGCATCAGTAGCATGGGATCTTCTTAGTGTTTGGGTACTTGCCAGGTTCTTGTAGCCTGGTTTGGCCACTATTGGAAACAGGATGCTGAGCTTGATGGACTCTTTGTCTGACTATGTTCTTATGTTACATCCCTGGATGGAATTTTCAAAGAATTACGCTGGGATCACATGTATAAAAAGAGCATATATGTGTA
Source organism: Rhinatrema bivittatum (assembly GCF_901001135.1). Classification (NCBI taxonomy): domain Eukaryota; kingdom Metazoa; phylum Chordata; class Amphibia; order Gymnophiona; family Rhinatrematidae; genus Rhinatrema; species Rhinatrema bivittatum. Next base: position 301,246,602 of record NC_042616.1, read on the forward strand.
TAAGTAGCATATACATACAAATATATTCTATGAACCTCAAAAGTGTCTGCATACTCCTAAGGCAAGGTCCTGAACTACATGTGAATGTTCCTATTTTGTAAGAGGTATACATGTATACATTGTTGAACTTGTCTAAACACTTTTACACCAGATAATTGACTCATGCAATTGAAATCGGACTTGTCTTTCATCTTCGGCTTTTGGCTGGGATATCGGGGTGAACTGGTGGGGGTTCAGGGGAAGCACAAGAGGGTCTATGTGAACTGATGATTCCAAGTACATGCAACAAAATGTTTTGAGAACAAGGTATGTGCATACATTTAAATATCCTTGCTGCTGCATTTTATTCTGTTCTTATATGCAAATAATTATAATTATTTTGCACATAAAATGTGTGTGTATTTTATAAAAATGGATAGAGAAAGTATACAGACTCCTACATTGCAAATATATGTGCATACCGAAACATAGGGGCATACTTTTGGGGTAGAAATGGCACACCAAAACAATCTCTAAACCCACCCCGACCCTTTAAAACTGTTTCCTTAGCTTCCCCCACCCTCCCGAACCCCCCCCAAAACTTTTTACAAGTACCTGATGGTCCAGTGGAAGTCCCAGGAGCGATCTCCTGCTCTCGGGGCCGTCAGCTGCCACTAATAAAAATGGCGCCGATGGCCCTTTGCCCTTACCATGTGACAGGGTATCCATGCCATTGGCCAGGCCCTGTCACATGGTAGGAGTTTTGCCCACGATACCATGGAATGTGGTCTAATATGTTTTAGCAAGGCAATCTCAGCAGCCAAATAGGGTGCCATAATGACTTCCTTAACCCAGTAGGCTATCATTGCCCATGTCTCTGGTGCTCTCTGTTTACTTCCACCATGGAGGACAAAGAAGCGATCAGAGTTCTGAACAGTAAATGACACTTGATGTCCAAGGAACACAAAAGATGGTACTCGGATTCATCTCTGTCCCTGTGCAAAGCAGGCAGAGAAATGGACTTCTTCAAATGAAACGCTGAAACCACTTTGGGCAAAAAAGAGGGCCTGTTCCAAAGCTGAACTGCCCCTGGAGCCATACAGAGAAAAGGCTCATGGCAGGAAAGGCCTGCAACTCAGAGACCTGACGTGCCAAACAGATTGCTACCAGAAAAACTGTCTTCAAAGTATGCAGCCGCAAGGAAAGAGTATGCAGTGGTAGAAATGTCAGACTTGCCAAAACCTCGACGACCAAGTTAAGGTTCCACAGAGGCACTGGGAGCCACAACGGGGGGCAAAGATGCTTAACTTCATACAGGAAATGGGACCCATCCAGATGCGAAGACAAAGGCCTTCCATTGAGTCTCCCTCTATAAAAAAGCCAGGATTGCAACTTGAACTTTCAAGATGATAAGGGCCAAACCCTTAAGCAAGCCATCCTGTAAAAATTCCAAAATAAAAGGCATATCCACCTTGAATGGTTGATTAGCACGCTTAGAACACCAGGCCTCAAAGACACTCCAAACCCTAACATAGACTAAAGAAGTAGAAAATTTCTGGGCCCAAAGAAGAGTGGAAATTACAGCAGGATAAAAGCCCCGTTTCAATGGCCAAACTGTAAGACAGAATCGACCCAGATCTTCCTGCAGAATAGGCCACTGATGTACCAGATCCATCTGAGATGGTAGCCTGAGGGGACTGCCCATAAGAAGTCTCTGGAGAACAGCATACCATGGTCTTTGAGCTCAATCCAGAGCCACTAAAAGGACAGCATTGGTTTGACTTGCAATATTCTGGACCAGCTTGCCTACCAGAGGCTAGGGCAAAGATACATACAGAAGGACACTGTGTGGCCACTCCTGAACAAGAGTATCAATGCTCATTGCTTTTGGGTCCCATCTGTGACTGAAGAAGTGTGGAACTTCTGCATTGTTAAAGGTAGCCAGCAGATCTAGATCCAATAGGCCCCAGCGGTTCATCAGGATCTGAAGGGCTTCGTCCGTCAACTCCCATTCTCCTGGGTCCAAGTTTCTCCTGATATTGTCCTCTCTGCAATGTGAAAGGCAGATATGCTAGGAGATGCTTCTCTAGCCACTCAGTGAACTGTAGGCATGCCAACCAAACTTCTCTTGCCTCGAGTTTGTTGAAGTTCAACTGCCGCTCTGCTACATTCCAGTGTCTTTGTACCACCAACTCCCAACAGTGAGCCCCCATTCCCAGAGGCTCATATCTGTCGAGAGTACCAACCAATCTGGCATCATCAGGGAAATTCCCTTCCTGAGATCATCCGCCTGTAAACACCAGTCCAACTGAGATCTCACCTCTAATGGTAGGAGAAGCCTCACCACATAGTTCTGTGACTGCAGATTTCATCAGGAAAACAACACGCGCTGAAGAGGGTGCATATGTTTCCTCACCCAGGAAACCACTTCTAATGTGGCAGCCATTAACCCCAGGTCCTGCATATAAGACCATATGGTCGGACAGAGTTACGCAGGGATCAAACTCGCAGCATCAGTGTGTGGATACCTGAGACTCTGGCAGAAATACTCTGCTCCCCCTTGTATCAAATCGAACCCCAAGATACTCCAGGGTCTGAGATGGCTGAAAATTGCTCTTGGCCAGATTCACTAGCCAGCCTAGCTCCTGAGGCAAGGAAATCACCCTGTGGGAACCTCAACAGCTCTCTTTGATGGTTTGGCTTGAATCAATCATTCATCCAGATAGGAGTGGACTAGAATGACTTCCTTACAGAGGGCCACCGCTACTACCCTCATGACCTTGAAAAAGGTCCTGGGTACCACGGTTAGCCTAAAAAGCAAGGCCTGAAACTGGTAATAACAATCCAGAATAGCACATTGAAGGAACTACTGATGTCCTTGACAGATGTGAATATGTAGATATGCCTCTATCAGATCCAGAGACGTAAGGTACTCCCTGCTTGAACTGTCATTATGTCAGAGTGCACTGTTTCCACCCTGGTATGTGTGACTCGTAAATGTCAGTTGATGCCATTGAGATCCAGTATGGGTCGAAATAACCCTTCTTTCTTGGGCATGACAAAATAAATGGAATAACGACCCATATTTCTCTGCGATTCAGGAATGGGAACCACTGCTTTCAGATTCAACAGCCATTGTAATGTTGCTTCCACTTGTACCATTTTCTGAGGGGAGTTGCAAGCAGAGACCATGAAGGATCTGGAGGAATACAAAGAAATTCTAGAGCATACCCATCCAGAATCACTTCGAGAACCCATTGATCTGAAGTAATCTGGACCCACTTGTGATAAAAACAGGATAGAGACCACCTATCTCCTGGACCAATAGGTGAGCCTGCAAACATTCATTGGGAAGACCAAGGGGCTCCACCTCTGGAGCCCACATCCTTTTGAGATCCTCTGGGGTAAAAGGACTGAGAACTGCAGTAGGGACAGGACCTATGTGAAGAACCTTCCTTATAAGACCGAAAACGCTAGTAGTGTCGAGAGCGGCCACTTACCAAAAAATTCCAAGCAATGGATTTCTTATCCTCTGGCAATCAAGGGATCTGGGTCTCTCCCCATTTACTTGCCATTTTTTTTCCAATTCACTACCAAACAAGGGCAAGCCCTTGAAGGGCAGCTGGGAATGACTGGATTTTGAAATAGCATTAGCCAACAGTTGAACAGCCACAGCTGGCCATCTTTAAAAATGGTGCGGGCCATCCAGTGCTCCTACCATGTGACAGGGGCCGGCCAATGGCATGGATACCCTGTCACATGGTAAGGGCAAAGGCCATCAGCACCATTTTTATTAGTGGCAGCCGACGGCCCGAGAGCGGGAGATCGCTCCTGGGACCCCCACTGGACCACCAGGTACCTGTAAAGTTTTTTGGGGGGTTGGGAGGGTGGGGGAAGCTAAGGGATTAGTTTTAAAGGGTCGGGGTGGATTTAGGGGTTATTTTTGTGTGCTGTTTTTCCCGCCCTCCCCCAAAACGATAAGAGAACCCCCAAGAACAATATCGTGGGGTTTTCCTATCGTTTTGGGGGAGCCCCCCATTTCTGACGATTTTGAAAATATCATACGATATTTTCAATCGTCTGAAGCCCGATTCACATCCCTACCTTCTTCTGCATCTTGGGGATGAGATATCAAAATCAGCAACTCACCTCTAAGAAGGAAATGGAGAAGAGTATGATATGGCTCCAAAACTGGGGGAATGCCCCTTCCTCATCAGGAGATTCACCACCACCATCATTGATATCATCCTGATCCGCCTGCATTCGAGCTTTGTCAGTCCACATTGCAACACAGCACTTGACCGTGTAGACAGGCGGAGGAACACTTGGAGCGTACAGACCTACCTTAGTAGGCACTGCTGCTTCAGAAGACCAGTCCTGTAGAAATGCCTGCAATCCCTGGACGAATTCTACCCAGGAAAAGGAGGACAGATCCATTCCAGGCCTCATAGGCCTAAGCCTGATGACCTGAGAGCAAGTGGCTTGTGAAAATTTGAACCTTGATCACTCAAGGGAAAATGCAGTTAAGCTCACTCAGCGCATAGTTAAACTCTGGAATTCATTGCCAGAGAATGTGGTTATAGTAGTTAGTGTAACTGGGTTTAAAAAAGGTTTAGATAAGTTCCTAGAGGATATATCCATATACTGCTATGACGGTAATTAATAAGCAATAGTAGCTTGTGATCTGTCTAATGTTTTGTTACTTGCCAGGTACTTGTGACTTGGATTGGCCACTGTTGGAAACAGGATACTGGGCTTGATGGACCTATGGTCTCACACAGTATGGCATATCTTATGTTCTCATTTTCTTATATCTCCGTCAGTCCTGCTCCCCTCAGACCGAGGAGATAGACCATCACAGGCAAAATCAGAAGGGAGTAAATCTCCATTAGCATCCAGGTAGCGATGACACAGACTTAAAGAAAACTCTGGCTGAATGGCCCTGATGTGGCAAGCAGCACAAATAGACAAACTCTTTGGCTTCTTCACCACGGGCGCCTTAGTAGTAAGCATGCAGAACAGTAAAAGTTCATGCCTATATTATGCGCGCATAAAACACGTGCCCAAAATGAATGCACAAAAAAATTGTGCACACAAAATATGTGCATGCAAGTATATGTGCCTAGGCCACTCATCCACCTGGGTGCCAGTACCTACACAAAGAAAGATGCCTAGGGATGTAAATCGTTTTTTGACAATTTAAAATATCGTCCGATATATTTTAAATCGTCAAAAATCGTTAGAGTCGATATTTAATAGGAATTCCCCCGATTTATCGTCAAAAATTGTAAATCGGGGGAAGGGGGAGGGGAAGGGGGAGGGCGGGAAAACCGGCACACTAAAACATCCTTAAAACCCACCCCGACCCTTTAAAATAAATCCCCCACCCTCCCGAACCCCCCCCCCCCAAATGTCTTAAATTACCTGGGGTCCAGTGGGGGGGTCCCGTTGTGATCTTCCACTCTCGGGCCACGGGTGCGTTGATAGAAAATGGCGCCGGCGCCATTTTGGTTCCTATCCCCCGACGTCACGAGTGTAGGAGATCGCTCCCGGACCCCCGCTGGACCCCCAGGGACTTTTGGCCAGCTTGGGGGGGCCTCCTGACCCCCACAAGACTTGCCAAAAGTCCAGCGGGGGTCCGGGAACGACCTCCTGCACTCGAATCGTGTTGCCTTAATGAAAAAATTTTGCCGTACGGCAATATGGCCATATGACCGGCGCCATTTTTCATTAAGGCAACACGATTCGAGTGCAGGAGGTCGTTCCCGGACCCCCGCTGGACTTTTGGCAAGTCTTGTGGGGGTCAGGAGGCCCCCCCAAGCTGGCCAAAAGTCCCTGGGAGTCCAGCGGGGGTCCGGGAGCAATCTCCTACGCTCGTGACGTCGGGGGATAGGAACCAAAATGCCCTGTCATATGACAGGGCAAAGGTAGCGCCGGCACCATTTTCTATCAACGCACCTGTGGCCCGAGAGTGGAAGATCACAACGGGACCCCCCCACTGGACCCCAGGTAATTTAAGACATTTGGGGGGGGGTTCGGGAGGGTGGGGGATTTATTTTAAAGGGTCGGGGTGGGTTTTAGGGATGTTTTAGTGTGCCGGTTTTCCCGCCCTCCCCGATTTACGATTTACACAATATTTAAAGAAACAAAACCGTGACGATTCGATTCCCTCCTCCCCCCAGCCGAAATCGATCGTTAAGACGATCGATCACACGATACACATCTCTAATGCCTAATAAGTACACACAAGATATGCACCCAGAAGGAAGAATGCCCAAATTGTATGCACAAGTGAGAACAGACACACAAATGGGTGCAGGGTTACACCAATGGCCCACAGCACAAAATGCGCAAAAAAACCAAGCCTACCATGCACCAAGAAGGAAGAAGCCTGTGAACGGGGCCTAGCCAAATGGCTGCTCAACGCATTGTGCGTACACTACCTCCTCACCTCATGGAACTCCCCAGAGATATGAACAGAATAGCCGAATGTCAAGCTAACAGCCCCTTTCTCCTGCTTACTTTCTTCTCTGCACTGTTTTTCTTTTTCTTTTTTTGAAGAAAGAAAAACCTTTACCCGAGCTCAGCCCTCACAGTCTAAGGGCAGAAACAGGTCCCTGTTACGGGGGTGGGGCAGGAGGGGGGGGGAGAGGCTTAAAGCCTTCACCATTGAGCCTCTCTCTGCCTGCAACCGCTAAACAAATTTTAGGTCCATGTTACTTAAGGCTACCGGACTGAGACACTCACTAAAGGAGGGCCTGCATGGTATCACCTCAGGAAGAATCAGTGCTATATAGATGCTTTGTCTTTCCGTTATCTCCTTGCCAACTTCTTTCTTCTTTTCTTCTTTCTTCTATTTTTTCATTTTTACTCACAGGCAATCCCCTGAAGGGAAATGCATGTCCACCATATACTGGAGATGGAGAATACTGGTGGGCTGATGTCGGGGCAGGACTATATGGCCATGACATCAACTTTTGCTCTGTCTCTATCTGCTGGTAAAGGTACATAACCCACTTGTGGAGATATACCTGCCCGAATGCTGAGGAATGAGTCATTTGTGATGATAATGTTGCTATCGCCTCCCAAATACCTTCCAATGTAATAACATTATCTAGGTAATACGAATGTAAATACTGATTGTGGAGATTGCTGCTCTGGGTTTCCAACAAAAGGGCCAACAGCTTCTGAGGTCTGGGATTCCCACACCAAAGAAGGCTCCTTCAAACTACCAACTGTCTCCTCTTTCACACCTCCAGTCTTCCCTCCTGCTTCAGTTGCTCCCTGTGAACAAGAATTCTCCACCACCACTCTAGCCTGCATAATGTCATCACTCCATGCCATTACAAGAACCATCCACGGTTACTGACCTTCTCATTGCACAGGCCGATGGGGATGGTAGTACTCACATGCTGCTTCAAGGAGATTGACACTTCAATATCAAAGGACCCTAGGAGCTGGATTTCTTCCCCTGGGGATGCCAGCAATGCCCCTCTGGAGCTCAAAATAGAAGCCTCCGATCCTGGCCTGCAGAAAATGTATGAATGGGTCTAGTCCTGAGCTGCACAGAAGAAACCACAGGATAGGTACACACCTTTTATTTCCTTTTCCCATAACAAAGGTAATCAGCAGAACAAAAATTGCCCTCAGCCAGAAATCAGCTATGCACAGCCTTCTTGGTTCCCTCACAGTCATTTGCCATCAAATTTATGCAGATTGTTACAAAATCACTCCCAAAATGGCCAGCTAAGTTGTAGCTGGCAATGATAGGTGCTTCCCAGCCTGGCTTAAAATCTATCCCTTGTCTTAAGTATATTAGTTTATGATGTTTTTGCTGTATCTGATGAAGTGGTCTCCTGTCCTCGAAAGCTCATGGCTCAGCTTATCACTATAAGGTGTCACTAGCCTGTTTGGTATTTTTGCTGCTACAGACTAATATAGCTAACACTGAATGTTTACAAGCATATGAAGAGTACCGAAGAGAAAAACAACAGAGAAACACAAAACCATATCATATTGTTAGAGAGCAAGGGCAAAGCAATCAATGGTCCACATTAATTAGATGCTCTCAACAAATATTCAGATACACGAGTGGCTTCATATTGCATTTGTAAACAAGAGATAAAAGCTAGGTTGCACTTACATTGATGGCCAAGTATTGGCACATTAAAGGGGATTTCTGCAGCCTCTGGGGATAAAGGGAAAAAAGTCTTGCATTGCATTGCTAAGCAACATTAGGTACTCACAAGTAGTGAATCAGTTGAAGTAATAGTTGAGACACTGGAAGAGAAGGAGGCTAGACAGGCGAGAACTGTGAGTTTCCAGACATTTGAGAATTTTCTTTCAAAGGAAAGAAAAGAAATATGTTTCTGTGTAAAACAATTCAAAATATGATTTAGTGACTGAGAATGATAGCTGTTGAAATTATTGTTTGAGGTTGAGGGTGTGAATATGATGGCAAAATGTGAACATTGCTGCAAATATATATAATTCTGCAGGGGTTTTCATATATTAAAGTCTGAATATGTAATAGAACAATACTTACCTAATTTCAAGGTTTTTGAGTAACTGTTGAAATGTGTACGTTCAAAGAAAAGAAATTAACCTAGGAAGAAAATGTTTAACAGAAAATCGGTAAACGAAAAGGAAGTTAGACAGTTAACAGAAAGTCTAATTGAAGGTAAAAAGACAAGTACTTAACTGTAAACAATCCATAGATGATATTCTTGTAAAAAGAAAAGAGAGATATAAGCTTAAAAAATTAGTTGCTTATTAACAATTTATCTTACATTTTATATATTTTCTAAGACATTTTTATTTTAAAATATTGTGCTGCTTCAGTTTCTAAATATATTTTTAGGAGACTTAAGATTACTCATCAGTGATTACTTCTTTTACATTTAAAATGTAATAATTAATTAAAAATACATTTTAAGCACTAGCCTCTCTCCCCGTCCTCCAAGAAAGCCATACATGATTGTCAATTGTAACATCACAGAGGGGTAGTGCGTTATTAATTTTTTCTATGCTTCTCTCCTGCTGGATGAGATATTATTTTTCAGTAATAAACAAGAAGGCATCAGACACTGTGATAAGGGAATTCCTTAGACAATTGATTGCATTCCAGAGAAGAGTCGATTACACATTGGACCTTTTAAATTCATTTGTGAACACTGCCTCGCATCACTCTTTCTGGATTAAAAGATGAGTGATAGTATATAAAATATGCTGCCATAATGGGAAAGAATCTTTACAACCAGTAAAAGTTATTTTTCAAAAAACTGAATTCCTGCAAATCATCCATCTAAACAATTCGTGATGAATACTGTTTGTTTGCCCATCATGCTTTTTTTTTTTTTTTGTCATTTCTAGATGGAATTAACAGCTGAAATAGAATGCACACATAGATGATCATAAATTATCTTTCTGTCATATTAAATTGCAAGGTTGGATTTGATGATGATCTCAATTCCTGGAATTAAAACTGTGGTTGATTAGTGCAATTTTCATGGGTAGACTAGTGGTTTTATAATATTGAAAGACCAAGTGCATTTTTGTCCTCAATTTCATGTTGCCACACCTGAGGTCTAATAATTTTCTGATCTACTTTGGCAATGTCCCATTATTATGAATTTTAATATATGATGAATGTACTAGACAAAGGAAAAACATAATTTATTGCAGATCTGATCTGTCTGAACTGATGGGAGTTACCATGGCAATCATGGGTAAACTTATGTAATAGCAACCAGATAACCTAGCAGCAACATTCAAGTACTTACTAAGAGGGTCATTTATCAAATAGCATTAGGGTGTTTTCGCGGGTGCTAGGGCCCTAATGCCCATGATAATGCTGTAATGCATGTGATAAATACCACATTGCATAATGTGTATGCAAATTTTAAATTTGAATTCAAGTGGGAGGAGTTTTGGCAGAGTAAATGGAAATGAGGGTCAGTTAATGTGGCATGCGACAGAGAAACGCACAACATCGCCAAAAATAACTACATCTTTTTCCTGTGTTTTGTAGAGATGTGCATTCGTTTATCATGAATTAGGCAATTTCAAAAGTCCCTGGTGGTCCAACAGGGGTCCTGGAGTGATCTCCTGCACTTGGGCCATCGGCTGCCAGTATTCAAAATGGCGCCAATAGCCTTTGCCCTTACTATGTCACAGGGGCTGCCAGTGCCATTGGTCAGCCCCTGTCACATAGTAGGAGCACAAGATGGCGCCGGCCATCCATTGCTCCTACCATGTGACAGGGGCCGACCAATGGCACTGGTAGCCCCTGCGACATCGTAAGGGCAAAGGGCCATCAGCGCCATTTTGATTCATAGCAGGCCTGACAGCCCGACGGCCCGGAGGGAGAGATCGCTTGCGGGACCCCACAGGACCACCAGGGCTTTTAGTAAGTTTTGGGGAGGGATCGGGATGGTGGGGGGTTTGTAATACAGTAAATTTGAAGGGTTGGGGTGGGTTTTTTTCCAATTTGGATTTTTTTTTAATTCGTTTTTCCGGTTTCGGGTTCGGGTTCCAGCTTCGTTTTTGATGAAAAATGATCTGTCGGAAAACAAGTTTTCCCACGAAGTGCCTGAACTGAAACCCAACCCGACCCAGAAACACGTAGCTCATCTCTAGTGTTTTGTGCCTGCATTAGCTGTGCATTACTGGCCAAAATGGTAATTATTACAAATGCTGGTTTGGGAAGGGAGAGGGGAGAGAAAGAGAGAGAGAGAGAAAGGAGGAGAGGTAAAGAGAGAAAAAGAGAGTCTGTGAAGGCTCACAAAAAAGTTAACTATTTATACCACTGTAAGAGGGGGCATTATGAACTTGAGGTGAGGTTTGTGGGGTGAGGTGGATTTTGGGGGCAGTTTTGGATGCACAGTCATATGTACAAACAGCACAGTTACCATTAGTGAAGATTTCATGTAATTTGTACCATGTTCTCTCTACCTAGCATAAATTTACTTCTGCTATGGATGGCGTGTAAGTATTAAAACAAAAAAATCTAGGCTAGTCAGTGGGGTTTTAAGGGTCAGGGCTAACAGGGGGGTAGGGAGGCTATTTATTAAATGAGGGGTTTTGCAAGTTCTATCCCTAAACTGGGTGAACTAGGAACGAACTGGGAAAATGGCAAATAGCGTTGACGTGCATCCCTTGTAAAATTCCCCCACTTATGTGGTAGATACGACATTTGCGCACACATTGTAATATCCATTTAAAACTGTGTGTGCATGTATGTGCGTCTAGGCTATTTTATATAATCACATTTTTGCCCATAGATGCATTTCTGCCTGCACGCCTATTTCAAAGTTGCTGTCCCTGTGAATCTGGCAATAACATCACAATCAGGTAAAATGCAGAAAAACATATCTGTTCTCACCCTTCCTATCATCAATAATTGGATCTCTTGCTTGGTCTTTCCCATAAAATCAGACCATATAGACTATAATGATTAAATAACCAAGTCTTCAGTCCCTATATAAAGGTGCATGAGACAACCTCAGCTTGAGTGGCAATTCAATCCAAAATTGAGGAACTTTACAGTAGAAAGTTTGCTTATAAATGCAAACTAAGTGGGCCTCTCTTAACAGTAGGCACCTTTAACAGATACTCTTTTTCTAAGCATAAGCAATAGCAAACTTCACTAGTTTTCTTCACAGGTATTGCAGCCCCAAGCCATGCGATGACTTAAAGGCCAGGACCAAAGCTTTGAAATGAACACAATCCAAAATTGGAATTCAAATGTAGCTGAGTGAGGATAGATAATATATGGTATTTGAATTGTAACCTATCAGCATTCAGATGGCATGTATGGGATCAGTTAAAGCCTGCCCAACTGTATGGCAATCCCAGAAACAGACTATCACAATAATCCAAGCAGCAAAGAATCGCAGCATAAATGATGGCCACAAAATGGCTTTCTCAAAAAAAATGGGTGAATTATTCTTAATTGGCTCAGTTGATAGGAACAATTACTGACCAGCAGTAAAAATGCAAGGGCTTGTGCCCCATGAGCAAAAGCCCCGCCCCTAACGCGATGACGCTGGGTCAGGGCATGCCCCCCTCCTCCTAGCGGGGAGTAGCATCCCTTGACTGCCGAACCAGATACATCATGTATTAACAATAGCAATAGCAGCCATTCGCCCTCACTAACGCACATATTAGTAGTTAGGAATCTTATGTTAGTTAGTAATGAGTTTACTTTAGCAGTTATGCTTGTTCCTCTGTTTTATCAACCTGTTACAGCATGTAAAGTTGCAGCTTTAGGCGGGTGCACGAGCAGGGGCTGTATTAAGTAGGCCTGAGGTATGGGCCCCCTTGCTAGCAAGACCAAGGTGGGGGCAGGAGGAGAGGGGACGCCTTGCTAGGAGACATGGCGGGTAAAATGGTTTAAAGTACAATAAAGCTGCGACCTCTTCCACCAAAAAAAGGTCTAATGCCTCATATTTTGTAGCCTTACAAGAATTTGTGACAATATGTTAAAATTCGGGACAAGAGGAGAGAGGGGAGTGGGTGGGCCACGCATCAGCGATCTCGCCGTTATATAAATGATCATCAAGTATCAGTGCAGAACTCCTAACCATAGCCTTTACCAACAAAGGTACTCCATCTAATGTAATATGTGAACATGGAAATGTGTTAGTCCTCCTCACCCATAATACTTTACTTGTTTGTGAGTTTAACCTTAATTTATTAAGCTGCAGCCTCGTGGCAACTGCAACCAGATATTCATTCAAATAGACCCCGAGTTCTTCTCCCGGTTTAACCTCAGAGGAACACTAGGAGGATGATTTTCAAATGGACTTCTGAGGGAAAAACAGTGCACAGAATGTGCCTTTTACAAAACTGCATGCCTGATACGCAGGTAAACGTAGATTTACTGAATATGTTATGTCCACACATAAGTTTACCTGGACTGCATTCTGTATAAACACAGCAGACAACCACAGAAGATAAGTATTAAAAAGTAAAAGATGAATTTTAAAAGAGCTGCATGCGCAAACATTGGCGCACGCAAACAGCTCATAATTGTGTAAGTGCTATTTTATAAACGTAAGCATACACGCAAGAAATGGCGCACAAATAAATTTGCTTGTATAATACAGGGGTATTCCTGGGCAGGGCCAATATTTACGTTTAGAAGTTGCTATTTTATAAACTGCCAAAACGATGCACGAATGTATGTTACCTGCCCATATTTACACTTGCTAATTATCTGAGGTAAGTGAGAATAACATTTTTTATAGCCAAATACTGGCTGGGTGTGGGGACAGAGTAAACTGGGGGGAGTTCAGGCTGAAGAACCAGGGGGTTCTTGGTGACCTAGAGATAGACTGGACAAACTGGTGGACTAATTGGTAAAACTGGTCATTTCCCTTAATGCCGCATGCTATAAAATTGGATCAATTACATGCGTAAAAGCTGACAAATACTAAGGAAAATGCGTGAGTTAAATTTCCTTGTGTAAAAGATTAAAATTAGGAGCACAAATAGCAGTGTGCCACTTATCCGGCTAAGTGGCAACTTTGCCAGTGCTTATCCAGTTAAGTCTTAAAAAACAGCCGGATAAGTATTTTATTTGTGTGTGCACAATACAAAATGCATGTTCATGTGTGTGCATGTCCATATAGCTGTGTATATGGGCACGTTCACACATGTTTTAAAGTTATCTTCTAAGGGAGAGAACAATAACCCTTAAGCAACACTGTAAATTATTGAACAAAGATCTAGGAAAGTGTTTCCAGCATATGGATATTGAATTCTCAGAGATTAAAAGAATGAAACCATTTCAAGACTTCATCTGAAATACCAATAGTAGTCTAATTGATGCTGAAGTAGTATGTCAACATCTATGGAGTGCAATGCTGCTTATTTTAGATCTCAATGCAGCACCAAATTGACACCTTTGTTGAGTTCCATCCTTAACAATAAATGTAAACAGTAGGGATGGGCATTCAAGAGAAACAAAATAGGAAATTAGAAGAAATTTCCAATTTCTTTTCATTTCGTTCTCAAAATAAAACAATTGAAAATCCGAAGAAATGTTGTTGGTTTTCAAGTTTCATTTTGAAAACAAAATTGATCTATTGGGCCTACACCTAGGCCTGAAGCCGGGGCTTCACCTAGGGAATAGGCCAAGACCCAAAGCAAGGGCCTTGGATTATGTCTGAGAGTGATGCCAGGGCCTAGACCTAGGCCTGAGGCCGTAGACTTGCCAAAGCATAGGCCATGGCCCGATTCAGGAGCCGTGGCCTAGGTCTGACCATGATGCTGGGGTCTCGGCTAAAGACCTGGCACAATGTTGGGGCCTTGACTGAGATCCCAAAATGGAAAAAACTTTATCTTATCCAGTTTCACGGTCCAGGAGCAGGCCTGATGTATGGGCCTTGGCTCGATGCTGTGACCCAGTCCAGAGATCTGGTTCTGAAGCTGGGGCTTTGGCTCAGACCCAGGCCCAATGCCAGGATCCAAACCAGAGGCAGGGTCTCGACACTTGAGCCTCGGACTAAGACGAGGTCTGGACCCAGGCCCAATGCTGTTCCCGGTCCTCAGACTGGGTCCTAGCACCAGTGCCTCAGCCCGGACCCAAGCCCAAATCTGGGACCTGACACAGAGGTCATGTACCAACACTGGGACCTCAGCCCAGGGTCAGGGTCTTCTAGTCCATCTTCTTTCTTCAGTGGTGAAATGATGCTCTCTACTTGGGAGACAACAGAATTAATTAACCCCGGTACTTCATCCCCAACCTGTACATCAAAATGGCACTCTCTGCTGAGCAGGAAGCACTGAGAATAATTAACTATGGCACCTCACAAGGGAACAGCATTATTTCACTGCTGCAGAAAGAAGATCTTAGAGGTCTGGGCATAGGGCCTAGACCATACCCTGGGCCAAGGCCCCGGTGTCTGAACCCGGTATCCTGGTCAGTCCTGGCATTGGGTTTGGGTCCGTGCCAAGGCTCTGGCATTAGGAACCAGTATCTGGACCTGGCTGCAGCATTAGGCCTGTGCCATGGCCCCAGCTTAGGCCAAGGCCCAAGGCATCAGGACTCGGCCTCCAGGTTGATTCCCAGCATTGAGCCTGGGTCCGGGATGAAGCACAGGTTTCAGGATCCAGTCTCTGGAATGGGCTCCAGCATTGGTCCTGGGCCTGGGACTTGGCCAAGACCCAGGCTCATGTGTCGAGACCCAGCCTCTGGGTCAGGTCCCAGCATCAGGCCTGGGACTGGGCTGAGGCCCCGGCATTGGGTCCTAGTCTCTGGACCAGGCCACAGTGTCAGGTCTGGGCCCAGGCACCGGGCTAGGCTGAGGCCCCTATGTCAGGATTCAGAATCCGGGCTGGTCTGTAGTATCAGGCCTGGGCCTGGGCCCTAGCCTAGGCCCAGACCCAGGCATCAGGTCCAGGCTTTGAAGCTTGGGTTTGCATAGGCCTAGGCTGCGGTAAGGTGCCACGACCTCAGTATACACCCTACACAAGGCCCAGGATTCTGACTGGGCCTAGGCCTAGGCCTCTGCATCAGATGCCCCCAGACTGGGAAAGTGGGTGCCAGGGAGGTTTCTGGCCTCGGCATTTTTTCAGGTGGAAGTGATGGGTAGAGGGCTTGGGAGGCTTCGGGAGACCCTGTTTCTTTTTTTTGTTTGTTTATTGGGGGTTTTTGTTTTTAATGTTTATTTCATTTTTGTTAACTAAATGAACAAAATAAACTTTAGATGAAATACAATTCATGGAAAACCAAACCTCTGAAAATGAAATGACAAATGAAAGGAAAATGTTTCTTCTTCCCACTGCTAGTAAACAGTGCTATTTATGTGCTCTGAAACCATCAAAGAAACAAACAGATGAAAGAATAAAAGAAGAGCCTTGAGAACTTTGCTTGAACATTATGATATGAATTCTAAGAGGCCAAGATTAAATAAAAGCTGAGCACCTGAATTTAGGCAACTAAAGGCCTGATTTACTAAGCATTTTTCCCATAGAGACAGAATGGGAACAACTCAGGTCCTTAATGGAAACCAAGTGAAATCTGTCGCAGGTCCTCGATTATAGAACTCTTTACTAGAGCAGTTGGCAAATGCCCCTATCCCAAAATCATTCAAAAAGCTATTGAAAACTATTTTTTCTCATTAGCTTTTAAATCCAATGCATTGAATTATGTGCATTATGTCTTTTCCATATTAATCTGTTTTGTTCCTGAAATTGTTCTCGATGTCTTTTAATTATGTATGTTCCTTATGTAAACTGCCATGAATGATTAGAAATGTGCGGGTTAGACATTTTAAAAAATATAATAAAGTAAATTCCGTAGCCAAGGGTGGGTCTGGGTGGGCTGTGACCCACTCATTTTGCAGTTATGGCTGCACAATCAGCATTAGCTGGTGCCTGAGAAGAGAAGCCCATTGCAGGGCTGCAACAGAGCTCATCCTGCATGGCCGAAGAAGAGAGGCCCATCACAAGGCTACTGTGGAGCTCATCCCATGTGGCCCAAGAAGAGAAACCCATTTCAGGGCCACTGCAGAGCTTATCCCGCATGGTCTGAGTAGAGAGGCCCAATACAGGGCAGTTGTAGATCTCATCCCATGCAACCAGAGGAGAGGCTTTGCAGCAAGGAGGCCTGGAAGAGAGGAAAAAAGCTCTGATTTTGTGTGTGTGTGTGTGAAAAATCATGGGAGTGAGAAACGTGTGTGTGTGTGTGTGTATGTGTGTGTGTGTGTGAGAGAGAGAGAGAGAGAGAAAGCATGGGAATGAGAAGCATGTGTGTGTGGGTGTGTAGGTGAGAGAGAATGGGAATGCAAAGCTTATGTGTGTGTGTATGTGTGAGAGAGAGCATATGAGTGTGAGAAAGAGACATCATGTGGGAGTGAGAGCCTGTTGTATGTATGTGAGAGAGGGCAGGTAAGAATGAGAGCCTCTCTGTGTGTGTATGTGTGAGTGTGAGTGAGAGTAAGAACTTGCTTGTGAGGGTGAAAGCCTGTGTTTGGGAGTGGGAACCTGGCTGAGAGATAATATATGGAACTGGGAGCCTGTGTGTATGAGAGAGAATATGCGAGAGTGGTAGCCAGTGTGATAGAAAGTGTGTATGTGTGTGTGTATATGGAGGAGGAAGGAAAGAAGACAGGTGGAGAAAGAATAAACAGAAATAATAAAAGAGACCCTGAAAAAGGAATTAGAAAAATCAGACACTTGGAAACAATGAGACTAGGACCACTCAATTAGAAAAATAAGATCAGACAAGAAAGTTAAAATTATATATTTTGACTTTTATCAACTGGAATATGCCATGCCTAACGAATGTCGGTATACAAAAATTTCAAATAAATAAATAAAATCTTTGGAAATGTGCATTTCTTACATATTTGCATTTTGCTGTTTTTTTCAGTTTTCCACTGTTCACTGGTTTCTCAGGCTTTCCATTTCAGTCTTGTCTGCATGTTTCTATTTCTAATTTATAATCCCTTATTCTGTATTAGGTAAGGGTCTGTCTATGTAGTGCATGTGTGACAGAGATGTAGTATCTCTGTAGGGATTTATTAAATGTATTTATTTATTTGCTTAAAGATTAATGTTTCACCTATCAGCAATCCTGGGAATTTGTAGCAGACTGACTTGTTATGTTTCCCCAGTAGATGATGTATTTGTGTTCTAGGCTTGGTTTAATGTATGCCTTTCTGCCTTTTCATAGATAAGATTGCTGCTGTTAGAATCTTGAGAATTTCTGCTGTTATGGTATGTTATGGCAAGGTTCTAGGTGGTTTATTTTTTATTTTTTTTGTAAGGTTTGTATTATGTCACAAATTATTTGGCAGTGGAGGGAGTTTGTTTTGCTGTTATTGAGGTGGCAACAGAATTTGAATATATATATATATTTTTTTTTTGCATGTTGGGTTGTAATATGAACTGTCCTATTTTTGTTCTGCACCCATTACAAATCTTAAATTCTTATGATTATTGCTATTTTACTCTACTCTGTGTTTTTGGAAAAAGAGTCATAAATTCATTGATATTTGTTTTATTATGTGATTGCATCTGATGCATCTGTTAGATGTTCTTTGTTTACTTTTTACATGATATTGTTGTGTATTTATAAAGTTCAATAAATATAAATTAAATTAGAACAGATTAAAAAGGCATTTTAAATGTTGGCAAATACTTGAAATAATTGAATTAAAATATTTTAAAGCATCACTCATGATGCATGACAATTGTTGAAGATTACTTAAAGATCCATTGTCATATCAGTCCTTCTCAAGGATCTGTGGGACGGGCCTGAACGACTGAATTTGATTTAACGCCCACCGAGCGCACGTGAAAACACTTATGGCTTATATCAACCTGCATATCACTCTCTTCCAATCTCACCCAAACCTCATACTTCATTCTACATAGGGCCATTTGGACTCCCTGGAAACTACACCATGCAGGTCTTCTTCCTAACCATAATTGCTGGTCATGTAACTCCCCTAAGGTGTCTATGGAACATATGTTGTTTTTATGCCCCTTTATTAATGCCTTTTAGCACCAGAATTGGGTAACTGTCTCCGACATTTTGAAGATCTCCAATCCACCCAGCTATGCTCTGATCATCTAAAGGGGGGCGGTGGACACTCTAAATTTGTCTCTTCTAGGCAAGAAATTGCTAGATTTGCTTATCAATGTGGCACTACATAATATTATGTCTAACTGGAAGTGTAGTGATATGCTGTCGCACCACCTCTGGTGGAACTCGGTGTGTATGTACTGCAAGTATGAGAAGGCTATAGCCATCAAATGTAATAGACTGACTTTGTGGGCCTTAGTATGGAAGCCATTGGATGAATATGTATCCTCTTTATTAACATCTAAAGGTTGACACCTAAATACTGTTGTTAATCCCTTCGCTCTTCCAGCTTCTCTTCTTTCTTACTATCTCTTCCTTTTCTTCTGATTCTTTCATATCTCTTTTTTTTTTTGTTTTTTAGTTAACTTTTTCTTATTTACTCTTCTTTATTCTATAGAAAGTCTGCAGATGATTTAACTGTACATATTGACCTTAAGAACTCAGTAAAGCAAGATTGCTCTTGATAGATAATGTTGAAGCTCACTGTATTAAGCTTATGGTTTTTCTTATTTTGTTCTACTGCCAATGTAAGCTGGACACTGTTAAAATTCTTTCAATAAACAAATTGAAACTAAAAAAAATCCATTGTCAGGCATTGATAAGAGTACAGCTAGCAAGGCCTAGACCTATATGCCTACTCCCCACACGTTAACCTTGGGCTCCCCAAAAAATTCAATTCTGGCTACACCACTGTCCCTAAGAGATCTATTTTCTCCAGCGGGTGAAGTAGCATGGGATTGACTAAACTGTGATACTGATTACCGCAAGTTTGTAAATTTTGTGGTATTTTCCCCAGCAGTAAAATACCACATCCCAGGGCTGCCATCTTTTAAAGAGGCCAGTGCAAATCCCAGAGCAGATCCTGCAGCTGTCGCTTCCCCAACCCCGGGACTTTATAAGACCCTTCTCCCACCCTCCCACCCCCTGCTACTGCCCCTTGAGGCTGCCAAAGTTGAAAAAGTAAATAAAAATGACTGGTATTTGGAGATGTAGGATTGGCTCAAAAAGTTAGTGATTTGAGATTGGGGGGTTCACTTGGACAAATATATCAATTTGGAGAGGAAAGTTGCTCAGGAAGTTCAAATAGCTTTTTTTGAAGTTGTGTCTCATTTGTAAACTACATCCCTTTTGGATTTTAAATCATTCAGGATGTCGATCCAGACAGCACTGGCTTCATCCTATTTGAATCACTGAAGTGACCTGTGCATTCGCTCCCTGTAAGGTGAAATTTAAAAGCATGGCACGTGCTAAAATCAGGAGATACATGCACAGGTTGGGCTCGTGCATGCTCACCGAATTTTAAGCCACCCAGGTGCGTGCACATCTTACCTCATTTCAAAAAGGGGCATGGTATGGGTGTAGTCGGTGGCGCATGGGCATTTTGGGGCGTGGCCAACAGATGTGCATGTAAATACAAACACACCCAGGTCCACTACCATGTAACTTTACGTCTGCTATGAAAGAGGTGTAACTTAAAAAATAAAAGAAAGTAGCTATTTCTGCCAGGTTTAAAGGGTCTGGAGTAACTGGGGGGAGTGCAGACTATCAGACCAGGGGTATTTGGAGGACCTAGCTCTTAACTGGGTGAACTGGTGGGTGAACTGGTGAAATTGGCACTGGCTTGGACTCACTCCCGTTATCAAACACCCTGACTTATGCAGTAGAATTTGGATTCCCATGTAAAATTGGGTGCACATGGTGCACACGGCCAGGCTCTTTTATAATGTGCACACAAAATGGCTGCGTATCTGAGCACATGCCGTTGCACACACACACACCAAAGTGCACTTGAACGTTGGTTTTGAAGTTACTATCCCTATGCACAAGCTACAGAGAATCCAAAATGTGGCTGCAAGAACCTTTTTAGATGTTCTAGGGATTCTCTTTATTTCACCTGAGTTGAAGGGTAAGAGAGAGAAAAGTGGAGTGGAGGAATTGGTGAGAAAGTTGAAAGAGGAGAGGAAAGCTATGGCAGAGAAAGAGGAGATGCCAATGAAAGAAAAACATGGAAGCTGATAAGGGAAGATATACTACTGATTTTAAGATGCTAGAGAAATAAATACTGGGGATTTTGATATTTAAGAACAGTTTTAAACACATATGTATCAAAATTCCAATTTTTCCTAAACTGTTTATTCCATCCCCAAATTTTATTTTTGCTCTGCATGCACAAGTAATAAAATGTTGAGTGTAATGATTACTCTGGCTCCACTTCTACTTTAATAAACTCTGCTTTCCCCCATATCTTTTTATAAATTCTGCTTAGTCAGAAAGGGCTATCGGGAAAAAAAAAGCAAAATTATTTTACATTGAAAATAAGTTATACGTTCAGATAGAAATTTGTCTCTTGAAATTTATCATGAAGAGATTACCACTTTCAACACTTTCCGAATTGGTCTCACCCTACTGCACAGTCACGCTGCATAAATGTAATTATTTCTAGGGGAAGTTGGCCGCAGTCCAGTTGCTGGATCTGGGAATGATTCTTTTTCAGTTTTGTTCTTTAGGAGCAGGGATGTGTAAACTTCTCTAAAGGAGGTTTATGAAATAATTCAAGAAATAGAGAACGTTTTCAAACATTTACGGGTTCTTAATCAATTCAAAAATACCTTTGTTAAAGAAAGTAGAAAGAGTGCCTGCAGAAACAGAGAATCATGGAGGTTATTATTCACGGACTATTTCTGCCTAACTTTTGGAGTTAACTAGACAAAAGCTAAGATTTGAATATTTCCCCATGCCTATAAATTTTGTGTGCACATGGACGAGGTGGTATGCAAAGATATTGAGCACTGTCAGAATTAAGTTACTCACATAAGTCTGGTCAGAAAAGTGGCTATTCTAAAGTTTATCCTGTATACATTTATTGTCAGACTTATCTGAGAAAGTTCCATTGAAGGTCTAGGTAAAATTGCATGCATAACTTTACCCCAGTATGCCTTCAGGTCTGATCAGGTGTGCCATGGAAAAGTCACTTCCTGATGCTCAAATCCAGACAAGTACCTCACAACGAGAGTCGTCAGTGATGGTTCTTAAATGTGCAGAAGCTCCTTTCTAAGGGTGTATGCAATTATGCATACTGCTTCTTTCTAGCTATAGCATGGAAGTAACTCTTCATCTTCCCCTTCCTGAGCCTCCTCCTTTGAATCTTTCAAACCTCTGTGCTATATCTAGGCTAACTGAGATTGGGAGCAAAGGTAATTAACTGAACCAGCTGTGTATGCCACACTGACTTCTCCTTTCTCCTGCTCTTGTATAAAGACAGGACTGGTCCATTGTGATGGGTTCATATGTGTCTCCATCTCCTCTCTCCCTCTGTTTTAAAATTTGGAAGAGATTGGTGAGGCTTTCAGTGCTTTCCTATCCTGGCTGTCTGAATCCTCTCCACATCTGTACTGCCTGGATTGTGAAGGCTGGTGTACCACACAACTTTTTTGTTAATATAGGCGTGACTTGGACTTAAAAAGGTTGGGAAAATTGAGCTATATTATGTACTATGTACAGTATATAAGTGTGCCTTTGCTTTGTGTTTATTGCACTAGACTTTGTAGTTTAGAAGTAGAATATAATCCTTGAAAATCTTGTGAAACAACTGGTTAGAATAGCCCCCAAACTGTTGAAAATTGATTCTGTCTAGATTAGTTAAATTGAAATGTATTGGTCGGGTCATTTGACCTGTCATTTGCTTTTACCTGATGCACCTAGGATTGAAAAGTACATGGAGGCCTAAACAAGTTAACATTTCGTTCAAGGGCTCTGTAGCTTTATTTACGGCGAGTCTGTTTAAAACAACCATGTTGTGAAGAGGTATGAGCAGTAGCATTACCTAAAGCAGCTTAGATCTAATATTAGGTTAGTACTTGAAGTTTCCTGATTAGCCCTTGGGATTTGAAACTGAAGCATATTTCTTACTTCTAAACTAATTAAATAAGATTACCTTATGTGATGACCTTCAGTGTAATCTATCAAAACACGTGGACCATGAATTTCATAACAGCTTTTTTTGGTGTCATGGTTTTCTCTGACTCAGAATGATGATTTCAGATATCTCTAAGATTAGGCCTCTCAGGGGCACAATTAAGATATATTAAAAGTTTGAGTGGCATGAAACCTTTGTTTCAGAAAATATAAGGAATATATTCTCTACCCTCATTTACTGTATCTTAACTAAGCTTCTAACAAGTATTACATAGAAACTCTCCTCTCAAAGTATCAGACTTACTGGATATATAACCAGAAAATAATGTTAGCTTTTGCTTCAAATGTACCAGTAATAATATATAAGTCATTTACTTTAACAATATTGTGCCCAGATATCACCGATTCAACTTTATTAGCAGTAAGTTTAGAGAACCTATAGGCTCTCTACTAAAGAGGATTATTTCATGCATATTTCATTTTTTTTCATGCGTATTTCATGCGTACATGTTATAAAATCGGTTACCCACGTGCACATTGTGCATGATTTTAGCCGGTACGCATGGCAACGCATTAGCCTATTTCCCAGTTCCCTCCCAATTCACCCCAGTAAAAGAGCAGACTTCCTAAACCCCCCTACCTAACTTGCCTTCTTTTTACCCTACTAGTCTCGACCCCTAAAACCCCGCTGACTACCCTAACTTTTTTTTATTTCAGTAATTACAATCAGTCCATAGCAAAAGCAAGTTATGTGGTTGTGGGTCCCAGTGCATGCTTTTGCGCGACACTGACTTCATGGCGTTGTCCCATCCTGCCCATGACCTACCTATGCCCACCCACTTCCCATCTATGTATCGCCCCTTTTGCTCAAACCTTTGTAATGTGCATACTGGGAGATATGCGCATGGCCATGGACCTTTTAAAATCTGCGTAGCCCATGTGCTTCCGAGTCATGCGCGTATTTCCCAGCTTAGCTGTACATAGGGGTAGATTTTAAAAGGTGCGTGCAAGCGTACATTTGTGCACACTACCCGGTGCGCGCACATGTACGCCCGATTTTATAACATGCGCGGTCAAACATAGCAAAGATCTGGGGTTGGAGATAGGCTGAAGAGTAGACAAACAAAGCCGAGTCGAAATCCAGAAAGTCAGTCCAACACATAGGGCAAGAACGAGGAAGAGAGGAACTGGGAACCACAGGAGACAGGGACACAATGTAGAGACGATTTTCTCTCAGCAACGAGTATTTGGAGGAAGAGGAGACCTGTTGCAAAGGCAATGCTATGAAGTGAGGCCTGAGCTTATATACGCTGAGGAGTCTGATGTCAGCATCTGGGGCCGCGGCCAGGTTCCCACCGCGGGCCCTTTAAAAGAATCAGCGATGCGCGTGCGTGCGCCTAGTAACGGGCACGGCGTCAATGGCAGCGTCTCTCCGTGGGCCACGTGAAGAGGCCCAACAAGCAGGGACATCTTAGCGGGCAACACTGGGGACCATGGCAGAGCCGGAGGCACCGGAGGTGACCTGAGGTCAGAGCTGGCAGCCCACCGCCGCCATTGAAGAGGAACCAGGAGCTGGATTCTGTACAAGAAGGAGAGAGGGCCGCACCGCGGGTCTGCAGTAGGTGGCAATCGTAACAGTACCCCACCCCCCCCTTTTACACCCCCCTCTTGGAGGTCGGAGTTTGCCCGGATGGGCAAGATGGTAATTTAAGAGGAGAGTCTTGTCCAGGATATTTTGAGCTAGTTCCCACGAATTCTCTTTAGGTCCATATCCCTCCCAGGAAAGGAGGTATTCCCACCGACTTCATGGACCTTATACGTCAAATCAATTTCTGCCACCGAAGGACTCAGGGGCTTTCCGGGCAGGCATAGATAAAACCACAGGTTTTAAGAGTGATACATGGAATGTATTATGTATTAGGAGGCAGCCGAAGCTGATAAGTAACAGGCCTGATGCGTCAGGTGACAGCAAAGGGACTGCTGTATCTAGGAGCGAATCTCTGAGATGGAATTCGAAGTTGAATATATTTAGTACTTAACAAGACTTTCTGGCCAGGGAGGAATTCAGGAGTCGAGCAACATCGACTGTCAGCAGTTCTCTTGGTCCGGGAGGTGGCCTGATACAAGCGGAGATTTGTCTGCTCCCATAATGTTTTAAGGGCATCTGCAGTAGCCTGCACTGCAGGGGATGGCCCAGATAGAGGAATGGGAAGTGGTGGTCATGATTGATTCCCATAGACGACTGAAAATGGAGATGTTACAGTAGCAGTGGCAATGTGGGAGTTGTGAGAAAACTCCGCCCAGGATAAGAGGTCTGACCAGTCATCTTGTTGGTTGTTGATGTAAGCGCACAGGAAGGCCTTCAAGAAGTGATTCATCCGATCAGCTTGCCTGTTGGCTTGGGGATGATAGGCGGTCATGAGGCTAATGTTAATGCCGAACGTTTGACAAAGGGAGCGCCAGTACCTGGCAACAAATTGAGGACCTTGTTCTGAATCAATGTCCATGGATAATCCGAGCAGTCTGAAGATATGGTGGAAGAATAATCATGCTAGCTCTGGAGCAGGTGATAGGCCCGATAGAGGTACAAAATGGGCCATTTTTGAAAAACGGTCTATGGTGACCCATATTATGGTGTGACGCTTTGAAGGCGGCAGGTCCACTATGAAATCCATAGATAAGTGAGTCCACGGTTCTTCAGGTGCTGGAAGTGGTTGTAAAAGACCCCAAGGTCATCCGACCGGGGTTTTTTGTTGTGCTCATACATTACAGGATTCGACATATGATTTCACATCGGAGACCACGGTAGGCCACCAGAAGGACCGCAGGAGCTGTGCCATGGTCCGGACTCATCCTGGGTGACCAGTGAATTTGGAATCATGTTCCCAGCGGATAACTCTTTCTTGGCGTCATCGGTGCATGACTGTCTTTCCAGCAAGAACTGGATGAGTGGCAGATAAGCAAATACAGGTCAGGTCGATTATATGAGTTGGTTCTTCCGGAGTGTCTTCGGGCTCGAATTTGTGTTGTGTGCCCTCTAGCCACGGGTGCCACTCTTCGAGATCCAATTTTATGGTGAGCAGCTCACAATCCCTGATGCTGTAATTTTGCTCTGTGGATGAAAATCTTTAGGAACAGAAGGAACAAGGAACTACGGTACCAGAGGTGGTGCATTCACTCAGGACTGCCCCAGCCCCAATGGCAGAGGCATCAACTTCAACTATAAATGGGCAGTTTGGGTCAGGATGGTGTAGACAGAACCCCTTCTGAAAGGCTTCCTTCAGACGATGGAAGGCGGTAATGGCCTCAAAGGGCCAATTTTGCATGTCTTGGCCTTTACGGGTCAAGGCTGTCAACGGAGAAACCAAGGTAGAATAGTGTGGGATGAAGTGACGATAGTAGTTGAGGAATTCCAAGAAGCACTGGAGCGCTTTGAGGCCTACAGGTTGTGGCCAATCCCGGATTCCCTTTAGTTTGGCTGGATCCATAGAGAAACCCTGCCAAGAGATTATATAGCTAAGAAAAGGTAGATTGGATTTCTCAAACAGGCATTTGTCCAATTTCACAAACAGATTTTTTCACAGAGACACTGGAAGATGCGATGGGTGTCAAGGTCTTTGGAAAAGATGAGGATGTCATCCAGATAGGCCACTACTTTGATGTACAGTAGGTCTCTGAAGATCTCATTCATCATTCGTTGGAATACTGAGGGTGCATTACAGAGGCCAAAGGGCATTACCAATTATTCATAGTGCCCATCCCGGGTGTTAAAGGCAGTTTCCCAAATGTCATTAAGACAGATTCTTACCAGGTTATATGCCCTGCGTAAATCCAGCTTCATGAATATGGAGGCACCTGGAGATGGTAAAATAATTCGAATATTTATTTATTTGTTTATTTATTTATTTAAACGTTTTTATATACCGAGGTATAGCTAGCAGCCTTCACTCTGGTTTACAAGTACAACAACCTAATACATTTAACAGTGAACTGAGGAACATCCAACTAACTTAATACAAGCAAAACATCAAACGATTATAACAGGGTATATCTGTGATCAAACCATGTAATGTATAGCTTAAAAACATTCTGTGTCATAGTCGTTCCATTGCATATCTGATAAAGGTCAATACCATCTTTGAATGTTTGGCTGAATATTGAGAGAGAGAGAGAGAGAGAGAGAGAGAGAGAGAGAGAGAGAGAGAGAGAGAGAGAGAGAGAGAGAGAGAGAGAGACTTGCTATAGTGCCTCTTCCCTAGACAGGTATTTGTATCCCTATGGGAGACCCACCTAGTAACTCGAGGTGGGGATTAGGTATGAGTATAGGGGGTTGGGGGCCACTTTCACATTCAACATGAGACGTATGAACAGAATAGTGGTCTCTTGTGAAGATTTGATGGCCTTCGGAGTGAGGAAACTCACTCCAAGATGAGATTTGGGCAATGTTCTCTCCACCTAGCTTGTTGTTGCCCAGGTAGAGTGTCCATCAAGCTAGGTGGAGAGAACATTGTCCAAATCTCATCTTGGTGCCCCTTTGCCCTTACCATGTGACAGGGTATCCTTGCCATTGGCCGGCCCCTGTCACATGGTAGGAGCACTGGATGGCCGGCGCCATCTTTAAAGATGGCGCCGGCCACTTTACTCATCAGCCCCTGGCTGGCGCCATCTTTAAAGATGGCGCCGGCCATCCAGTGCTCCTACCATGTGACAGGGGCCGGCCAATGGCACGGATACCCTGTCATATGGTAAGGGCAAAGGGGCATCGGCGCCATTTTTATTTTTTTTAGAGAAGCTGATGCCGCGAAATCTCTCCCCGAGGCCCTCCTGGATCTCTCCTCTCCCCGAGGCCCCCCCTGGATCTCTCCCCGAGGCCCCCCTAGACCACCAGGTAATCTTAAAAGGTTTTGGGGGGGGTCAATTTAAAGGGTCGGTGTTTTTTTTTTTTTTTTTTTAGCAGCGCGGGCCTCCTTAGCGATGTGAATTGGAATTGGAAACAATTCCAATTCACATATCTTAACGATCAGATTCCCCCCCTCCCCCAGCCGAATCTGATCGTTAAGACGATCTGGCACACGATTCACATCTCTATTAATTACCAGTAGTCAGTCCGTGAGTAGTCAGCCAAAGCAGAGGTCAGGTTCCAGAGGGCAGTCAGACATAGTCGAGTTCAGGCAGAGGTCATTTCCGGGCAGCATGCAGATGTGGTCAGTAGTCAGGCAGAGGTCGGTTCCAGGCAGCGTGCAGACGTTGTTGAGGAAACAGGCAGAAGGTCAAATCCAGGCAGCGATCAACGTAGTCAAGAACAGGCTAAGATCAGTACCGAGAAGACAGTCCATGGGGTACTACCTGGGGAGACGAAGGAACAGAAGGACTCTGGAACAGGACTGGAACGAGACTGGAACAAAGACTGGAAACGCAGAGGCAAACTAGAAATCATGATGTGATCGACCCGATTGCCAAGGCAAGGAAGTGATGACAGGGACTTCCTTTAGTACGCTGATCAATCAGGGTGCGCCGCAGAGCTGGGATCCGCCCCTGGCCCTTTAAGGGACTAGGCAGTCCGCGTGCGCACACCTAGGATATGAGAGGAAATGCTCTTGATCACTCCATGTGTGCTAAGTAGGAGAAAGAGGGACATGCTAGGCAGGGATTGGGGGTAGAGAAGGATATGCAGCTGAGTGGATGGGCAGCATTATCCCTCTCTATCCCCCAACCCAACCCCTGCCTAGCATGTCCCTCTTTCTCCTGCGCCCACCAAGAATCTCCAGCTCCTTCCCTCCACTGCAACAACATTCATCTTTACTGGTGGTGGTTCCAGGCTTCTCCTCTCTCCTTCGCCATCATGTTTGCTGAGGCTCCTGGGCGCTGCAGCACTGCACGTCTGCTTTGGTGCAGGCTGGGGAGCCTGCTGGGAAGAAGTTCCGCTGGGAGAGGGGGAGCTGCTTCAAATGCCACATCAGTGGCACCAGACAGCAAACACTTTGGCTGGTTGGGGAGGAGAGACAAGACTTGAAATATCGCATCAGTGGGTGGGGATTGACACGCAGCAAGTGCTTTGGTCAGCACGGGCTTCCAACAGTGGTGGGTGGCCTTGAAATTCTGCATTCTCAGCTCTGGAGCTGCTCTTTACTTAGTTTAAAATTTGAGTGAAAATTGCTTGAAACCAGATTGCCACCTTTGCAAAAAATTTAAGAATTTATGGGTGAAAATAGATTTCAACTGAAAATGAAGGACCTTAAACATACCTTGGCCCAGTGGCATGGGAGATGAAAAAGTCAAAACTGTGTTTCAATAATACTGTGATGATCTGTTTCTTAATATTTCTTGATGTTAACATTTTTGGGGCATCCCTATAAACATTGATGCTCACTGCAAGTTTATCAAGATAGCATCTGTGAGCCAGAGTACAGAAATCGCAGTACTGTCAAGAAATACAGAAATAGTAAGAGAATCTCATTCTGGGGAATT
This sequence comes from Rhinatrema bivittatum, assembly GCF_901001135.1. Classification (NCBI taxonomy): domain Eukaryota; kingdom Metazoa; phylum Chordata; class Amphibia; order Gymnophiona; family Rhinatrematidae; genus Rhinatrema; species Rhinatrema bivittatum. Next base: position 301,275,562 of record NC_042616.1, read on the forward strand.
CAATCCACAATGTGTTTATGAGAGTGCCTGTTGACTTAATTCATTAGTATTTGTTGTAATCTTGTGAGTCTTTACACCACTTATGGCTTGGAATTCAATTAATGATGCAACTATGTTTTGTTTTTTATGATGGTTTAAAAATTAAAAATCTGACTTCCAGCTGGCATTTATAACTCTTGCTAACAGTGGTACAGATATAATGTTGTAAACACTTCTAAAACCCATTGCAGTGGCTAAAGAAAGGCTGACAGCATAATTTCAGCAAAAATATGAGGAAAAAGGAGTGTTTGCAAGAGATTAAGCAATGCCTTGAAATAAAAGATAATGGAGGTTTTACCCAACCTAAGTGGTGAAAGCTATCAAACTTTTTCTTTTGAAAATGCAGCTTAATCTTGCTTTAAAATGTTGAAGTGAGGTTGAAGTTCCCTGTGGAGTTGAAAATGGCTTTAATTGCTAATTCTTTTGTTCATGCTACAGCATGGGATTAGTGCAAATTTAACACAAAATCTTCCAACCTGTTTGTGATGTTATTTTAGGTGTTTTCTTTCCTCTTTCAAGTTTCCTATTTTATTTATTTATTTATTTTTTGCATTTAAATAATTTTGGCATTTTTGCCAATGCCTTAATTTTTTCCATCTTTTATGGTACAAGGGATAATAGGTCAGTGCTTTATTTCAGGAAAAACAAAAGTGCCTATATTCCCTAATGGGCAAAGAATGCCATTTGTAAATGTAAAATTGTTCTTTGTATGGTAAAAACAGCAAAACGTTGCCCTCATGGTTCCTAATAAGTTGTTGAATGCTTGTTCTCAATCCAGTGTTGTACAATAGGGGCATCTATTTTTTCCATTCGTATGCAACTTTTATGTTTAGGATACGAGGGGGTATTAATATTTTTTTTTTGTATAATATTATTTTATTGACTCCCTAATCTTAATAGGGTTATTGCTTTCTGTTTTTTGCTTTCTCTCTCTCTCTCTCAGTCTCTCTCTCTATTTTTTTATTATTTACTTTTTTTTTTTGGAGGAACCACAGGGTAAATCAAGCAGATGGAGGAAAAAGGTTCCAATACTCACTAGAGGTGTACAGGGGTAAACATTTTGGGTTTTTTTTTTATGGGGAGGGGTTCCCATAAATTGTATTTGTTTAATGTTTTCATTTCTTTAGTTACAAAAAATGAAATTAATATAAAAAAAACCCAACCAATAGCAACCTCAGCCAAGGCCCTACACAAGGCCCAGGCTTGGAGGTTTGGTTCCAATGCCTGGTCCTCAACTTAGCTTAGAGCCTAGGCCCCAGCAAGATGCCAGGGCCTGGCTTGAAGCCTGGTTCTCACACCTGGGTCTCAGCTCAAGCCTAGGTCCAATGCCGTCTCCTGGCCCGGAGGCTGGGTCTCGATGCCTGGGCGGAGGCCTAGGCCCAGACCCAATGTCAGAGCCCAGCCTGGAGGCCGGGTCCTAACACAGGGACCTTAGTCTATGGTCAGGCCCAGGTCTGGAGCCCAGGTCTCAGAGATCCTCTTCCAACATCTTCTTTCTTTGTTCCTCAAATAATGTATCCACTCAGGATGCACCAGAATAAATTAACTCCAGCACATCCTCCCCAGTACATCAAAATGGTGGCCTCCACTGGTGAGGATGCACCAGAGTTAATTAATTATGATGTGTCCCATGGAAATACTGTCATTTGAAGAGCAAATAAAGAAGAAAGAAGATGTCAGAAGAAGACCTCTGAGGCCCATGCATAGGGCTGGGTGACAGTGTTGGCCCTGGGCTCAAGCCCTGGCCCCAGGCTAAGGTCAATGCATCTGGACCCAGCCTCCAGGCTGTGCCCCTGCATTTGAGCCTGCTTTTGTCTGAGGTCTAAGTTTCGAGACTGGGTCTCCATATCAGGCCCAAGGATTGGACCTGGATCTAGACCCTGGCTTAGGCTGAGGCCCAAGTGTCAGTCCTGGGCCTGAACTTAGGCCGAGGCCCCAGCGTTGTGACTAGGCATCTGAGCCAAGCTCTGGCATCAGACCTGGGCCTGAGCCTTGGCCTAGGAAAAAGTCAAGGTGTTGGAGCCCAGCCTCTGGGCACAGCCCCAGCATTAGGTCAGGGCCCAGGCCTTGGCCTACGCTGAAGCTCATTCAATGGGACTCAGCATCAGGCCTGATCATCACTTCGGATCCCCAGCAGAGAAGGTACGTGGAGGTCGGGAAATTTCCCAATCCTGGCAAAATCTTTAGAGCTTGGATCTTTGCTCTTGTCTCAGCCAAGGTCCCTGCATCAGGCCCAGGCCTAGGCTGAGACCCGAGCATCATACTTGGGCGTAGGCCATGGCCCCTGCTTTGGACCATTGCCTATGCCTAGGTGAGGCCCTGTCCTCAGGCCTAGGCTTAGACTGAGGTGCTAGCATTGCTCTCAGGAATAGGCCATGACCCTGCTTTGAGTCTTGGTCTATTCCCTAGGTGAGACCCTGGCCTTGGGCCTTGGCCTAGCCCTGATGAAAGACTTTCTTTTTTTCAGATTTTCTAAATAAAATGAGATTCCGATGAAATTTCCTCTGAATTTAAATCTAGTTTTGAAAATGATCTGGAATAAAATAGGAAATTTTGTTGTCATTTCCTATTTTATTTCTCCTAAGCGCATATCCCTAGTACTCAGTATCAGCAATTGCCCCCTGAAAAAAAGCCCTGAATAGGACAATAGATAATAGGGGATAAAACAGCTCCCTTATTATTTATTTATTTTGTTTATTTAAAATACTTGTATTTTGTAACCTCCAAATACACAATTTTCCCAGTGCAGATCAAACAATTACAATTACAATAAAACAAATATAAACAGACATTAAAAACACACAATTATCAAAATACAGTAGATTTCAATTGACCAAATGCTTCTTAAAATGTATTATTTTTTTTATTTAAAAATGTCTTATATTCCACAAATCCAAACAGTCCAGTGCAGATTGCAATCATCACATACTTAATGAACACACAATAAAAATAACATCATAATAATAAATTAAAACATTAAAATGCAGCATAAAGCACTATTTCAAATAGTTGAAACTGCATTAAATCCATAGAAGTTAATCTGAGAATGCCTCTGTAAATAAATAAGCCTTTAAAGGCTGAACAAATTAGAACTGGTTACCTTGATGAAGAGATGTGACAGGGCTTTAAAAATCAGGAGTAGGGTGGAACAGGTAAATAGAGAATGACAATTTACCCTTTCAAATACTACTAATACTAAGGGATGGTCTATGAAACTAACAGCAGCAGATTTAAAACAAATTGAGGAAAATATGTTTTTCCTCAACACATGACAGCAATGCTGTGGTATTTGTTGCCAGAGAATGTAGTCAAGAGGTCTGGACAAGTTCCTGGAGGAAATATCCATAAACAATTATTAATGATTAAAACATTTGTAAGTCACATATCTTTAAATTCTAAGTGTCTCACATATTTGTATTTGTAAGAATAAAACAACAAAATAAAACAACACTTAAACAATATACACACATATATAACCTAAAAAAAAACCGCCATTGACTGCCTGCATGTCTTATAAGAAGGCCTTCTTAAATAAACAAATTGTTACTTCTTTTCAAAAGTCTTAAGGCATGCTTCCATCCGCAGGATTTCCAGTACACTTTTCCAAACAATTGCACCAGCTACAGCAAACATCATTTCTTGAGTCTGCAAGCTTAACTTGCTGAACTGTAAGAATGTCCACAAGGGATTTTCCAGAGGATCTTAAGCTTCTCTCTGACCTATAAATATTTAAAAAGGAGCTTATACACATGGAAGCCTCATTGTTTAAAGCCTTATGAATGAGAGAGAGATAGTAGTTTAAAAAGAATTCTAAACTGGACTGGAAGCCAATACAAGGAATAAAGAACCAGTTAAAATAGATGCTGCTGAGTTTTGGATTACTTGTAGTGCTGGAAATGTAGTATCCGGGGCAGATACATCAGGTTCACTCCCCATTCAAGAGGCATAAGAGAAAAAATGCCATGAACCCATATTCAAGTGGAATAATGATAGGCTGTAGCTTTATTGCACAACAAAACCCTGACAATAGGTCAAACTGCATACCCGAGTCGTGTCTAACAGAAAGAAGTGTCTATGAATGAGAAACCCCACTAACGGGCCGATATAGTAAGGTGCGGTAGAAAGAGGTTCATTAGTGCCGGGGGCACCCGCGTTTGCCGCATGCACAGTTCGGATCACATACCGCTCGATACTGTATTTAAATGGCATGCAAATGCAAGCCGCGTCCAATGCGCGTCCAATGCGCATCCATGAAGCGCAATCCATTTTACTGTATAGGCGCTATACAGCGCCTATACAGTATCCTGGGTGCGCTGGTACCAGGAAGTGGATCCCAACTTTAAGCAAAAGAAAACCTAAGGCAAAGCAAGGCGCAGGGTGAAAAGCGACTCGACATGCTATTAAAGTATTGTAAATAAAGTGTAACAAAAGTTAACTAACTTTTTCTTACAGTCCTCTCTGCCCTCCTCTAGAGGCACGCACCGCGGCTCCCCTGCCTCCCGGGGGCAGCCAGCAGCGAAAGCAGCTTCCAGTGGTCCCCGCTGGCGAAGATGGATGAACGCACGCCCATAGTGCATGGGCGCTCAAGGCAGCAAAGGTGCATGAATGGGCATGCGTGACGTCATAGCGTACGTTCATACACTTTCGCTGGCTTGAGCACCCAAATTGACGGGCGCCCAAGTCAGCGAAAGCGTATGAACGTACGTTGTGACATCATGCACGCCCATTCATGTGCCTTCGCTGGCTTGAGTGCCCAAATTGACGGGGGCCCAAGTCAGTGAAAGCGTATGAATGAAAGCCGTGACTTCACGCACGCTCGTTCATGCGCCTTTGCTGCCTTGAGCGCCCGTGCACTACGGGCGTGCATTCATCCATCTTCGCCGGCGGGGATGCAGGGGAGCCGCGGTGCGCGCCTCCGGAGGAGGGCAGAGAAGACTGTAAGAAAAAGTAAGTTAACTTTTGTTACACTTTATTTACAATACTTTAATAGCACGTCGAGTCGCTTTTCGCCCTGCACCTTGCTTCGGGAGGAGGGGAGAGAGGACTGGGGCTGCCCCAGAGACCGGCGGCCAGGGCAGGTGAGCGGGGGCTGGGGGAAAGTTTGCCGCCTACCCTTACCCCTGCCTCTAACGCAGGGGTAAGTGTAGGCGGTAATTTAGCAGGTTAAAGACGCGGCTAAACTGCAAGTTAAAAAAGCGATAGTCGGGACGCACATTACTGAATGGGAGTGAATAGCTAATCGGATCGTTTACATATCATATACATGCCGCGGGCGGAAAGGGATATGCGTCGAGTAAAAGAAGCGGTAAGGATAGTGAATCGCGGGTTAGACTTACGCGGCCAAATTGTGAGTACACAGCGGGTTAGAAACGGGGTAACTGCGGCTGCGCTTTACTGTATCGGCCTGTAAGTAAGCTGGCCTGCCCCAATCAAGCAAGGCCATGTGACAGTAAATAGTTATAAAAGGCCAGGCTATCTGGACATCCCCTTCCTGATCCAGCAAGGGTGTTGGCCTTCCAGGCCTGCAACTGACCGAAAGAGGAGTCATCGGTCAGCCGCCAAACCACCTTAGTTCTCCAGGCAGCGGACGACTCCAGTCAGTTTGGTGACCCCAACCCATTATCTTATCCCCCCCAACCCGTTATCTTATCCCCCAACCCATTTTAGGCTCGGGTCCCCTGCCCAACTGCGACAAAATAAATATAACAATATAACCATAATAATAAATACAATCAAACAACAACAAAATGCACATACGGAATTTACACATATAAGGAAGGGTGAGTGGGTACAACAAAAGCACACCAGCCCGACCCTTGAGAGGAAGGAATAAGAAGCTGGGCTGGTCACAGCCCATGCCTCTTATCCTCCCTCCTAGAGCCAGCCCCGAAGTTCCCACCAATAGGGAACAGTATTCTCCTCGCCTTCACCTCCCCCTCAAGTGGATTGGGAGGGGAGGGAGCCTGGGATCACCACCCATATCCCATGGGAAATCAGGGCAGCATTGGCTGCTGGTACCAGCAGCCTTCTGTGCTCCTCCCCCTCTATTGTCGCAGTCGTCGTGGGCTGATGACATCACCTGCGTCAACCAGGAAGCAAGCTCCACTTGGAGCAGGCAAGCTCCTCTGGCTCTCCTCCCCTCCCCCCATGCTGGAAGGCAAGAGCAAGAAAGAGGAGGAGGGGATGGCACATGACCACTCACGGTCATATGGTTACTGGCAGCGCTCGTGCATGTGGGCGGGCAGTGGCTCCACTCATTTAGAGGAAGATCAAAGTAAATCGCATAGCAATAGTCGAGAGTTGTAATATGGATCGAAAATCTCTTGGGTATAAAAAAGGTTTAGTTCTGAGTAACAGCCGTCATTTGAAAAATAATTAGCTCTTCACCACTGCTTTGACATGCTCTATCAAAGATGACACCTAGATTACGGACCTTCCTCATGAGAATTGAGATTTGCACAACCTCAAACGTTATTAGGAAATTCAGACACTACATTTTTATCATTTTTTATTATTTTAGTTTTTTCTAAAGCTAAACAAGTTTATTACCTGTTAACCAAATACAAATCACTTTAAGACAGATGGTGATGAGCTCAATAGTTGTTTTAGGGTCAGGTAGACTTTGAAAAGTCACTGCTTATCACTGAGAGTAAGCAACAATAAATGCAGCTTTCCAGGGTTTAATTTGTAGAAAAAAGGAAGTGGAACTGTGCAGTGGGGGTGGGGGACACAGAGCAGAGCCAGGTGTTTGAGGGGACAGGGACAGGTGTCAACTTCCTCTCGCTCTCGCTCTCTCTCTCACACACACACCCCCCCACACCCACACCTTACCTCTCTCATACGCAAACACACAAATATTCTGCCCCTTTCTCTGTATTCCAACGATCCTCCATCTTCATTCCCCAGCAGTGCTCAACCCCCAGCTGTTCTTCAGTTGATGAGTACTGGTGGGTGAAGGACAGCTGAGGATTGAGCACTGACTGCTGGAGGATGGGGATGGGGATAGGGATGGAGGATCATTGAAATGGGAGGAGGAGGAATGTAGAGAGAATGGGGCCCTTTCCCTCTAAGCTCATTCTCCTCCTCTCTGCTATAGGGATCCTGGTCCTCTATTCTCAGTCCTCTCATGAATCCCCCAGTGATCCTTGCTCCCCCCCCCCCCTCTCAGGGTAGTTAAGTCCTAGGACCTCCCTCATACCTGATAGTCCTTGAACGTCTCTCCCCCTGAAAACCACCCTCTCTAGCAACTCTCCTCTTCTCCCTCCTTGGCTAGTAAGGAGCCAGAATCAGCTGGCTCTCTCCTGCCTTGTGGGATGAGGGCACATTGGCCCGTACCACCCACTCTCTTCAGCCTTAATGCACGGGTGGGGGGAGGGGCTAGAATTCGGAAGCATGGACTCACCTCCTTAGGGAAGGATGAAGGGAAGCAACACCCCCTGCTGTCTTCACACTTACCATCTTTTATCCCCTCCCCTCATTGTCTCTTCCCCTGACCTTCCAATTGCCTCACTGACAGACTACCTTCCGGCTCTGACTACCTCACTCCAGTCCCCTCACATAATTTCCCCCCTTTGTGTGGACACACAGCCAACAGCCCCTCTGATCCCCTCACTCACTCTCTTGCCTTCATTTATATCAGTCATTCTCTTGCCCCCTCCTCTCACTCTCATCCTCGTGCTTCTTTCCCCCCCTCTTTGATCACTGACTCTCCCCCAACCCCAGTATGGTCACCGGGGCAGAGATGACAGGGCCCAGGAAGCCGACATGGTAAACCGCGGTGCAGCCAGTAAACCAACAACATCAGGAGCAGCAGAAACAGTGGATATGACAGGCGTTCACTCTGTGCGTTTTTGACCTTGGCCATTCTCCCTCACTGTCTCCTCAATTGTGCTGGGAAATCAAACAAACATCAAGGCCATATAGATGCCCCAAGTCTCAGGGAAAGCAGCTTGAACACTGCCTGCTTTGCTCTGCCTCCTCCAAAGGCTGGGAGCCCATAAACGATCTGTGCCCTGCTCTGTTTCCATTGAGGAGCTAGAACTGACGATTGACGCTGCCAGCTGTACTTCCTAGGATCCCGGTAAAAAGGCAGCACAACTCTCTTCTGGGAGGTTCTACCAGAAATTCAGACTTGGGTAACAGATGCAAAAGGAGTTTGATTTAATTTAGCACAAGTTTGAATCTTTTGAGCATTAGTGCCATTCATCAAGGCCAGGGCTGAAACCTTGACAAAATTCACTAAACTGTTCACAAGTTTCAAACTTGTGCTAATTCATCCCCTTTTTTGTATCTTTTTGCTCTGCTTCAGGATCAACGCCTCCCTTTCTTTACCCTACAGAACAGGAAGGAAGGGGAGGGGGCGGGGGGGGGGGGGTGGAATAGGGTTCAGAGTTGCTGTTTTCTTCTCTGCCTGCTCCATATCTACCTCCACCATTATTCTTCCCTATAGGCTGCCTGGAAGGGAGGGGGTGGAGCCCAATATCCCCTACTGCTCTGCCTCTTAAGTCTGAAAAGAAGTAGTGGAACTCCGTTGCAGGTTGTTCCCCCACAAATTAAGGCCTACATTTATCCTTTGGGATCTATCAGGTATTTCCCAGTGATCCGATTGGCCTCTGTCCGAGACAGACTGCTGGGCTCAATGGACCTTTGGTCTGACCCAACATGGTATGTCATATATTCATATCTTCTAAATGCCTACAAAGTTTGTCTTTTCATTTCTAAATTATGATTTATCGTTCTGTGAATAAAGAATCAATGCTGAATTTTTGGGGAAGACTTTTTCTAAGGGAATGATACACTAACCTATGAGAGAGTGCAAGAATGAGCACATACTGGGGCAGATTTTCAAAGGATTTATGCATGTAAGGGGGTTACGCATGCCAGGTCTATTTTCAAAAGGCCCGGTGGCGCGCGTAAAGCCCCGGGATGTGTGTAAGTCCCAGGGCTTAGAAAAAGGGGCGGGGCAAGGGCAGGGTGTGGGCGGGCCGGTCTGGGGCGGGGCAGGAGCCTCCAGGCACAGCGGCCATTTGCTGCTGTGCCCGAAATCGTGGGTTGGCCGTCGGCCGGCGCGTGCAACCTACGCCTGCCCGGAGGCAGGTACAACTTATAAAATAAAGGTTAGGAGGGTTTTTAGGTAGAGTTGGGGGGCAGTTGTAGGGGAAGGGAGGGGAAGGTGGAGGGGCGAAAGGAAAGCTCCCTCCGAGGCCGCTCCGATTTCGGAGCAGCCTTGGAGGGAACTGGGAAAGCCAGTAGGGCTCCTCAAGGGCTCAGCGCGCGCAAGGTGCACTATTGTGCATCCCCTTGCACGCTCTGACCCCTAGATTTTATAACATGCACACAGCTGCGAGCGCATGTTATAGAATCGGGCGTATGTATTAAAATCCGGCCCACTATGCAGTTGTTTTCTTTTTCTCGTGAGCTGGCTCATTTAAATAATATTAAAATGACTTTGCCAAAGTTTTGTTTGCAATAAAATCCATGTAAAATTGCAGACTTTATCACAAGGAAATATAATTACACTTCACTGAGGTGTACATTAGTTTTGCACAAAATTTGTGATTTCCACAAGTAATTTTGCTATTGTGAAATTTCTAATCAGCGGATTTGCATAATTCTTTAGCTCATTAAAGATTTTGCACTATTTTTGTGAACGGTTTTACAAACGTAAAATTACACATGGAAATAGTGCAAAATTTAGCAAATGTAATTAAGCTTACTATTTGTCATTTTTCCATGCTTAATCATCTTGCGAAGCCATTTACACCTTAGTATATTGGCCTCTGTGTGTATATAATGCAGGTGTATTGTCTTTGAACTGCTACTGTTTTGTAGTTATGTAGGGCTTTTGGAGTAAGGCTTTCTACCTTTCCTTAATTCTGCTCTTATTCCCCTTGAATTCAAAATGATTGTGGCAAAAGGAATTCATTACATTGTTTAAAGGCATTTTTTTTTTTTGCAGAGCAATTCATCTTTTTTTTCTTTACTCTCCATGTGCCTTAGTATAATTGTATTTATTTAAATTGGAATGTGGCAGAAGTTTTTGCTTTGTTACCATTAATTCTGTGGAGATTTTTAAGCTTAATGTTCTTATTTATGAAACTAAACAGTCTTTTTATCAAATCTATGTTTATTCCATTAGATGCAAGATGAATGCAATCCATATTATTATACTAGGGGAATTCCCTTTTCTGATATTACTATTGCAAAGGATTTATCAATACAATTACATTCTTTTTCTCCATGTTTTCTCCTTTTGCTTCCTTTGTTCTCAATATTTTTTTTATTATTTGGACTATGTGGTAAATATGCTTATCATATTTCAGTTAACTATATGGAGTGGATTAAACTGTGTATTGTCTTATGAAGCTACTTGTCCCTTTATTGATACAAGTTTCATTAGAAATTCAGCAGGTAAATGTGTTACGCGCCCCGTCCGTGCTCGGCCCGTGCACGGGCCTGCTCACCTTTCCAACTCCTCTGCAGGTCCCGGGTCGGCTTCTCCAGCAAAAGCTGCAAGCTCATCCAGGCGTCGGCGTCCAGCAGCAGCAGTCGCCGGGCCTTCCTCAGCGCACCAGGTCTCACGGCGGGGTTCGGTGTCCTCCGTGGCATCGGCCCCCTCCTCTAGGCGTGCGCGCGCGGACCGCCCGGTCCCTTATAGGGCCAGGGGCGGGTCCAAGCTCCGCAGCACACCCTGATTGAACGTACTACTAAAGGAAGTGCCTACCTGCACTTCCTTGCCTTGGCAATCGGGTCGGCACCGTGTATATACTGAGTTTGCCTCCATGTCTCATAGCCTGTTCCAGTCTTGTTCCAGCCTTGTTCCAGCCTTGTTCCAGCATCCTCGTGTTCCATCCTTGTTCCAGCATCCCTGTGCTCCAGCGTCCTCGTGTTCAGTGTCTGTCTGTTCCTGCATTCCCACAGGTAGTACCGCTTGGACTGACTCTCTGGTACTGACCTTTGCCTGTCTCCTTGACTACGCTGATCGCTGCCCGGATTCTGATCTTTGCCTGCCTCCTTGACCACGTCTGAGCTCTGGAACCTGACCCCTGCTTTGGCTGACCATTCTCGGACTGATCCTTGGAACTCGACCTCAGCTATCCTTGACCATGCCTCCTTGATTCTGGCCCTGCTCCTAGCCTTGTCATCGCAGACACTGTACTGGCCTTCCTTGATCCCTCAGGCCTCCAATCAAGACATCGACCATGCACCCTTGATCCTGGTGGGCACACTTCTATACTTCCTATCTGGGAGACTCTGCAAGGCCCACCTAAATCCAAGTGGCCTAGGTCTTCAAGGGTTCCACCCGGGGGGACCTCCGGCTTCCAGTGGTGAAGCTCCAGCTAGCCTCTGTCTCCTCCTGTGCTCCACCACCTGGTGGCAGGTGCTTCCTGGGTCCGACCAGGGAGCCGTTCTACACTGCTCCAGGACAAGGGTCCACCTCCAAGCACAACAAAATGGGTGTTTGCCCACAGGAAAAAAGCCTGTGAAAAATCACCTCCATACACATGAGGGAAAATGGCAGTAGAAGGAATGCGGTTAGAAAAGGCCTATGGTGTTGCGCTTCCCAGTCGTGCTGGTGTCACGACCGAGCCTGCTCACCTAGTGTACCCATCTACCAGCTCCTCTCTCAATCCCAGCACTGCTCGTCTGCGGCATCCACGGGCCCATCAGGGCCTTCCACCTCGCAGCGCTCCTCGTGCCGGGGCTCGGCGTCCTCCTCGGCGTCAGCCCCGCCCCCTAGCACGTGTGCGCGGAGCTCTCCTGACTTTAAAGGGCCAAGCACTGGAAACTCATGGGTGGTGCCCGATTCTGACATCACCTGAGCCCTGTATAAATAGCAGGGTTCAGCCACTAGCTCATTGCCTAGGCAATCGGGTCATTCACTCCGGTGTCTCTGGTTTGCCTGTTCCAGCGTCTCCTGTTCCAGCGTCTCCTGTTCCTTTGTCTCTCCATTCCTGGTAGTACCCTTCAGACTGATCTCACGGTACTGACCTTTGCTTGCTCCTGACCTTGTCTGACTGCTGCCTGGAACCGACCTCTGCCTGTCCACTGACCACATCTGACTGCTGCATGGAACTGACCTCTGCCTGTCCACTGACCATGCCTGACTGCTGCCTGGAACTTGACTTTTGCCTGACCTGACTACTCCCGGACTGACTACAGGTACTGACCCCTGCTTCGGCTGACTATTCTGGACCAATACTCTGGCCTTAATCCTCGTTATGCACTCGGACACTCTATTCTGGCCTCCTGAGACCTCTGGACATTCTTGCTTGGATATCGACCGCTCACCCTTGTTCGTGGTGGGCACTTCCCTGCGCTTCCTCGCTAGGAGACCCTGCAAGGCCCACCTAAGATCAGGCAGACCGGGTACCCAAGGGCTCAACCTGTGGAAACCCCGGGTTGCTATTGGCGAAGTTCCAGCTTGCCTCTGTCTCCTCCTGTGCTCCGCCTCCTGGTGGTGGGCGCTCTCTGGGTCCGACCAGAGGGCCATACCAGTCCTGCACCAGGCAAGGGTCCACCTCCAGCGCAACATATGGAAGTACACATGGAGATTTCATTTAGAAATTCCTTTGCCTGCTTTACTCCATGTACTTTGCACCTGCAAAATATTTAGGGTGAAGACTTCCCGCAGCACTAGGGATACGTATTTGCTTAAAACAAATAAGAAATAAAACCAAACCAATCCTTTTTCAATTGGGTTCAATTTGTGATGCTAAAAAAGCCCAAAAGTTTTGAGTTATTAATTTTAGGAAATAATGTGCCCTGTTTTTGAATAGTGTGTCCTAATTGCAAATAACATACAGCATTCAAAAAACAGAGTGTGCTGTCTCCTGAAACAAATAAAACCATAAAAAAAGAGAAACGCACCCCAATGAAATGAAGTGTGTCCATAACCAAGTGAAACAAACTGCATCAAACTGAAAATATTTTCTGTGTACCCTCTTTCGCAGCACCAGGTCTCTGCAGGATTTTCAAAAAAGAAACTCTGTGGAAGGACTGAATTTTGGGTATGGTGAGTAGGGTGACAGCCTGGGGTCATCACCTGTGGTGCATGTATGCACAGTAAGCAGGGTTTTTTAAAGCTGCTATGCATGCTGCATCTCAGGCTGTGCAGACACAGATCTGGTCCCAAACCCAGCAGATGATTAAAATGATCCACAGGAGCCCATGCAACTGCTGCCATTGTTCCTCCCCTCTATGCCAACCCTGCAACATGTTGAAAACATGTGGATCAACACTTTCTGTATGCTGAGGGTATGATGCACTAGATCACAATACAGGAAGTGCCAGCACTCAAGATTTGAGCATGAGCTAACAGGGCTGACACAGGCACAGAAAGATGGTGGCAGCAACTCTTCCCCTATACCAGAAGCGAAGCCACAAGTAAGCTTTGGAGACCGTGCCCTCTTGCTTTTGGTTCAGACCCCCACCCCAGCCACAATGGTCATGTGCCACCTGAGTCTTCCTCTTAAAGGTGCAGGAGTTACATTATCTGGAGACATTGATTAAATCACTGCCAGTTGATGATTCCCTGATTCTTTAAGGAGGCTAACTTAAATGAGAAACACCTCTGCCCTTGGGATAAACATGTAAAAGTTTGAGGCTCTCAATGGGGCTGATGCAATACTCTGCACTCAGCTGAGTGTGGGTTGTAGAGGCGCTAAGTAATCCACTTATGCAATAAAGTGATTAGCGCCTCTACAACAAGCATCCAACGCGGAGTGAAACTAATAGTGCTCATCAGATGCAAATGGATGTGAATGAGCCTATTAGCTATTCACTCCGGATGCAGGACTCACATTTTTGGGATCAGAAATTAACGCCTGCCCGGAGCAGGCGTTAATTGTTGAGCGCTTCTTAAACAAGTACAGAAAAGCAGAAAAAACGGCAGTCGGTGAAGGCAGCCGGCGCCATGTGTGGCATCCTTCTCGTTGCATCAGGGGGAGGTGCTCTTGAAGTCACTCCCACTGATTGGTCCGGCATTGGGCATGGTGATGTCATTAGATCATTCCCCATCGCCGGGCCATGCAATTGGCTAGGGGAGTGATGTGAAGGTGTCAGCCAAGGGGGAGGGACTGGTGAGAAACTTAAAATCCGCCGGCTCCCTTTCATTCATCCTCTTCCTCCTTGGCCCCAGCATGGCATGGCAATTCCTTCTTGTCGCTCGCTATTGCCGGTCGCAGCCCACCTGGGCATTTGCAGCACCTCCCCTGCTGGTTGTTCTTGACAGGTGCCCCTCTGTGGTAAAAATAAAAAAAAAATATTGCCTTCTGTACAGTGTTTTGTCGGGATGGTGTCTGGTTGGGGCTGGCAGGGAGCAGGCCAGACGTGTGAGGCTGCATGCTGTCCAGGTTTATTTTGGCAGCGTGTGTGCAAGTGTTTCAGGACTGGCACGGGTCAGTGTTGGGTGAACAATGATGGGGGGTTGGAGCTTGGGTGTGTGGAGAAAATTGCCTAGGAGGGGAGGGGAAGGTGCTCGCTGCTTGGGTTCCTCTCTTGCGCGGCTCCTACATGGGACTCCTGCTGTGCTCAGGCTTCTCATGCCCTCTGTCAAGTTTGTGCTGATTGTGGTTCTCAGCAAGAGAAGGCACAGAGGGAGACACGCTCTGTAATGTAAGTGTAGGGCACCAGCGGTGGCTGGGAGGCAGCGGACTCACGGCCGGGCTCCAGGAGAAGACTGCCAGTCCCACTGCAGGGCCTGAGAGTGAAACTGGGGGGTCCCTTCTCCTCATGCAAAGCACAGGAACCATGGTTTCTAGGTGCATAGTGGGGGCCTTGTAGTCAGTGCGCCCACGTTAAGTGACATGTTGTGGCTGCGCGCTTTTCTATGCTCACAGGTGGTATTGTGCATCTAAGTTTACTGTGAGCTTCAGTTTGGCTGCTTAGGTGATTGCCAGGTGTGTGCGCTTAAGTGTTGGATGCTTAATTTTTAGCTCCTGGTTGGGCATCTATCCAACACCCCCCCCCCCCCCCCGAAAACAGCTAGTCGCACACCTCTGGCTGCCGCTCACTGTGTTTTCGGCCATCATGGTGCCATTGCTAAGAAGCCTAAGCGTCTTTCTCTATCCATGGCTTGTCCTCTATGGGCATCTCAGACAGGAGTTGTGTCAGCACTATTTGGAGGCCCAGAGTGAAAAGTCCTCCTCTGATTTCCCTAAGCCTGGTTCTTCCCAGCCAGATGTGGCTGGGTGGTGGATTGTGATAAATTGCAGGAAGACCTTGTGAGACTGGAAGACTGGGCATCCAAATGGCAGATGAAATTTAATGTGGATAAGTGCAAGGTGCTGCATATAGGAAAAAATAATCTATGCTATGCTTACACAATGTTGGGTTCCATATTAGGAGCTACCACCCAGGAAAAAGATCTAGGCATCATAGTAGACAATACATTGAAATCAGCTCAGTGTGCTGCAGCAGTCAAAAAAGCAAACAGAATGTTAGGAATTATAAGGAAGGGAATGGTGAATAAAACGGAAAATGTCATAATGCCTCTGTATTGCTCCATGGTGAGACCGCACCTTGAATACTGTGTGCAATTCTGGTCGCCGCATCTCAAAAAAGATATAATTGCGATGGAGAAGGTACAGAAGGGCAACCAAAATGATAAAGGGGATGGAACAGCTCCCCTATGAGGAAAGACTAAAGAGGTTAGGGATGTTCAGTTTGGAGAAGAGGTGGCTGAGGGGGGCTATGATAGAGGTCTTTAAAATCATGAGAAGTCTAAAACGGGTAAATGTGAATCGGTTATTTACTTTTTCGGATAATAGAAGGACTAAGGGGGCACTCCATGAAGTTAGCGTGTGGCACATTTAAAACTAATTGGAGAAAGTTCTTTTTCACTCAATGCACAATTAAGATCTGGAATTTGTTGCCAGAAGATGTGCTTAGTGCAATTAGTGCAGCTGGGTTTAAAAATGATTTGGATAAGTTCTTGAAGGAGAAGTCCATTACCTGCTATTAAGCACGTTGACTTAGAAAATAGCCACTGCTAGTACAAACATTAGTAGCGTGGGATATACTTAGTGTTTGGGTACTTGCCAGGTACTTGTAGCCTGGATTGGCCACTGATGGAAACAGGATGCTGGGCTTGATGGACCCTGGTCTAACCCAGTTTGGCAATTTCTTATGGTCTTATGTTCTTATGATTCAGGCGGGGTGCCTAGTTTGGACGGGATGGTAGTTCAGTGAGTACACCTCAGGTATAGACCAGTTTGGATGCTTCCACTTTTCATGGGTAGGGTTTCCAGGTATGGCAATCCTCTCTTCAAGCACAGGCCTTGACCTGGTCCCATGATCCTAGACAGTGGCGCAAGTGGAAACTTTGCCTGGATCTTTTGAAGGCAGAAGGACAATAGTGGCTATATGTTCTTTCCAGGGGCATCACAGCTGCATTCTTCTTGCATAGGGTGGTCTCAAGTTTCATTTGAATCAGTCCAATTCCTTGCTGTCCCTTGATAAGGGTCAGGGACACGGAGAAGTATCGCCTCCTCTGTCCCTTGGATGTTGAGAGGCTTGTCGCGAAGTAACTGGAGATTTTGAACCTTTCCGAAAGACAGAATGCCAGTTTGTCCTTCATGGTGGAAATTAGCAGGGTGAAACAGCTTCGCTGGCTACAGTAGCTCACTGGATTAAGGGGGGGGGGGGGGGTCCCAGCTGTGTAGGTGGATGCTATGGCAGGCTGGGATCACTGCCTGGGTCCATCTCTTCATGGTGCGCATTCAGTGCCTGGGTCGGCAAGACTTTTTGATGTAAGGGTCTGCACACAACCTTCTCCTGGACATGGCCAGTGTTCAGCTCAGGAACCTGGAGTGCACGGCAGAGGGAATTATTAACTGGGTGCATGCATTTACTCGAACGGCTTTAGAGCCTGGGCAGGCACAACCCACTGCAGTGCAGCCCCTGTTCACATGGTTGCACACCATCTTGGATTCAATGAGGAGAAAAAATGGCCAATGGGTATGCTGTGTCTTGGGAGAAGACAGAATATCAGCCTCTGGCTCACAGGAATGATGGCACAGGCATTTGATTCCAAGGCAAGCTCGTGGTCCTTTCATAGTGAACAGGATTGAGGCAGTTAAGCCAAGTGCATGCAAGTCCCTAGTGGCTTTTGTTGGGGATTCAACTGGGGAGCCTGTGCCACTGCCGATTGCAGATATAGACACTTAGTAATCAGTTCCCAGAATCTCACCCAGGAAACAAATGCTCGCAAAAGGAGAAGTAAATTATGCACCCAGGTGGTCGCCCCGATCCCTGTAAAGTGGCAGGTGATGCTTCCTGGTTGATATGTTACTTTAGTGGGGTGAGGGCAAACAATCTTCTGTGTGGCTTCTGAGATGGTTTTTCTTATATCCCACACAGGACAGCTGCAATCTGCTAAGGTGTCATTACCCCTTCGGTGTGCATTCTGGCCAGCATTATCAGGGAGAAACTCTGGAGGGAGGTTCAGCGGAGCCAGATTGCTGGCCACCTTTCACAGAGCATCTGGTGCTGCCCCACTGGCAGTCATCCCAAGCAGTTTTCCACTGCTCAGTTTCCATTTTGAGGGTCTTTTCTGTTGTGACAGATCTCAGCTGTTTTGTGATGTTGGATTTCGTGCACCTGTTTGGAAACATTCAGTGCCTTCCTGCATGGGGCAACCGCAGAGGCATCTAGGCTGGTGTCGCTGGTTTTTTATCTGGATGATTTCTTGTGATAGGAAAGGAGGTAACCTGAAGGGTTCAAGTTGTTTGAAATGCTCCAGTAGCTGTTGGTGACTCTTTAGCAGAGGATAACTTTCAAGGGCCAGCAATGGTACTTACCTTCATAGGGATCGAGCTTGATTCCACCATGGAGGGTCTGATTTGTGACCACCACAACTTGCGGATAAGCAGTTAGGGGAAACCTAGCTTTAAGGTCTAAGTCCCTACCCTAGACCGGTCAGCAGCAAGAACATCCAAGGATATTCTGATGTGTCAGGAGGCATTGGTTTGGTGTTATGCTAAAGTTATTGGTGTGCAGTGCACTGGTCAGACCATTGGACAGTGGGTTGCCCAAATAGGAACATCACACTTATGGAACTGTCTTCCTATTGCAGTTGCCCATGCACTTCTGCGGTGAGGTACTTGGTTGTCAACAGGTGGTGTGGTGTTGGAATGCAGTGGTGTCTTGTTAGCGAATGAACAGGCTGCCAGGTACCTTCTGGTGTAGGAGTTGTGGTGGGAGTTCACGTTGTGCTGTTTGCACATAAACATTGTCTTCCAGAGGCAGGCAGAGCTCCGGAGTCTCAATGCGTGGATGAGACAATGGTGCAAGGAAGAGGGATTCAGTTTTGTTAGGAACTGGGGAACCTTTTGGGGAAGGGGGAGTCTCTTCCGAAGGGATGGGATCCACCTTAACCAGGGTGGAACCAGACTGCTGGCGCTAACTTTTAAAAAGAAGATAGAGCAGCTTTTAAATTAGAACAAAGGGGAAAGCCAACAGTCGCTCAGCAGCGCATGGTTCGGAGAGAGGTATCTTCAAAGGATACTAATGATGCATTAGAATTAGGGCATCCCGACAGTGAGGTTCCAATAATAAGAAAAGTAGTCCAAGTGCCTGTAACTAAAAACTCACCTGAGCTAAAAAATTCTAACTTATCTCTATCAATTAAAAAGCAGAATGAAAATACAAACAAAAAACACACTTTGAAATGTTTGTATGCTAATGCCAGAAGTCTAAGAAGTAAGATGAGAGAATTAGAATGTATAGCAGTGAATGATGACATAGACTTAATTGGCATCTCAGAGACATGGTGGAAGGAGGATAACCTATGGGACAGTGCTATACCAGGGTACAAATTATATCACAATGACAGAGAGGAGCACCCGGGAGGCGGTGTGGCACTTTATATCAGGGATGGCATAGAATCCAACAGGATAAACATCCTGCATGAGCCTAAATGCAAAATTGAATTTTTATGGGTAGAAATCCCTTGTGTGTCAGGGAAGACTATAGTGATAGGAGTATACTACCATCCACCTGGTCAAGATGGTGAGACGCACAGTGAAATGCTAAGAGAAATTAGGGAAGCTAACCAAATTGGTAGTGCGGTAATAATGGGAGACTTCAATTACCCCAATATTGACTGGGTAAATGTATCATCGGGACACACTAGAGAGATAACGTTCCTGGATGGAATAAATGATAGCTTTATGGAGCAATTGGTTCAGGAACCGACAAGAGAGGGAGCAATTTTAGATCTAATTCTCAGTGGAGCACAGGACTTGGTGAGAGAGGTAACGGTGGTGGGGCCGCTTGGCAATAGTGATCATAATATGGTCAAATTTGAATTAATGACTGGAAGAGGAACAGTATGCAAATCCACGGCTCTCGTGCTAAACTTTCAAAAGGGAACTTTGATAAAATGAGAAAAATTGTTAGAAAAAAACCTGAAAGGAGTAGCTACAAAAGTAAAAAATGTGCAAGAGGTGTGATCATTGTTAAAAAATACCATTCTAGAAGCACAGTCCAGATGTATTCCACACATTAAGAAAGGTGGAAAGAAAGCAAAACGATTACCGGCATGTTAAAAGGAGAGGTGAAAGAAGCTATTTTAGCCAAAAGATCTTCATTCAAAAATTGGAAGAAGGATCCAACAGAAGAAAATAGGATAATACATAAACGTTGGCAATTTAAATATAAGACATTGATAAGACAGGCTAAGAGAGAATTTGAAAAGAAGTTGGCCGTAGAGGCAAAAACTCACAGTAAAAACTTTTAAAATATATCCAAAGCAGAAAGCCTGTGAGGGAGTCAGTTGGACCGTTAAATGATCGAGGGGTTAAAGGGGCACTTAGAGAAAATAAGGCCATTGCGGAAAGATTAAATGATTTCTTTGCTTCGGGGTTTTCTGAAGAGGATGTTGGGGAGGTACCCGTACTGGAGAAGGTTTTCATGGGCAATGATTCAGATGGACTGAATCAAATCACGGTGAACCTAGAAGATGTGGTACACCTGATTGACAAACTGAAGAGTAGTAAATAACCTGGACCAGATGGTATATACCCCAGAGTTCTGAAGGAACTAAAAAATGAACTTTCAGACCTATTAGTAAAAATTTGTAACTTATCATTAAAATCATCCATTGTACCTGAAGATTGGAGGATAGCTAATGTAACCCCAGTATTTAAAAAGGGTTCAAGGGGCGATCTGGGAAAGTACAGACCGGTTAGCCTGACTTCAGTGCCAGGAAAAATAGTGGAAAGTGTTCTAAATATCAAAATCACAGAACATATAGAAATACATGGTTTAATGGAACAAAGTCAGCATGGCTGTACCCAAGGCAAGTCTTGCCTCACAAATCTGCTTCACTTTTTTGAAGGAGTTAATAAACATGTGGATAAAGGTGAACTGGTAGATGTAGTATACTTGGATTTTCAGAAGGTGTTTGACAAAGTTCCTCATGAGAGGCTTCTAGGAAAAGTAAAAAGTCATGGGATAGGTGATGATGTCCTTTCGTGGATTGCAAACTGGCTAAAAGACAGGAAACAGAGAGTAGGATTAAATGGACAATTTTTTCAGTGGAAGGGAGTGGGCAGTGGAATGCCTCAAGGATCTATATTGGGACCCTTACTTTTCAATATATTTATACATGATCTGGAAAGAAATACGACGAGTGAGATAATCAAATTTGCAGATGATACAAAATTGTTCAGAGTAGTTAAATCACAAGCAGATTGTGATAAATTGCAAGAAGACCTTGTAAGACTGGAAAATTGGTCATAAAAATGGCAGATGAAATTTAATGTGGATAAGTGCAAGGTGATGCATATAGGGAAAAATAACCCATGCTATAGTTATACAATGTTAGGTTCCATATTAGGTGCTACAACCCAAGAAAGAGATCTAGGCGTCATAGTGGATAACACATTGAAATCGTCGGTTCAGTGTGCTGCGGCAGTCAAAAAAGCAAACAGAATGTTGGGAATTATTAGAAAGGGAATGGTGAATAAAATGGAAAATGTCATAATGCCTCTGTATCGCTCCATTTTAAGACCGCACCTTGACTACTGTGTACAATTCTGGTCGCTGCATCTCAAAAAAGATATAATTGCGATGGAGAAGGTAAAGAGAAGGGCTACCAAAATTATAAGGGGAATGGAACAGCTTCCCTATGAGGAAAGACTAAAGAGGTTAGGACTTTTCAGCTTGGAGAAGAGACGGCTGAGGGGGGATATGATAGAGGTGTTTAAAATCATGAGAGGTCTAGAACGGGTAGATATGAATCGGTTATTTACTTTTTCGGATAATAGAAAGACTAGGGGCACTCCATGAATTTAGCATGTGGCACATTTAAAACTAATTGGAGAAAGTTCTTTTTTACTCAACGCACAATTAAACTCTGGAATTTGTTGCCAGAGGATGTGGTTAGTGCAGTTAGTATAGCTGTGTTTAAAAAAGGATTGGATAAGTTCTTGGAGGAGAAGTCCATTACCTGCTATTAATTAGGTTGACTTAGATAATAGCCACTGCTATTACTAGCAACAGTAACATGGAATAGACTTAGTTTTTGGGTACTTGCCAGGTTCTTATGGCCTGGATTGGCCACTGTTGGAAACAGGATGCTGGGCTTGAAGGACCCTTGGTCTGACCCATTATGGCATGTTCTTATGTTCTTATTGTGGTGCAAGCAAGGAATGTTTTTGGAATGTGCGGTGAGATGGCGAATCTCTCTCTCACTGAAAATGGTCACTGTTGATGTGGCTGGTGCCACATGTGGAGTTGATTGGCGAGAGGTACCCAGGGCAGCTGTGGTCCTTTGAAACTGGATGACATGTGAGATGCTGCGAAGATCACCCACTCCATCCATATGGGGCAACTACATTCATCACTACAACAAAGTGGGGGCATTCTTCATTACAAACATCTGGGCCAATCCCCGGATTCCAAATGATTTCTGGATTAGCTACATGCTACGTGCTAAACAGCAGGGACCATCCAGGAATGAAATAATCTGAGAAATCCCACAAGGGCAAGGAAAACCTGAGAAATCCCACTAGGGCAGAGACAATCTGAGAAATCCCACTAGGGTGGAATGAAGTTGAGAAGTCTCACTAGGGCAGAGAGAAACTAAGAAGCTGAGAAGTACTGCTTGGGCAGAGACAATCTGAGAAATCCTGCTAGGGTGAAGTGAAGCTGATAAGTCCAGCTAGGGCGGAGTGAAGCTGAGAAGTCCCGACTGGGTGGAGAGAATGTGAGAAGTATCGCTTGGGTGGAGAAAAGCTGAGAAGTCCCATTGGGGTGGAGTGAACTGGAGATATCAAATGATGAACATCAGGCCGGGGATTGGGCTTCGACAGATCGATGGCCAGGCATGTTTGAGAGGGGCTCCGGTGGGGCCTGCTGTATGGCGGCCTGCCCGGAACCACTCCGGTTATAGCGGTTATGATGCCTGTCCGAAGGCTCACAAGGAGCGACACCCCCCTCAGTTCCGCTTAGTCTCTTCAGGTATACACTTTGGTGGCAATGATTTGGAAGCGGTGTTGGCCTCGCACTGCTGAACGCAATCAGGGACGACTTGAGCCACATTGTCTCAGCATGGCTGTCTTTAAAATCTGCTGGTCCGAAATTATACCTTGGTGGAAAATGTTGGGCTTTGGGTGGTGGGGAAGATACTGTGCCAATTCAATCAGCAGACAGCCAAGGCTATCCCACACTTGGGCAGATATCATCTGGGGCATGTGTGGGTTGACGTGCATTGTGTAGAACTGTATGCTCCGGACAGATTGCATTTGTCAAATATGGGAAATAATTTGTTTCTGCAGGCTTTGCAGAGGGTATTTACAGGTTAATGCTAAAGTCATAGCCATTGGTATGGGGGAAACCTGTTCTGTGGGGTGATGGAAGGGTACTTCCTGGCCCGCACATGACAGTATCTCTGTTTTGGCGGCATCTGAGTCCTGGAAGATTATTGTAACACTAGGGGCTGTATACAAAGCAGGGATGTGCCGGTAAGGAGACAAGAGCGGCCTTGGGGCCACCAATTGGCGATTGGCTATTGATAATGCATGTCAGGCCTGAGGATTGGGTCTTGACGATTCGACAGCCAGGCACATTTGCAAGGGGGTCCGGTGGGGCCTGCTGCATGGCTTTCTGCCAGGACCCCTCTGTTAACGGTGCTCTACTACTGGTCAGAGGGGCTCGCAGGGAGCATGCACAACCCCCCCCCCCCCCTGGTTCTGCTTGAGTGGAAGGAATGGAAATAACGGCATCTGCCCTAAGGTTAAGATTCAGGACTCGGTGCCTAAATTAGACTCCCCAGTTACAGTACTCTAATAAACAGCTGCGGCCATTTGCATCCCAGTCATGACTCAGGTTCTTATTGTGTCTGTGTATTGTTGGATGTCCAGCTTGGATGAGCAGGGGCAGGATAGAACCACAGGTGTCCGGGCTGCCCAGTTAAAGGAAGGCACCCCAGCATGGATGTGCAGGTGTCATGAGTACCCAGGTGCTCGCTGCATCCGTGGGGGCACCGCCTCCACTGCGCTCGGCCGGGCTTTCCAACAGGTGCAAGGAGGGATTCCCTTCTCTCTCCTTCCTACAACGGTGGTAGCACTGGCTGCATGCGGCCGGTGCCATGTGCGGTGTCCATGTCACGTCAGGGGGCTGTGCTCTTGATTTAGCTCCCCCAGTTGGTCTGGAGTTCAGCTCAGTGACATCATTAGAACATGGCCCCTCACTGGGCCATGTGATTGGCTGGGGTAGTGATGCGATGGCATCGGCCAAGAGGGAGGGACCGGCGGGAAACTCAAAACACACGGGCTCTGCTTCGTTCGGCCTCTTCCTCCTTGGCCATGGTGTGGCGCACACGATTCCCAGCCTAACCCACCCTCTTTATTAGCTAGTATGAATTGTTAGATAGTAAATTATGATTGTTCGTTATTCTGTCACAGCGGTCGACCGAGTCCTGGAAGATTATTGTAACACTAGGGACTGTATATGAAGTAGGGAGGTGCTGGTAGGGAAATGAGAGGGGCTTTGGGGCCACCAGTTGGCAACTGGCCATTGATGACGCATGTCAGGCCTGGGGATTGGGGCTTGATGATTCGATGACCAGGCACATTTGCGAGGGGCTCCGGCAGGGCCTGCTGGTACTCCTCTGGTAACAGCATTCTGCTGCCAGTCGGGAGCTCACAGGGAGTGCCACTTCTCCTCCTGGTTCTGCTCAAGCAGAAGGAGCGGAGATAATGGCACCTGCCCTGGGGTTGATTCAGGACACGGCGCCTAAATTAGATTCTCCAGTTAGGGTAATCTAATAAAGGGCTGTGGTCAATTGGATCCCAGTCATGATTCAGGTTTTCATTGTGTTTGCATATTGTTTGATGTCCGTTCATATGGTCGGGGGTGAGATAGAACCACAGGTGAAGGGCTGCCCAGTTATTTGTTTTGTTGTGAGATTGGTAGGTCACTGATACAGCTCATCTTTGCCTTGATATGGGAAATCTTCATGGAGTTTTTCTTCAGAGAGGGGTTAAAAGAAGACCAGGCAAGACACTGAGGCAGGAGAAAAGATGGGGAGGGAATAACTTATTGTATGTGATGTGTTAATGGACAAGTTGGGAGTTTTGAACATATAAATCCCGATGATGAAGATCTGAGAGAAAAAGCCTGACATGGCTGATGTTTTGCTCAGACAAGCTTTATCAGGGGTAATCAACATTTCAACGTGTAAGGACATCCATTCGGATGCCTGTCTAAGTGAAACACTAGCTGTTGCGCATCCCGGCCGTGCTGGTGCCACGACCGGCCCTGCTCACCTCGAGCCTTCCTCCGTGGGCTCCATTCCATCCTCCCTAGCTGCAGCAACCAGCTCTCGGCATCCCCAGTGCCTGTCCCGAATGCCTCCGGCTTCACAGACCTCACAAGGGAGCTCCCGCAAGGGCTCCACATCCTCGGCCCCCACCCCTAGGTGCGCGTGCGGCCGATGTTCCCTCTTTTAAAGGGCCCAGGGCGGGAACCTCGGCTCGGATGCCTCCCGATGACATCACCTGAACACAGTATATAAGGCGAGGCCCTTCCCTCAGTTCCTCGCCTTGGCAAACAGGTCATCACATTTATGTGAAGCTAGTTGCCGTCCTGTGATCCTGCTTGCTTGTTCCAGTGTTCCTGCATTCCTGTGTTTGTTCCAGTGTTCCTGCGTTCCTGTGCTTGTTCCAGTGTTCCTACGTCTGTGTACCCGTGGTCCTTCCTGTGTGCCAGCGTCTGTTTCTGATTCCTGTTCCACGTTCCACTACCCAGGTAGTACCTTCTCGGATTGACTCATGGTACTGACCTCGGCTTGTCTCTGACCACATTTGGGCTGATACCCGGTATTGATCTCTGCTTGCCACTGACCACGCTTGGACCGCTGCCTGGAACTGACCCTTGCTTTGGCTGACCACCCTCGGATGGACACCCTGGCTTTGACCCTTGCGCTTCACTCGGACACTCTCTTTGCTTCTCTCGTGACCACCAGGCCTGCCTGCTCTGATGCTGCCCATCCTTCTACAAGCTAGACCACTAGGAGCTGCCTTTCCTGCCCAGAGGACCTTCAGTTCCTATTCCTTCCAGTGGTCTCCGGTAAACTCTGTTCTGATCTAGCTCATCAGTTCACTACCCGTGCACCTTTGCTCTTGGTGGGCACACCTCTCTGGGAGACCCTCAGAAGCCCACCTAAGCCCAGGCGGTCCGGGTACCCAAAGGCTCAACCTACGGAACCCCCGGACTGTTATTGGTGAAGCTCCAGCTTGCCTCTGTCTCCTCGTGTGCTCCACCTCCTGGCAGCAGGTGCCCTCTGGGACCTCTCTGAGGGTGTACCAATCCTGCGCCAGGCCAAGGGTCCATCTACAGGGCAAAACACCAACCATGTCAAGCTTTTTCTCTTAGATCTTCATCCTGCTATTAAGTTCACTTAGAGAATAGCCACTGCCATTAGCAATGGTTACATGGAATAGACTTAGTTTTTGGGTACTTGCCAGGTTCTTATGGCCTGGATTGGCCACTGTTGGAAACAGGATGCTGGGCTTGATGGACCCTTGGTCTGTCCCAGTATGGCATTTTCTTATGTTCTTATTGGGATTTATATGTTCAAAAATTTATAACTTAAAAATATTTCACAATTTTTATACATAAAGAGACTTGCAGTAAGATGGATGATTGAAATGTCTGGTCGGTTCATTTAATTTGAACACACCATCAGACTTACTGACACCATATTTCAATTTCTACGATGTTCTGCTTGACCCATTGTTTTTGAACTTTGATTTTGGTTCACTTTATTTTCGTATTATTTATTGCGGGCTACCTAACAGCTCTTTTCATTTCTAATTTACCATTATATTGTATGGTAGAATCTGTTTTACAGCTTAATGATTGGCTCCTGAGTGGCCTTACCCTCTCCCAGATAACATCATCTGGAGGAGACTTTCATGTATCCAGGTGGGAAATTCCTTTGGCAGCTTGTTTGCTATTAGGAGATAGGAATGGGGCTAGATGGTATGATAAAGAAGTGATATTTGTTGCAATGTGATGGAAGGGAGCGCTAGGAAGTGCTCCCCATTGTGAGACAAGAGATGTGTGTCCTTGCAGTGAGATGGAGCCTTGTCTGGGAGAAGTGGAGACCAGGCCCCTGCTGAACTACACAGCCTCGGTGAGTCCAGCCATGCAAGGTTGGCCTCTGAATAGTCCTCCAACCACTCCGAGCCCTTTCAGACCTGCCGCTGGGTAACGGCAGCAGGCCGGACATGAGGCAGAGATGATTCAGGACTGAAACATGGATGCTGAAGACAGCGGAGCAGACAACACACTGGGAGTGATGATGACGAGGACAGGTTAAAATCAGATGAGAATAAAAGTCCAGGACTCCAGGAGAGCAGAGGGCCTCCTGCTTCTGGCATACACTACAATAAAGAGCAGCCACGAGTACAGGATGAACGATGGCCCCACAAGGAATCCAGGAACAGCAGACAGACATCTGGACAGAAGGAATCCGGACAACTCCAAGTAGTGATGTCCTGGACGAAGCCTCGGGACCCATCATGATCGACATACCTGACAGGTCAGTAGATGGAGAATGAAACTTCTGACCCAGCGTGGAAGATGCAACAGAGGGAATCCTGAGATTGGGCTGAAGATGGCAACTAGGGTTCAATCCGGAACCCGGAACGAGATGAGGACATCAGAACATGACGGACGAGGAGAATCTTCGGCCCCGTGGGATGGAGGAATCCCGCCAGCACCCTACACACCCCAGCGGGGGTGGTCATGGACCACTGGGCCACTGCACATCCTACCAACCCAGCAGGGCTGGTCGTGGACCACGCAGGGATGGGATAGCGGAGTCTCAGAAGACCTCTGGACGAGAAACCTCAGCAACATGGACGAAGACATCAGGACACATCAGCAACAGCAGGACTTGGAGACATCAGGACAGCAGGACTTGGACACAATATGAGACGAGATGAGATGAGAGGCCAGGAATAATGACGAGGGATCTCAAGTAGACAAAGGAAGCCTAGCAGGAGCAGAGAACAGGAAGTCCTGGAGAAGACTAGCTCCTTGCGAAGGCAACGTTAGACTGAGAACTGAGCCCTTTTGTAGGGCTGGAGAAGAGGAGACGCCCTGGGAGGAATCCAGGTGGAGTCAGAAGGACCACTCCCTACTGGCCCTTTAAAGCAAGCACAGAGGTGCAGCCCTGCGCCTAAGGAACAGGAAGAGGAAAGACTGCAGGACCCTGGACAGCAGCCATGCTGCCGCTGACGATAGAAGGAGCTAGAGCAGGCCTCGACCAGGCCCAACATCGGAGTGGTGGTGTCCTGGCCATGGAGGCGAAGGTGAAGGCGGCTCCCTGCTGCAGCAGAGCCGGGGCTGAAGGTCCCTCCCCATGGAGGGGTCAGGAAGCGTCGGTGGCTTCTGGGTCACATGGAAGGAGCATCGGTGGCCTCCTGCTGCGATAGGAGGACACTCGGGCGGCTCCTGCCATGAAGGGGAACCCCGGCACGGCTCCTGCCGCTCCAGCAAGATGGCGGCCTCCAGCCACAGAGGTAAGAGGCTACCCATAGCTCCAGCTGCGGGCAGCATCACAACAATATTAAGCCACTGTATTAGTTGATTAATTATTTTTAGATGAACTGTAATCTCTTCCTTCAAATGAAAGTGGGTAGTTTTGGATACAGAGTATTTGCTGTATTGTATGCATTGAATTATTAAGATGTACTATTATAGTTATTACATTTTATGATGATGTATTTGTTAAGCACTATATTTTCTACTGATATATTATTACATTATGATTTATATTTTTGTATGCTTTGTAAATGGAAACAGGAATGTAACATTTCCTGTAAAATGCGTGGCCCAAATGAATTTGAATTAGAATAATTATTGTCTTCTGTGTCTTCAAAATACTTTAAATAAAAGGGCTACATAATTCATGAAAGCATTATAAAAACTTGTTTTAGAATACCACATTGAACATAGGGTATCTGTTGTGTCATTGATTTCCAGATTCATAGATTTTGAGCCTTCTAAATTGGGAATATTTGTAAACATTGCATCCTAAACTTCTAAGAAGAAATGGTATTGCAAAGAATAGTCATTAGTGTTTTCTAAAGATTGTGAATACAATGATTTATTGAACTGTTTTTGTTCTTCATTATACTGGAAGTACAGTAACATACCTATAGATTGTTGGAGTGATTTTCATAGTAGAATTGACCATTTCAATAAGAGTTCTGAATAGGGATGTGAATCGTTTTTTGACGATTTAAAATATCGTCCAATATATTTTAAATCGTCAAAAATCGTTAGGGTCACGATACAATACCAATTCCCCCAATTTATCGTCAAAAAATCATAAATCGGGGGAAGGGGGAGGGCAGGAAAACCGGCACACTAAAACACCCTAAAACCCACCCCGACCCTTTAAATTAAATCCCCCACCCTCCCGACCCCCCCCTAAATGCCTTAAATTACCTGGGGGTCCAGCGGCGGTCCGGAACGGCCTCCTGCAGTTGAATCGTGTTGTCTTCAGCCGGCGCCATTCTGCGCCTCCATTTTGCAAAATGGCGGCGCAAAATGGCGGCGGCCATAGACCAACACGATTCAACTGCAGGAGGTCGTTCCGGACCCCCGCTGGACTTTTGGCAAGTCTTGTGGGGGTCAGGAGGCCCCCCCAAGCTGACCAAAAGTCCCTGGGGGTCCAGCGGGGGTCCGGGAGCGATCTCCTGCCGCGAATCGTTTTCCGTAAGGAAAATGGCGCCGGCAGGAAATTGACTGCAGGAGGTCATTCAGCGGGGGTTCCGGACCCCGACTGAATGACCTCCTGCAGTCGATCTCCTGCTGGCGCCATTTTCCGTACGGAAAACGATTCGCGGCAGGAGATCGCTCCCGGACCCCCGCTGGACCCCCAGGGACTTTTGGCCAGCTTGGGGGGGCCTCTTGACCCCCACAAGACTTGCCAAAAGTCCAGCGGGGGTCCGGAATGACCTCCTGCAGTCGAATCGTGTTGGTCTATGGCCGCCGCCATTTTGCGCCGCCATTTTGCAAAATGGCGGCGCAGAATGGCGCCGGCTGAAGACAACACAATTCAATTGCAGGAGGCCATTCCGGACCGCCGCTGGACCCCCAGGTAATTTAAGGCATTGGGGGGGTTCGGGAGGGTGGGGGATATAATTTAAAGGGTCGGGGGTGGTTTTTAGGGTGTTTTAGTGTGCCGGTTTTCCTGCCCTCCCCCTTCCCCCGATTTAGCTACGGACCGCCGCTGGACCCCCAGGTAATTTAAGGCATTTGGGGGGGGTTCGGGAGGGTGGGGGATTTAATTTAAAGGGTCGGGGGTGGGTTTTAGGGGGTTTTAGTGTGCCGGTTCACGATTTTAACGATTTTCATGATACTCTAAACACCCAAACGGCGACGATACGATTCCCTCCCCCTCCCAGCCGAAATCGATCATTAAGATGATCGAGGACACGATTCACATCTCTAGTTCTGAACCCTACTGCCCTGGTCCATGATTCGGATTTCTGAAACCACTAGGCAGGAAATAAGAAGGAAGTAAAATATCTCTATGTGAATTAAAATAAAACATCTATGCGAATTAAAGAATATATGGAAAGGTTTAAAATATTCCCTGATCCCTAAAATAAACACTTAGGGCCTCATTTTCTAAAGTATCAAAGGCCTGCGATACTTTAGAAAATTATGCTAATGGGGGGCGGGGGGTCGAAGCAGGGGGGCGGTGTGCGCTAGCTGGCAGTGATCACACCGCCGCGGTGTGATCGCTGCCGGTTTCGCACCCAATAGCGCCACCATAGAAGGTGTAGCTATTGGGTGCGAAGTAGGACGCGAAAAGGCCCTTACCTTTTCGCTGTCTTCAGCGTCTTCGCAGAGTCGACCCCGGTGATGCCCCGACTCCTCCTCTTCTGGGGCCGACTCCGCCCCGACTCCACCCCCATCTTAGTATTGCGTGCGATCCACCTGGTAAATGACCCCCTTTAGTCTCTCACTTATTCTCTACTCCTGGTTAATACACAATCCTTAGTCAAAAAAATGCCTATCCTTAACGATCTTCTTGCAGACAACAACCCTGATATATGTGGAATCACTGAAACCTTGTTTAAAATATCTATGTTCTTCTAAATCAATTACCAAAAAATAAATATGATATTACATCTATACCTAGGCTAAACAAAAGAGGTGGTTGTATAATGATACTTTCAAAGAAGGAATTACACCTAAAAATACAGCAAATACATTCTCCACCCAAATTTGAAATAGCTCTCTTAAATTCCCAATGTCCCAATGTCTACAAATTAGTTTAATCTATGCATCCCCAAGCTTATTAGAACTCAATGTCTCTCCATTAATTGAATTCTTTGTTACTAATCTAAAACTTGAAATTCCAACCGTCATATTGAGTGACTTTAACTTGCATGTTGATAAAGACCCATTATCTCACAACTGTGAGATCTTCTTAAATTCAATGTCAGCATTAGGATTTCAATAAATAGTGAATCAATCAACTCACAAAGCAGGACACACACTAGACAATATTCTTCAATTCTTATTTTGATACCACTCTCAGTCCTACTATTAACCCAATCCTGTGGTCTGATCATAAACTAATTACTGGTGATATTAATATCCAATTCTCAACCGTAGTACCCCCTGCCAGTAAGACCAGAATAGAATACAGGAAACCATGTCAGTTAGATGCCCTAACTGATCATCTCTCAAAATCTCTGAACGACTTAGATCTATCAAACAGTGATAATGCAATCAATTCATGGTTCTCTTTGATAAAAAAAAAAGTAGCTGATAATTGCTGCCCACTTATCAAAAAAGATATTTCTATTAATAAGAAACACCACACCCCATGGTACAACAATGAATGAAGAACACTAAAAACAACACTAAGAAAAGCTGAGAGACCATGGAGAGCATCTCCTTCTACTGACACATTAACTAACTATAAATCTTTATTACATACGTACAATAACTCCACCAATAAAGCAAAAATATAATTTTATTCTAACAAAATAAATAAATTTCAATATAACCCTAGAGTACTGTTTTCATATGTAAAAGATCTAACCAATCCCATTGAAATTCCCGCATCAAACAATTCTTTTAATTGTAATACAATTGCACAATATTTCAAGGAAAAAACTTTAAACATACTAAAAAACATCTCTCCCGAGAATTCTAACCAAATTGTACTGCCAAGTAACCCTAAAGACCATTTAACCTCCTTCAATACAGTTTCATCTCTTGAAATTGAAGGTATAATTAAAAAAATGAACCCAGCTGCTCACCTAGTTGACCATATTTCAATAAAACTATTAAAACAGTCACCAATATAGTCTCCAGACTTATTGCCAATATAATTAACCTATCTATAATTGAAGCGAATGTCCCACACATTTTAAAATCCACAATCCAAATCATATGATCTCAAGAACCTAAGACCTATTTCTAATTTACCTTGTATTTAAAAAATTCTTGAGAAAGTAATTAACAATCAACTAACAGATTATCTTGAAAAGCACAGTACCCTGTATCTGGCACAACATGGATTTAGAAAATATTTTAGTACTGAGACCCTTTTAACTTCATTACAAGATATTATCCTCAGAGGAGCTGATAACAGCCAAACTTACTTCCCGATCATGCTAGATATTTCCGCAGCCTTTGATACAGTTAATCATAAAATCCTCCTGGATAGACTAAACGAAATAGGCATCAAAGACTCCGCACTGAAATGGTTTAACTCTTACTTAAAAAATAGAACCTTCAAAGTCAAATTTCTTGACAACGAATCACAACCAATTGTGCATCTATAAAACATTGTATATGACTGGGTGTAATAGCCTTTAATAATGGAGTGACATGGGATATCATCATTTGCACCACCATGATTTGAATAGGAATGATGCTGTCTGTTTGCAGTAAGTAATCCAATTTTTAAAAGAATGGCTCGATTAAAAGTTAGGACTAAGTTAATATAGGAGTTGTATGTAAGTTGCATGCAAGCAATGTATATTAGGGATGTGAATCGTTTTAGGACGATTAAAATTATCGTCCGATAATTTTAATATCGTCTTAAACCGTTATGGAACACAATACAATACAGATTCTAACGATTTATCGTTATAAATCGTTAGAATCGTGAGCCGGCACACTAAAACCCCCTAAAACCCACCCCCGACCCTTTAAATTAAATCCCCCACCCTCCCGAACCCCCCCCAAATAACTTAAATAACCTGCGGGTCCAGCGGCGGTCCGGAACGGCAGCGGTCCGGAACGGGCTCCTGCTCCTGCATCTTGTCGTCTTCGGCCGGCGCCATTTTCCAAAATGGCGCCGAAAAATGGCGGCGGCCATAGACGAAAAAGATTGGACGGCAGGAGGTCCTTCCGGACCCCCGCTGGACTTTTGGCAAGTCTCGTGGGGGTCAGGAGGCCCCCCACAAGCTGGCCAAAAGTTCCTGGAGGTCCAGCGGGGGTCAGGGAGCGATTTCCCGCCGCGAATCGTTTTCGTACGGAAAATGGCGCCGGCAGGAGATCGACTGCAGGAGGTCGTTCAGCGAGGGTTCCGGCGCCTCGCTGAACGACCTCCTGCAGTCGATCTCCTGCCGGCGCCATTTTCCGTACGAAAACGATTCGCGGCGGGAAATCGCTCCCTGACCCCCGCTGGACCTCCAGGAACTTTTGGCCAGCTTGTGGGGGGCCTCCTGACCCCCACGAGACTTGCCAAAAGTCCAGCGGGGGTCCGGAAGGACCTCCTGCCGTCCAATCTTTTTCGTCTATGGCCGCCGCCATTTTTCGGCGCCATTTTGGAAAATGGCGCCGGCCGAAGACGACAAGATGCAGGAGCAGGAGCCCGTTCCGGACCGCTGCCGTTCCGGACCGCCGCTGGACCCGCAGGTTATTTAAGTTATTTGGGGGTGGGGGATTTAATTTAAAGGGTCGGGGTGGGTTTTAGGGGGTTTTAATGTGCCGGTTTTTCAATTTTTCGATTTTTTAACGATTTTTCACAATTTTTCACGATATTTTACCCCCCCAAACGGCAACAATACGATTCCCTCCCCCTCCCAGCCGAAATCGATCGTTAAGACGATCGAGGACACGATTCACATCCCTAATGTATATGCCAAAATGCTGCAGCCTCAGGATTTTCTAGTTGCAGTGACAATTGAAGCCATAGAAAATAATTTGTCTGAAGGTGAAAATGTCATTGTTTAAGGATGTAACAATGACAAGAATCAGAAGTCTTTCTGCGGAAACAAGCGTAAGCTTTTGTTACTAATTTAAAGTCATCACATTTTGGAGGATTGGCATTACAATTTACAACTTCATCTTAGCATATGAATTTGAACATTTTCTTAATTTTGAAGGACTGATTTCAAAGGTCATCTCTTCGTTAGGATTCATAACTTGTCTTGGCACATGAATTTGAAGATCTCCATTTTGAGAGACTAATTTCAAGGTTTATTGTATTGTGTTTTCAAGGCGTGTAAACAAGAGAGGCTGTTTTCAACTATTTGTAGCATGTATATTCTATGGAATCTAGTATGAGAGGGTAGATGAATGAGTATAGTGTGAATGTAGTGGTGTGGTAAAGTGAATGTGCTGGTGTGATAAATGCAAATGATTTTTAGATTAAACAGTTGTGTATTTTGCACTTTTTAAAATATTAAAAGTTGTAAATCATTAAGAGACATTATACATCAATAAGTATGAATTAATGAGGCTTATATTATTTCTTCTACTGAATTTATTCATTTTCAGAAAAAAAGACTTTAAAGAGATTAAGTTACAACATGAGTATATAATTCTATTTATGTGTCTATTGATAGATGTAAAAATGAACTTAAAATGCAAAACATTATCATATACTCTCTGGTAATGTCCTGCTTCACCATCACATTGGTGCCAGATACTTATGTGCCAGAAACATTGCCCTGAATTCCATTGGAAAATCAGCATCACTAAAACTACAAGGCACTAACACTGGCTTCCTTTTTGTTTCAGCATTTTGTTTGCCGACATTGTGGGGTTCACTAGCTTGGCATCACAGTGCACTGCGCAAGAGCTCGTGAAGCTTCTAAATGAACTCTTTGGAAAGTTTGATGAATTAGCTACAGTAAGCATGCAATTTTTTTTTTACCTGAATTTACTGTGCTTTCTGAAAAATGATGGTCTGATTTGAGTATATGAGTTTGAGACTTGGTATCATAAACTGCCTAAAGCTGTTTCGCAACAACTGTAAATCATGAACTATTTAATGATCCATCATTCAGAAGGTACTTCACATCTTTAGAGGTAACGAGTGTCCTTAGCACATATGGTGGTCTAAATACCAGAAAAGACAGAAAAATTGCTTGGGTTAATTTAATCTTTTTTAATAAAAACTATCTTCTTTAAGGGAGATATATTCCAGATACTGCAGTAAATAGTTTAAATTAACTCCCTATTTAGTATTGATACATGTTCTATAAAGGGAGAAAATAGACTTAGAAATTTGGAAGCCCATATTCAAAGTCATTTAGCTGGATAACTCAGAAGATTTGTTCATTTATTAGAATTTAGCCAGATACGTTAGGGGCATTCTGGCAGCGTAACTGGGAGAGGGGGGGGGGGGGGTGTCATTCTGTTTTTCTTTATTTAATTTTAGGGTTTTTTTGTTTTTGTTTTTTTTTTAAGATAGTAGCAATTAGACCTAGACCCTCTCCCCCTAATCACAAAAATCATAATTCCGAAAAACAAAATAAAACCTCAGGGTCCTTTCTCCCCCCTCAGCATACCCACAATAATAAGCGTCCTCATGTGGCAGGAGTGATGCTCAGAAGCTGCTGGTGTTGTATTCAAAATAGTGCCAGTAAGCTGTAAGGCCAGCATCATTTTGTTGCAGAGATATATATCTGTACCTCCCTGTAAGTCCATCAGCGCCATTTGGAATAGAGCACCAGTGGATCAAGAGCATTTAGGGATGGCTCTTTCCCTGTGAAGATGCTTATAATAGTGGTTAAGCTGGAAAGGGGCCAGGTGGTAGGGAGGACAGGGAAATGAACTAGCAGGACTGGTTTGGTTTTTTTTTTGTTTTTTTTAGAACAGTGATTTTTGTAGTAGGAAAAGAGGACCCTGAGGCTGGCTACTGCTGCTGCCTTTCTTTGAAAATAAAACAAAATGGAAAATGAATGAAATTTTGTATATTTTTCTTTCATTTTTTTACAAAACAAAAATGAAATGTAACAGAAAACTTCATTTCAAATGAAAGCACATTCTGGCACAAACACCCACCAGGAAATATGCAAATGGAGTTAAAAATAAACTCCTCACACGGATCTTGCCAGGACAGCCCCAGCATTGCCCAGGCCCTGCCTCTGGTGCTGTCCTGGCTCCACCCCCAGGATTTCCCCCTTTCCCCTTACTGCAAAAGAGGCAATTTTAAAAGGGTCTTTCTCCATGGGTGAAAACCAATTACTCCAAAGAGAATCCCACTGAAAATTTCCCTCTCTATTCATTATTTTTCATCTGCTAGATCTGGTGATGATCCATCTAGCAACTGCTGAAACATTTTATGTGCGGGATTTCTAAGTAAATGAGCACTATGAATGGACTCGGCTGTTCAAAACTGTCTTCTTTGTTTTCTCTATTTTCTCTATACTTTCTTTCAACATTACCACTTTTGAAACATTTTCGGACTTTATAGAAAAAAGTCCCAAAAATAATGACCTTCAAATTTAAGGAGTATCAAGATGAGTTGAACTCAATTCATGTTTCTTTTTTATTGTAATCATAAAGCTATGCTAATATTATTTCATATTCTCTAATCCTGTTATATTGCCAAAGTAAAAAATGATGCAGAATAAACTGTATCCAAACACATATACAATGCTTGTTATAAAATTTGTTCCCCTGAGAAAAATCTTCTTTTTTATTCCCTGGATAGCTTAACCACTGCTTATGACAATTGCATGAGGCCTGAATTAAACTGTTAAGGCCCGTTTCGACATTCAGCTTTTCCTGGTGTTTATTTTCTCTCTGTGTGGGAAATTCAGTTTGCACGCCTCTGTTATGGTTGTAGCGAAAAATGGGTTAGAACCAAAAAAATGCTTTGAAGGAAAATTTGATAGGTTCTGACAGAATAATGGCCTGCGACTGAAATGTAAATTTTTAAGTTACAGTGGCCTATTCATAGAGGCTGCATTAGGTTGGAAAGGTAATGTGGTTGAGCTTTTAAAACTAATGTGCTCGGTAAACATTTTCATGCTGCTGCAGTCACTAAGGCCACAGTATGCAAATAAGCACCGTGAATCAATTTCAGCAATAACAGAGACCAAGCCCCTTTTACTGCAGGAAAGACAACCCCAAAGAACTGTTTAGAATTGCGAAGAAATTGACAACCAAGCCAAACAGCTTAACTATGAAATCTACCCCTGCAGCAATCAATATTAATTGCTAGGCCTTTATGTATCATTTTAAATCTAAGGCTTCAAAGATCACTGCCAATTTTGCAGCAATTAATGCCTGGTATTTAAATGAGAACATCAATCAAACTTCGACTTGGAACAAGCTTGACAATACCTCCATTACTAAGCTTACTCAAAACATGTCAAATTAAATTCTTCATAGTGCACATTGAACCCTTGTAGTGCACCAATTCTTAAAACAGCTAAGGACAACCTTGTACCAGTTCTGTGTGACTTGGCCAATCTATCTTTATTTCAAGGTAAACGACTCGTTGTATTGAAGAGAGCCGTTGTAAGACCTCTTTTAAAAAAGTGTGGCAGTGATCCGTCTGATCCTAACAATTAGCGACCAATTTCTTCATTGCTGTTTTTGGCAAAACTGATTTGAAACTATGGTTTTGACACAACTTATAGATTTCATAGAAGATAAAAATGTTTCTTGACCCCCACCAGCACAGGTTTAGAAAATCTCACAATACTAAATTGTTAATATTATCTTTATTAGATACTTTGAGGAGAGGCCTTGACGCAGGCAACAGCTATCTTTTAGTTTCCCTAGATATCTCTCCAGCCTTTGCCACAGTTGGCCATTCCATCTTACTGTACCATTTGAGAGAATGCAGTATAGCTGGTTCTTTGCACTGCTTCAACTCTTTTCTTTCTCAACATACTCAGTAGGGATGTACAGAGGGAAGCCATACGTTGCATTCGGGATTCGTATTCGTCGGGGGGCAGACACGTTGCATTCGGCAAGGGGGGCCCCCCGATACGTTTATACGTTAATTCTTATTCGTTTCCCGGCTAAAATTAAATTAACTACAACCACCCCACTACAACTCCCTGGTGGTCCAGTGCAGGGTCCGGGAGCCATCTCCTGCACTCACACCCTCGGCTGCCGGTATTCAAAATGGCGCCGATAGCCTTTGACCTACTATGTCACAGGGGCTACCGGTGCCATTGGTCAGCCCCTGTCACATGGTAGGAGCTGACCAATGGCACCGGTAGCCCCTGTGACATAGTAGGTCAAAGGCTATCAGCGCCATTTTGAATACCGGCAGCCGAGGGTGTGAGTGCAGGAGATGGCTCCTGGACCCCCCGCTGGTCCATCAGGGAGTTTTGATAAGTCTTTGGGGGGGGGGTCAGGAGGGTGGGGGGTGTTTAAATTTGCTCCTTTAGGCACCCGAATAATTTGGCAAAGATTTGTTGTATTCGTGGGGAATCACGATACATTTCGCTTCCCCACAATACAATGAATATGACCTTATACATTGCGGATTACCAATTTGTAGGGAATGAATGCCCACCCCTAATACTCAGGGCGTCGAGTTCAACAATCATTGTTCAGACTGGTCTGATATCATTACAGGGGTCTCGCAAGGCTCGGATTTATCAGCAATGGTTTTCAACCTTTACCTAGCTCTGCTATATAAAATTCTTGCCAGCCTTTGTGATGGATATAAACTATATGCTGACAATATCAGGTCTTTATTCGTGTCTGTCCATCTTGGTCAGAAACAGTTTAGCTTCAACACATTTGTTTATCAACCAACCAAAAATGGTTCTTTTACAATAAACTGGCACTAAATATTTCCTAAACTCAACTTTTACTAATTCAGAGACCTCATTCTATGGTTCAATATACAACCATTATATTAGAGAATATGAGCTTTCCTTTGCGCCCCAATATATAATATATCTAGGTATACTTCTTGACTCCTTTTTAACATTCATCCGCAAGTCAAAGCAATTCCTAAATTGGGTTTCTAAAAGCCACGAGTACTATGTGGCTTAAAACATCTGCTGGATGGGGGGGCGCTGTTTGCAGCTCATGTGAGAGGACGTGTGTCGGCTCTGCTCCTCCCCCCCGAGCCTAAAAACCCCGGTAAATAGCCGATTTTCGCCGCGGATCCCAGCGCTTTTAGCCCAGGACCCCGTAGGGGAGTGTGCTGAGCAATCCCCGATGGCCGCCAAGAAAAAACAGACGGACCTCCGACAATTTTATTTTGACAAGGCCGCCGCGGAGCTCGTCCAAGATGGCGCCGACCTGCCGAGCTCGGCGCAGGCAGCAACGACAGATGCAGGCTCCGTGCCTAGTGAGTTGGAGGGGCCCGGTGCGGCGAACCTAGCCTCTCTCCTCACCCGGGAGGAGGCCCGACAGTGGTTCATCGACCTGCGGGCGGATTTAAAGCAGCACAGATCCGACCTCATGGCGTCTATGGCTGACATTAAAGAAGACCTGGCAGCAGTGGGACGCCGTGTGGACGACACGGAGACCCGGATAGATGGCCATGGAGACGCGATTAATTCCCTCATTGCCCGTCAGGACACTTCTGCTGCCGAAATAGATGCTCTTCAAGCCAAAGTTGAAGACTTAGAGAACCAGAGCAGACGAAATAATTTACGGATCCGAGGGGTCCCAGAGGATCCGGAGTTTGCGGATGTGGCAGGCACTGCAGCCCTGATATGTAAAGACATTTTACTTCAAGGAGGTGAAAGCACTTCAGAGTCCGGGAGCACACCCTCTGCAGTGCAATTTGAGCGGGCACATCGCGCCCTGGGACCCCGCCGCGACCAAAAGCCACGGGATATTGTACTGTGCTTTACCAGTTTTACGCTGAAGGAGCGTGTTTATACAATCTCCCGCCAAATGAAGGACATCCAGTGGCGTAATTTTTCTATTTCCATCTACCAGGATCTTGCTCCAATCACGCTCAAGAAAAGGTTTGAGCTCAGGGAAGTTACTACAGCTCTACGAGACAGGGACATCAGATACCGCTGGACTTTCCCTTTTGGCTTGGCCTTTCAGATTCAGGGAATCACTCATAGGATTACAAACATCGCGGAGGCGACTGCGGCTTTTCAGAAGGCTCAGCTACCCATTACTTTTCAACCCCACAAGTCGACGGATAAGACCCCTGCCAGGGACACAGCACCTCGGTGGCAGCGAGCCGGAAAAGGGGGTAAACGGCTTCGTCGTCAACCGGAGGAGGGTCATGGACCACACGTGGATCAGGGCTGAAGCCATATGGACTCGTTTGCCTACTGCGTTACTGCGTGGATCTTGCGGGTTCAGCTTCACAGACGTCGGAGGCCCGAACGGGTTCTGGTTCAGGACTTAAGATCATAAGGTTTTTCATTGTTGGGTTTTGTTGCCTGGTGTTCATTTTGGACAGTCTGCTGGGATGCCACTTCTCACAGGTTTATTGGGAAGGGGTTCAATACTGTTCATGTAGGATGATAAGCGAATGCTCGGGGGGGGGGGGGAAGGGGGGAGGGTGCGGCGGGTTGGGCTCCGTGATTGATGCAACAGGTCCACTGGAGTAGGGGATCCCATGGAGGATTCTGGGATCTTACAGGATGTTGTGGGGCCATGGTCAATATTGTGCACTTTTGTCTAGTTGAAGTGCTGGACACCATTTCTGGATTGCTATTTAAGAGAAGGAGTGTCAGGTTGCAGATTACCGAGAGGGGGGACTATGGGCTGTTCTGGAGGGGCTGGAGCAAGGGATGTCCTCACATGTACTAAATGGCCACTAAACTGTTTTCTTTGAATGTTAAAGGCCTCAATACGCCACGGAAGCGTTTATTGTTTAAAAGGGAAATGCAGAGACATGCAGCGGGAATAGTGTTTGTTCAGGAAACACATATCCGGAAACATCATGAAAGGCTGTTGGCTTTTTCACAATATCCAGCTGCTTTTTGGACAGCTAGTATGGCAAACCTTAGATATGGGGGGGTGGGGATACTCCTATCCTCTTCTTTTGTTCATGAGCTGATTTCGGTTGAGCGGGATCCGCAGGGCAGGTTTCTTTTGGTTAAACTCAAAGTAGACAAAAAAATCATTACCTTGCTAAATGTGTATTTTCCCCATACTCATCAGGAGCCTTTTATTCACCGCCTGCACACTTTGTTACTTCAACATGCGGAAGGGGAGCTGATAGTAGGCGGGGATTTTAATTTAGTGATGAATCCGACGACGGACTCCAGTTCCGGTCGTTGCTCACATTCTGGGGGGAGAAGGGAGTTGTGTGCCTTTCTGAGTAAGTGGGGCCTTGTGGATATATGGCGGGTCCGTCACGCTCACTCCCGGTCCTACACATTTTATTCGTGCCCGCACGACTTACACGAGGATTGATTATTTTTTTATTTCCTCTTCCCTGCAACCCCGGACTCACACTGCAGACATAGAGAACATCACCTGGTCGGATCATGCCCCTGTGTGGCTGATGTGCAGATTAGGGGACGTAGGTCTGGGATTTCGTTCCTGGAGACTTAACGACTGCCTTCTTAAGGACCGGTCCTTCTGTGTTCAAGTGGAGGACCAATTGAAAGATTACTTTCGGAACAATCAGACCGTGGGTATCTCCCCTCTTACTGTATGGGAATGTGCAAAGGCTGTGCTAAGGGGAACCTGCCTTGCCAGGGCTGCGCACTG
Organism: Rhinatrema bivittatum; assembly: GCF_901001135.1. Lineage (NCBI taxonomy): Eukaryota > Metazoa > Chordata > Amphibia > Gymnophiona > Rhinatrematidae > Rhinatrema > Rhinatrema bivittatum. The sequence goes on from NC_042616.1 coordinate 301,317,001, forward strand.
TAACAAAGCTCGGGAAGCTCAAAGGCGGCAGTTAATGGGCGAGTTAGCTAACCTTACCAAGCGTCATAGCGCTACGAAGTCTGCGGGGTTATTCCAGAAGATTTTAGCAGTTCGGGATCAGCTTTGGGCCCTTGAAGATACTGCTATTAGTCATTATCTCACTAGGCTTAAACAACAACACTTTGAGGGGGGCAATAAAGCGGGGAGATACTTAGCTAGGCGCCTTAGAGCAGCACAAGCTAAAACGGTGGTGGCCAAGGTGTATAACCAACAGGGCCAGATAGTTACCTCTGAGGAAGACATCCGGCTTGCCTTTACTGATTTCTATTCCCAATTATATACTGCGGATGGGGCTATTTCTCCCGAAGCTATACTAGACTATCTTTCGGAGGTGTCTTTGCCACAACTTACTCCCATGCAAAAGGAACTTTTAGACAAGCCCATTGAACCCGGGGAAGTTTTGGCGGCTATTAAAAAGCTGAAACCGGGCAAGGCCCCAGGCATGGATGGCTTTACGGGTCAGTTTTATCGCAGATTTGCACAGCTTATAGTGGACCCACTCACGCTGGCATTTAATTCTCTCCTGACGGGCTCTTCTTTCACCACAGATGCCAACACTGCGGGTATTACCATTCTTTCAAAACCTGGCCGGGACCCCACTAAATGTAGCTCCTACAGACCGATCTCTTTAATTAACCTCGATCTTAAGATCCTGGCCCGGGTACTGGCGGCACGCTTAAATGGGGTTCTCCCTGGTTTAGTACATAATGATCAGGTGGGCTTTGTTCTGGGGCGCTTGGCGGCCGATAATGTCCGTAGGATAGTTGACATAGTAGATATAGTTCACAGGCGTCACTTGCCTTCAGTGCTCTTAGCACTTGACGCTGAAAAAGCTTTTGATCTAGTTCATTGGGAGTTTTTATTTCAATCGCTGCGGGCCATGGGGTTTGGGTCGCCTTTTATTTCTCTGCTATGTAAACTCTACGAGACCCCGGCAGCTAGGGTGAAAGTTAATGGTAGTTATGGGAATCCTTTTCCCATTAAGAGAGGGACCAGGCAAGGCTGCCCACTTTCTCCTTTGCTTTTTGCTTTATTTCTAGAACCCTTTGCGATAAGGATTAGGGGGGCTACAGCAATTCATGGGGTGCAGGTGAGGAAAGACCATTTTAAGATTTCTCTTTTCGCTGATGACATCATGTTTACCCTTACTGAACCAGACCGGTCGTTGGAAGGGCTTCTAGGGGAATTGGCCAAGTTTACAGCGGTATCGGGGATGAAAATTAATTACGACAAGTCAGAGATACTTAATTTGACGCTGCCCCCACAATTAGCCACCGAGCTCCAACAACGTTTCCCCTTCAAATGGGCCACCTCCTCGCTTAAGTACTTGGGGGTACAACTAGGATCGCATAATAAACAGCTTTATGATTTGAACTACCGCCAGCTTGCCAAGAACATTAGCGGTAACCTGGACCAGTGGATGGACAGTGCTCATTCCTGGTTGGGAAGGATGGCCATTGTCAAAATGAATATACTCCCACGTTTCTTATACTTTTTCACCACCATACCGATTTTTATTCCCTCCCAGCAGCTTAAGCAATGGCAGCAGCTCTTATGTAGCTTTATTTGGCGTCGACGTCCGCCAAGGATTGCGAGGGCCACGTTGTATCAACCCAAGGTTAGGGGGGGTCTTCATCTTCCCAATCTGGAATGGTACTATTGCGCAGCGCAACTGCGTGCACTCATAGCCCTACATAGCACTCATGATAGGCCCCAGTGGGTGCGCTTGGAGCAGGCCCAGCTAGGTTCCTTTCCCATAGATGCGCTCCCGTGGCAACCCCCAACACGGTGGGTTACATCTTTGAATATCCCGTTCGCGCTACGCACGACGCTGAGGGTGTGGCGGCGGTGGCAAACCACTATGGTGGGCACTGAACCCTATTCTCTGATGACGCATCTCTTTACACACCTTCCTGTTGGGGGTCATGAACGTACCAGATCCCAATACCTTTGGGAGAAAGCTGGCATATTTAGGGTGGGACATGTGTTCCAACAGGAGGCTCTACTGACCAGGGAACAGTTATGTGATAAATATGTTCTGGGCAGCATGGACTTCCTTTTGTATGCTAAAGCTTCCCACTTTGTCTGTAAGGGGCTGCGGGAGGGCACACTGCGCACGAGGAACACCCTATTTGAAACGTACTGCAAGAATGCCTCCTCCATTCGAGGGGCTATCTCTAAAATATGCGCCCTTATTAGTGGTCGCCGTTTGGGGGTACTACGACATAGAACTCTATGGGAGGCGGACCTTCAGGCACCACTAGAAGACGCTGACTGGGATAAAATATATATAGCAGCAGCTAAATGTTCTGTCTCAGCTGGCCTCCAGGAAAATTGTTATAAGCTGATATATCGATGGCACAGAACGCCTGAGTCCCTCCATAAATTTGTACCATCGATCCCTGATGTTTGTTGGAGGGGATGTGGTGACAAAGGCACTTATTATCACATCTGGTGGGATTGCCCGAGGGTCAAGGACTGTTGGTCGCAGGTTATAGACTGGGTGAGTCGGCTTTTACCTGCTTCCCCTCAGATCCATCCCTGGCATGCCTTGCTTGGTCTCCCCCCTGACGACACCCCAAAACATACACAGCAATTGCTTTTACAAGTCTTTATTGCGACACGGGCAGAAATTGCATTACATTGGAAGAGGACTCACGCTCCCTCTTTGGCTCATGTCCATAAACGATTACATTCATACTACCATCTGGGTCGGCTGACTGCCATGCATCGGGATCGCCTTGGAGCTTTTCATAAAGTTTGGGAACCATATCGTGCCTGGTTGCAGACTCAGGGTGAGGTTTGCTCTCCGCCCATGCCTTAAGTCAATGCTTGACTGCAGGAGCCTGTCTGTGTGCTTTCATTTAGGTCCTGCTTCAGGTATACCCTTGTGGGTTATTGCTACCCCCTCCCTACGGTGGGGGTCTGTGGTCCCTGCTACCGCTTGCCACAGGTATGCTCAGCGATACCTCCTAATCGGGTTCTGCTGTACTCTGACCTCTCCTGTACTCTTATTCCCTCTTTTGATCACTTTTGTGTTCTCCTTTTTCTGCTGAAATCCTGGCTAAGGTATCATTAGTTTCCATACTTCAAGACGGTAGCGAATATGACCATGTGGATGGGGGGGGGATACTGGGATGGGTGGGGTTACTCAATATTATTAAAATTTTGGTGACTCTTTGTTACATTTAGTACAATATGTACCACTCTTCTGTATTGTGGGTACCTGGATTTCTCAGTGTGCCTATTACCTTTCATTGTTGTACCTGTTGTACCTGTTCTTCCTAGTTACCAATAAAAAACTGCTTAAACAAAAAAAAAAAACCAAACATCTGCTGGACAAGTCTGACTTGCGGATGATTGTGCAGGCTTGTAGGTCTGCCCCTTGTTGAATACTGAAATTCCATCTACTTAGTCTCCCTGCAAACACCGTAAAACTGTTGCATTTACTCTTCAATGCAGCGGCTCACTTAATACCTGGTAACAAGCGCAAGGACCATATTGCACCAGTTTTAATTGATCTTCATTTGTTACCAATTATCCAACAGATACAGTATAAGATCGGCAATACAGTTTTCAGATTGATTTCTTCCTTAGCCTCTTCTTGGTGCAAGGCACTGTTACATGTGTATTGCCCTTCTCGTCAGCTGAGGTCTTCCCAGAGAAATCTCTTGGATATTCCATCACTAAAACATGCTTGGCTCAATACAACAAGGGACTGTTCCTTTTCAGTTGCAGCCCCTATTTTCTGGAACTCCTTGCCTGAGGCACTTTGCCCGTCAGAGAGTTTAGAAACATTTAGAGCTTTATTAAAGACACTTTTGTTTAAGCAGACCTATTATTAATCTTGCCTGTCAATTCAATGTTTAAGAGCAGAGTAACACATAGGATTTGATACAGAGATTTTTGTTTTATATGTCATTGTTTTGTGAGCCTCCACTATTATGCTTGCTCTTTTGTACATCGCTTAGATTTACACTAAGCAATTTGTACATTTTAATAAATATTAACGATTAACCAGGAGTCATACTTTCATTCACTCCCAGTCCTTTTTCCCTCTCTCCCAACACCCCAATCATCTCCAAGTTCTCCCCCTGAAACCTCTGAACTAAAACTGCTCCAGTCCTGATAATATTTCTCCAATCATCTGTCGCTCCAATCCCACCACTAATGCCCATCTGCTTGGGCCTTCCATGCAGGCTCATTACAAGGGACAGGCAACATGTGGAGGGCCACATCACCCCCACCAATATCTTTTCCATGGTGAAGGTGCATGGCCATGCAGTTTGTCTTACCATTATGTTTGGCAACAGTTATAATTCTAGCACCCTCTGGTATTTCCAAACTCCTGCTTCTCCCCTCTAAGCTGGAGCTAAATTGGAGACACAAAATTGGTAATGCAAAATTTTTTCTCCAAAGAAAAATAGTGAATGGAGGAAATGAACAAGTAAATGGGCTTATTAACTCCCTATTTGAATAATTGTAATATGTGACCATGATCATTTTTATGCAGGTGGGATCTATTAATTTAGCATGAGTTTTCACCCGCACTGTGGGGTGAATTTCCAATAGGCTGCACTTGAAAACATTAGCATATATGCATGCAACTTATTTTGTAAACACCAAACATACGCGTGTCAATAAGGATTCACACGGGGCGGTCTAGAGGTATTCTGGGGCGGGGCTGGAAAATCTGTGCATAAGTTGCTATTTTAAAAGAGATGCATGCAGATTTGGCAACTTACACGCATTATTTTACATCTGCTCATTATCTTGCATAAGTGATTCAAACATGTTTATATAGTATTACTGGATAGTGGGAGGTCTGGGTGAACTGGTGGAAGTTCAGGCTGAAGAACCAAGAGGGTCTTGAAGACCCGGAGATGGACTGGTTGAACTGGTAGAGAAATCGAGAAATGAGTTAATTTCCTTGAGGCATGCATGTCAGAAAAATTTCCGACTTACATACGGAAATTAGGTCTTAAACAAGTAAGTTCTTCTTAATTTTTGCACAGAAATTATCTGCATGTGGAATTTAAAGATAGATTGTAGAAATGTGTGCACTTTTAGAATCATATACACATTCAATGATTTAGTACCACTTAGCAGATAAGTTCCGACATCCAGCTAAATGGCGGACGCTAAACTTCACCACTTAGCTGTATAATACTCAAAAAGAGCCTGTTTTATAATCTGTGCATCTGTGATACACACCGGTTACAAAATACTAGGGTATGATCTGTGTGTGGTCATATACACACTTATATGGAGCCACTCACAGTTCTTTAAAAGTTATCCTCTAAGCTAATTGTGCATAGCATGTCCAAATACCTGCATTGTTTGATTAGTCCCACAATAGATAGTAATAGAAATACATTTAGAGTCAATGATGACATATTTATTTCCAAAAGGTCAATTTCCCTATTGAGAAGACAGAAAAGAGGATGAATAGCAATTCAGGTTGGTTAGCCAACAACATATATGCTATCGTCTGTTAAAATCTCAGAAACTGTGAAGCCAAATAGCAGAGGAAATGCCCTCATTTAATATTTAATAAGATATTTTGGGTAGGCCCCTTTCCAAACTATACAATGTATTTATCGCTCTCATTAATATATGAACAAATTTAATTATTCATTTTTGGACATGTGGAGGTGGCCCTCATGCCAGCAAAATCTGGAAATGGGTGATCGTGTTGTCAGAAAAAAGTGTGGTCAAGAAGCAAGGTACATAGAAAATGTCTTTTTAAGGTAAAAAAAAAACATGCAAAGGTCTAGCAAGTGTCTCCAGTATATGCAAATTAATCTCATACATATTCATTGTGGCTATCCTAAAATTCACCAGGACAGGTTTGGGAAGCCCTGCCCTACACCGATCCCATGGCCTGACAGCTGACAAGAGCTTTGAACATATCAATACAGGACAGCACAGGTAGGAGAACTGGAAAATAGAGACTTCTCTACCCCAAAGAAGGGTTCTAGCTCTGGACTATCTACATTTGGCATATTCAGTCACTTATCTGGCTAAATTCTAGCCTGATAAATGGAACCTGAAAAGTGAGGCTTGCACTCACTCTTTCTGTCCCTTTGCTAAAGACTGCTTTTTATTGTGAGAGAAAAAAGCACAAGATGTCTTTCATCTACGGCAAATGAACACAGCGTTATTGTGTTAAGAAATGAACCTGTGCACCCGCGCTGCTGCTGGACACCCGCCGCAATTGGGCCTTCTCCGGTGCGGTCCAGCGCCGCGATGCAGTGTTCAAGCTGACCCAGCGTTACTCCTCTCCTTTCACTGGTGACCCTCCCGGCAGCCCCCGCACCTTAAGAACATAAGAAATTGCCATGCTGGGTCAGACCAAGGGTCCATCAAGCCCAGCATCCTGTTTCCAACAGAGGCCAAAACCAGGCCACAAGAACCTGGCAATTACCCAAACACTAAGAAGATCCCATGCTACTGATGCAATTAATAGCAGTTGCTATTCCCTAAGTAAAATTGATTAATAGCCATTAATGGACTTCTCCTCCAAGAACTTATCCAAACCTTTTTTGAACCCAGCTACACTAACTGCACTAACCACATCCTCTGGCAACAAATTCCAGAGCTTTATTGTGCGTTGAGTGAAAAAGAAATTTCTTCCATTAGTCTTAAATGTGCTTCTTGCTTACTTCATGGAATGCCCCCTAGTCCTTCTATTATTCGAAAGTGTATAATACCCACTTTGTGCAGGAAAACTATGGAATTTAATCTGACAGTCCAGCACAAGTCCCTTGCTTCAGCTACAGGCTCGCTTGTACTGGTGCTTACTTCAGGGTTCGTTTCTTGCCACTGTTTGGGACTGCCTTTGGGTTACCCTTGTCTGCTGCCTGCCTACTACCTGGACTGTCTTTGGATTACCCTTTTCTGCCACATGCCTTATACCCGGACCGCCTTTGATTACTCTTGCTTGTCACCTGCCTTATACCTGGACTGGTTTTGGATTACCTTTGTCTTTAGCCTGCTTTCTGGTTTTGTCCACCCTAGGGCGCTATACTTGTGTCTCCTCCCATGAGGGCATCGGATTGTCACCGGGAACTCCAGGTCTACCTTCCTTCCCAAGCCGACTCAGATAAGTCTATTGCACTACAATTGGGTCCACAAATTATAACAGTTAGCTGAGGCCATGGACCACGTAGCCCTTACAGCTTTGCACGCCATTCCAGGACTAGCAACCCGAGTCCAGCAACAACAGGGGGTCCTGGATCAAGTTACGGGAGTCCTGGAAAGATTGGCGGCATGGATGGATGACTTAGCAGTAGCACCATCTCCATCCCCTGCAGCCCCTCCAGCCCCTAGCAGTGTTCTGCGGCTCCCTCCTCCTCTCCGCTTTAATGGAGATCTGAAGCTGTGTCATGGGTTCATTAACCAGTGCAAAATGCACTTTTCCTTGCAAGCTCCATTACTCCCCAGCAACAAGACCAAAGTTACTTTCATCCTTTCCCTCCTGGAAGGTTCAGCTTTGGCATGGGCATCTCCACTTTGGGAGCGTGATGATCGACTGCTAAACAATTTAGACCAATTCCTGAAAGAATTTTGCATGGTTTTTGATGAACCTGGATACTCTGTGTCAGCAGCATCAGAAATGCCTCAAATTCGTCAAGGCTCAAGGACTGTGGGGGAGTATGCCATCCAATTTCATACCCTTGCCTCAGAATTGAGATGGGATGAAGAAAGTCTTACTGCTAATTGAGAATTGAGATGGGATGAAGAAAGTCTTACCACTATTTTTCACCAGAGTCGGATAACTTAAAGGAAGAACTAGCTGGATGAGATCCGCCAGATTCCCTGGAAGTCTAATCAGAATAGCAATCCGTTTGGACCTCTGTTTTCAGAGTAGGCTCTAGAAAACAGCACCTTTCGGCATTTAGCACCCTCCTTTCGACGTTCATTGATTCCCCACAAAACTCAGGAGTCTTCTGGTCCACCCAAAGAACCTAGGCAAATAGATTGTCTTCGTATCTCGGTGGAGGAGCGACAGTGGCGACGACAACATAACTTATGTCTCTACTGTGCAGGCTCTGGACATTACGCTAGAACCTGCCCTCTGAAATCGGGAAACTCCCGGACCTAGGACTGGTGGGAGAGGCCTCCCTGGGTCCAGCAACCTCCTCTCAACAAATATTAATTTCTGTGACTCTTTCCGTTGCCCAGAAATCCATCAATTTACAGGCCTTCTTGGATACTGGGGCTGCTGGGAACTTAATTGAAGAAAAATTAGTCCAAAATTTCCAAATCCCCACCGAATGACTAAAGGTGCCCCTCATCATTTCTTCAGTCTCCGGACAACCTCTTAATGACAGAATTTCATGCATAATAGAACCCATTACCATGACTACAGGAGTCTTGTATCAGGAGACTATCCATCTTTATGTGCTACCCTCTTCAGTCAATCAAGTTATTTTGGGTCTGTCGAGGTTAAGACTGCAACAACCTAAAATAGACTGGGAGACATTACAACTAGCCAGCTGGGGTTCATAGTGTCATAAAAACTATTTGGCTTCTATAAACCCCCCCCTCTGGTAATCTCTTCTGTATGAAATCTACCTTATCTGGACTGCCTAATCAATAAGCGGATTTCATGGATGTTTTTAGTAAACTGCAGGCCAAGAGGCTGCCCCCCTATCATGACTATGATTGTGCTATTGATTTGGAATGTGTATGGAAATCCCTAATATCTCTGGAATCTTCAGTAATGACTTTAGCGAATATAATGTCAGAGATTAAAAATCATATATCTCAGTTTGAACCTGTTGTTAAGTCAAATATGAATAAAATCAATGTAATTGAGAAACAATTAGTACAATTACAGGAAGTACAAATATTGTAATACAAGGTGAAACAATTAATTGAAGGAAAATAGAAAGTATCAAAAATGAGTTAAAGTACAAAAATTTAAGAATTATAAATTTCCCTTGTGATAGATTGCAATTACCATTGGATATTTTTAAGAAGTATATAACAGAGGTATTAATGTTTCTTCAGGAAGCTATTCCACCAATAGCCAAAATATTCTTTTTGAATGAAGGGAGGAACGATGGTAAAGAAAAGAAAATATTACAGGGAAATTCTAAGGAGATACAAGGGGAAATAGGTAATAACAGAACTGATTGAACAGTCCCTGGAAGATCAAATTGATTTTAAGGGAACTTTATTAGTCTCATTTATATTTCCCTCAGATCGAGACTCAATCATGAGACATTTTTTTCGTAATCAAACAAAAAGTTTTCTGGGTGGGAATGTCTGGATATATCCAGACATAACTAGAGAAACTCAGTTGCGTAGGAAAAAGTTCTTACTGATGCATCAAGAAGTCAGAGACCTTGGGGCAGATATTATAGTTAGATATCCAAGTAAATGTATAGTCAAATGGAATAACAACAGACATGTATTTTTTGATCCAATCCAGTTAAGATCTTTTATTAATGCAAGAATGCCTATTAGAACTGCAGACCCAACATAGGGCTAACAGCGCAAGACTCAGGCAAAGACGTGGACTCAGGAATGAGGTGTAGGATGCATAGACGTGGACAGGCACAGGCGTGGACTCAGGACTGGATGCACAGAGGTGGAATCAGGAACGAGGGCTGAAGGAAGACATGGGCACCGTCCCTCAGGGCGCCCTACTCAGACCACCCGCGGGACTGAGTCACGGACCACCCTGCCTCATGCGCGCCCTACTCAGCCCTGGAAGGCTGGTCGCGGACCACACAGAGAGCGAGAGAGCACAGGAAAGAGGAAGCAGGTTCGCTGCACTCCTGGCAGCACAAGGCAAGGATACGCTGCTCTCCTGGCAGCACAAGGCAAGGATACGCTGCACTCCTGGCAACACAAGGCAAGGATACGCTGCACTCCTGGCAGCACAAGGCAGATTAAAGCATCAGGATCAGGAGCAAGGATATCTGGAACAGCAGGAACATCAGGACTGGAACACAGATACTGGAACAGGAGACACACCTCAGGGCTGGAACATGGACATCAGGAACAGCAGGAACATCGGGACTGGATCAAGAGACAGACCTTGGGACTGGAACGGCAGGCAGACATCAGGACTGGACAAGGAGCTCCAACAGGTAACACGAAACACAGGACCTTGCAGAAGTGCTGGAACACGGACGACTTCCTGGAGCGAAGGATCTCAGGAGTGACCAACTCCTTGCGAAGGCAAAGACAGACTGAACGTTGAATCCCTTTGTAGAGCTGAGGTGGACAACGCCCAGGGAGGGGTCAGCAGGGGGCCACACCTGGCTGGCCCTTTAAGAGGAGTAGAGAGGCGCGCGCCCGCGCCCTAGGGAGCTGGAGAGAAGAGCTGGAAGCGTCCTCAGCCACGTGGAAGGCCAGGGAAGCAGTGGAGCAGCCCTGGGCTGGAGCTGGGTGAAGGCAGGTCAGTGGAGCTGCTCCCAGCTGCAAGGACAGAAGCAGGAAGAAGCAGAGAGAGGTAAGGCTGGCTGCAGGGGAAGTGGGGGAAGGGCTGACTGCAGGAACGGCTCCATGCCGTGAAGACAGCACGCAGAGCAGAGAGCTGTAGCAGGCTGCAGGCACTGGCAGGGACGGCTTCCCAGCCAGGCAAGGACCCGGACTGAAACAGGCACTGGGAGAGACGGCCTGCTCGCTGAAGGTCCCGGGATCGCAGCAGCACGTCGGGGAAAGGCAGAGACAGCAGCCGAGGAGCAGACCGCATGGCAACAGCTGTGGGAACGGCCCCAGCTGATTCAGGGAGAAAGAAGCAGCCTGACTGGCTGTGGCTGTGAGAAGGTAAGAGCCTGCCCATGCTTCTCACGGGCAGGATCGTAACAGCGACTGTGTATTGAATATCGAAGACTTAACGCCATCACTCAGAAGAATTGATACCCAATTCCCCTCATCACGGAATTATTCGATCGACTTATAGGTGCCAAAATTTTCACAAAGTTAGATCTTCGGGGAGCTTACAATCTTGTACAAATTCGACAGGGGAACGAATGGAAAACAGCTTTTAATAACATGACGGGCATTATGAATATTTGGTTATGCCCTTTGGACTATGTGATGCCCCAGCAGTTTTTCAGACAATGATCAATGATATTTTTTTGAGGTCTCCTTTACTCTCAGGTCCTGGTTTTATTTATGTATTTATTTATTTACAGTTCTTATATACCGCACAATGGGTAGGGAACTATCCGTCTAGGCGGTTTACATATTAATACATACACAAATAATATTATACTAACAATACATTGACAAACATATGCAATCATATTAAAATCATAAAATAAACGTAAAAAAAAATGTGGTTTACTTATATGACATTCTTATATTCTCTAAATCTTTGGAACAACACATTATCCATGTCCGACAGGTTCTCCAATGACTACAGGAAAATATGTTATTTGCAAAATTAGAGAAATGCATGTTTCACAGGACAGAGCTCCCCTTCTTAGGCTACATCATTTCCTGGGATGACCTAAGAATGGACCCTGAGAAGCTTAAGGCAATCCTGGACTGGCCACAACATGTAGGATTGAAAGCCTTACAACGATTCCTAGGGTTTTCAAACTACTATCGCCAATTCATCCCTGGTTACTCAACATTAGTGGCACCACTCACAGCCATGACTAGAAAAGGGGCCGGAATCCGTAACTGGACCCTTGAGGCTGTTCAAGCCTTTCAATTATTAAAAGAAAGATTCATAAAGGACCCATGTTTGCAACGTGCAGACCCTATAAAACCATTCTCCACCATTAGTATTAAATGACAACTCCAAAATTATGCCTTCTGACAAGGTACATGATCTTGGAATAATAATCAAATGAATTAAGTTTCAAAAAACACATCTCAAAGAACGTTAAAGAAGGATATTTGAAATTAATGACATTAAAGCGATTAAAAACACTTTTTTTTTTATAATTTATATATTTATTGATTTTCCAAAAATATTACAAAAGTAAATACATATTCCATGGTAATTTAACAAGAAAAATCTTTTCCAGATATATAACAACTACTATGATATAATCAATTGCAATTTGGATTGAACATCTTTTTATGAAAGAAAAGAAAAACAGAGGCTTATTATCTAGTAGGGAGATTATAAACACAAACTTTACAGAAACATTCTGCATTGTAATTCCTGCATTTACTTTATTTATTCACTGGGTATAGGGGACATTGCTGCAAGTTTCCTTTGTTCAATAAACATTTTCAAGTGATCAGGCGAAAAAAAAATGAAAGTGTCTTGCTGTTTTTTAATCACACACTTACATGGGTAACGCAGTATAAATGAATATCCCATGTCTATTGCTTCCTGACGATAAGTCAGGAAGTTTTTCCTTTTTAATTGTGTAAGTGTGGACAAGTCAGGAAAAATCTTAACTATACCATCATTAAATGAAATAGGATACTTTGTAAAATATAATTTCATCACTTTGTTTAAATGCAGAAGATTCATAAATGATACCAACAAAGTACCCCTATCTATAATCTGATTGTTTGTGCTCTCTAAGAAATTTGTTAGATTCCCTTGGAAGGGAGTCTCCTCTATATTCATATTTCGGTTTCTACTGGGAAGAAAATAACAAAAACTAATCTCAGGCAAATCATTATCAGAAAAATGCATAACTTCTCTAAAAAATCTTTGTAAAGTTTCCATAGGGACTTCACCTACTATTCGAGGAAAATTTAACATTCTCAAATTTAATCGTTTCGCATTATTCTCAAATATCTCGATTCGCCTGGAAAGAAAATCCCTGTCTTTAACAACAGCTACCTGAAATTCTATATTTTTCTTTCCCATATCCTCTAAAGATTTAACCCTATCTTCTGTAGATTTTAATGTATTCTGTATCTCTATTACTTCCTGTTTGTTTTTCCCGGCATTATCATCCATTTTCTTCTCTAACCCTTTCAAATTCAGAGTCATCGCTGCAATCATGTCCCACAATATCTCCAGTGTAACCACCGTGGGGCGTTCTAAAGTCTCTGGAATTCTCGCTCCACCTGCAGTTTGATCTTCTCCTCTTTGAGCTGCTCCCCCCTCAGCGCCTCCTACACCAGCAGCAGGTGTCTGTGGCCTGAGATCGGTAGACTGAGATTGATCCAGTATTACTTCAGGAGCTCTCCACTCTGGTGGTAGACCCAGATTTGGGCTCAGTGAAGCCTTCTCCATGGATTCTGATCCACCTCCCTTAGGGCCAGAATCAGCGGTTTCTTTGGCTACTGGATTTAATGCAGGATTAACCATAAAGCGTACAATTTCCTGCTGTGTTAAAGTCAGAAGTTGCAAAGAGGGATACACCCTTACCTTACTCTTTCGCTTTGGAGGCATCTTACAAAGAAATTTCAATTGCGGATTGTTCGTTTCGGGTGACAATGCAGTCTATTAGCCTCTGTAGCAGTAGTTCTTCTTTATAAAGGAAATATAACCTCTCGCCCTCTCATATCCGAACGAAGCCGAACAAAGCCGCGCGCCCCGTAGGAGCGCGCGGCTTGGTGGTGCACTGGCGGCGGTGGCGCGCCGTAGGACGCTGGTCTTATAGGCGTCCTCCAAGGGCTCCTCCCTCTGGTCTGACAGGAAGCAGAGAGGTTAAAATTAAGGAACAAGTAGCTCACCCGGGGCTGCTTCCGGCAAGAAACTGCTGCGTCGATCACCTCTCTGACGCCGATCTTATAGGCTTCCTCCAAGGGCTCCTCCCTCCGGTCTGACAGGGAGCAGAGAGGTTCAAATTAAGGAACAAATAGCTCACCCAGGGCTGCTTCTGGCAAGAAACTGCTGCGTCGATCACCTCTCTGACGCCGGTCTTATAGGCGTCCTCCAAGGGCTCCTCCCTCTGGTCTGACAGGGAGCAGAGAGGTTCAAATTAAGGAACAAGTAGCTCACCCGGGGCTGCTTCCGGCAAGAAACTGCTGCGTCGATCACCTCTCTGATGCCGGTCTTATAGGCGTCCTCCAAGGGCTCCTCCCTCCGGTCTGACAGGGAGCAGAGAGGTTCAAATTAAGGAACAAGTAGCTCACCCGGGGCTGCTTCCAGCAAGAAACTGCTGCGTCGATCACCTCTCTGACGCCGGTCTTATAGGCGTCCTCCAAGGGCTCCTCCCTCCAGTCTGACAGGGAGCAGAGAGGTTCAAATTAAGGAACAAATAGCTCACCCGGGGCTGCTTCCGGCAAGAAACTGCTGCGTCGATCACCTCTCTGACGCCAGTCTTATAGGCGTCTTCCAAGGGCTCCTCCCTCCAGTCTGACAGGGAACAGAGAGGTTCAAATTAAGGAATAAGTAGCTCACCCGGGGCTGCTTCCGGCAAGAAACTGCTGCCTAAAAACACTTTTAAAACAAAATGATTTCAGAACGATATTGCAGTCATTAATCTTCGTGAGCACTGATTACTGCAATGCCTTATTCTTGGGCCTACCCGCATCAACAATCTGGCCATTACAACTTTTACAAAATGCTGCCACGAGAATACTAATGGGGAAAAAGAAAAACGATCATATAACACCGAGCCTATGGCCCTACATTGGCTTCCAATTGATTCACCCATTCTTTTTAAAACATTATGTATCCTACATAAAGTAATTGTGGGTGATCAAAATGACTGGTTGAAACTACAATACGATTACACACCCCTCAGAGAAACCTCAGAACCACAAATAAAGGCCTTCTGACGGTACCATCTATTACTCTGCTAGATTAACTTTAGTGCAAGAGAGAGCAATTTAATTAGCAGGCCCAAAACATTGGAATGAGTTGCCACCTGAATTAAGAATGCAATTGGATTTTAAAGCTTTTAAAATAAATTTGAAAAACTGGTTATTTAAGAGAGCTTATAGCACTGCTGGCTGAGGTATATTCCTAAACTTATTCCCTCATACTGTTTTTATCTATATTTTATTTTGATTTTAACTATCTGTTTTATTGTAAAACTTGTTTTATTTTCTATCTTTATGTATTCTTTAAATTTATTTTTTATTCAAAGATGTATTTATATTCTTAATTATGTATACCATTGTGAAAGTTTTTACTAAACGATGGTCTAGAAAACCTGGTAAATAAATAAATAAATTCTATATGGAGGTGGACACCTCTGCCCTAGTTGTCGGAGCTATCCTCTTACAGCAGCCAAAGGACAAGGAATTTGTCACTTGTGCTTATTTTTCCAAAATCATGTTCTCTGGCCAATAAGAATTATGCCATTGGTGACAAGGAACTTCTTGCAATTAAAATGGCACTAGAGGAATGGTGGCATCTATTGGAGGGGGCAAAACACACCAGTACCATCTATATAGATCAAAAGAATTTGGCATATCTCACGCATGCACGATTGAATCCATGATAAGCCCATTCGGCTCTATTCTTCAGCCGATTCAATTTTAAAATTCTGCTTTGACCAGCCCAAAAACATTTGAGGGCTAACGCCTTAACAAGGAGTTCCTTGTCCAATGTCACTCTAGAACCCTCTCAGTATATAATTGACCCTCTCAAATTGTGATCGCTTCTACCTTTTCTATCCCTCCTGGCAAAACCGTGGTCCCCAAGCGTCTGAGAGAAAAGGTGTTATGCTGGGCCCACAAGCATCATCTGGCAGGCCATCTTGGGATCCATTGCACTAAACAACTTCTAGCCTGCCATTATTGGTGGCCACATTGGGAACAAGATACAAAAAGATTTGTTGAATCCTGCTTCATCTGCGTGGCTCACAAGACTCCCTGAAATTAACCTTGGGGCCTGCTTCAACCTTTACCTATCCCCGACAAACCTTGGACACATTGCTACCAATTTTTATCATGGACCTTCCTCTATCTGAAGGCAATAACACTATCTGGGTCGTAGTGGACAGGTTTTCTAAAATGGCACATTTTATCCCTTTTTCTGGTCTACCCTCGGCTTCAAAACTAGCCCAGTTTTTTTGTACAAGACATTCTGTATCCATGGACTACTTCAACATATCCTCTCGGACAGAGGTGTACAATTCACAGCTCGATATTGAAAAAATCTATGCAAAATCTTTGGGATAAAACTCGACTTTTTCTTGGACTTCCATCCCCAGACCAATGGTCTGGCAATACGGACTAATCAGTACCTTAAAACTTTTTACACTGTTATGTAAACCAACGACAAGATAACTGGTCCCCACTACTTCCCTGGGCAGAGATCTACCATAATAATCATCATAAACAGGCCACTGGATCTTCGCCCTTCTATCTGGTTTTTGGGCGCGATCCTCGGATACCGTTACTGATCAATACTTCCTCCATCTTTCCTGCTGTGGAAAGACACCTAATATGAAGTTGAGGAAATTCTGGATGTCAGACGAAAGGGACGAACATTCCAATATTTAATTTCTTGGAAAAACTTTGGTCCTGAGGAAAACTTGGGAACCACTTAAAAACATCCAAGCTCCTCAATTAATTAGTGACTTTCATGCATGCTTTCCTCAAAAACCCAGGCCTCGGAATCTGGGGAGAGAGCCTTGTGGAGGGGGTACTGTTAGGAAACGAACCTGTGCTCCCGCGCTGCTGCCTGCCACCCGCCACAATCGGGGTCGTCCCTAGTGCGGTCCTGCGCCGTGATGCAGTGTTCAAGCTGAAGCAGCTTTGCTCCTGCCCTTTCACTGGCATCTCTCCCAGCAGTCCCCGCGCCTTGAGCGGGAAAGCTACTGTATTTAATCTGACAGTCCAGCACAAGTCCCTTGCCTCAGCTACAGGCTAGCTTGTGCTGGTGCTGACTTCGGAGTTCATTTCTTGCCACTGTTTGGGACTGTCTTTGGGTTACTCTTGTCTGCTGCCTGCATACTACCTGGATTGTCTTTCAATTATTCTTGTCTGCTGCCTGCCTACTACCTGGACTGTCTTTGGATTACCCTTGTCTGCTGCCTGCCTTATACCCGGACCACCTTGGATTACTCTTGCCTGCCGCCTGCCTTATACTTGAACAGTCTTGGATTACCCTTGTCTGCAGCCTGCCTTCTGGTTTTGACCACCCTAGGGTGCTATACTCGTGACTCCTCCCGTGCGGGCATCGGATTGTCGCTGGGAACTCCAGGTCAACCTTCCTTCCCAAGCTGACTCAGGTAAGACTGTTGCACTTCCATTGGGTCCACAAACTCTAACATATTGCCTTTAAATGGCTCTGCTGTGCTGCTCTAGCAGCGGCACCACACAGTATAAAGCTGCAGGGAGTATGTGCTGCTGCTTGTCTGACCAAGGACTATAGTGGCAACTGCTACTGCAGCCACCTCCTCAGTTGCCATCGTTCTACTGCCAGCTTTCTTACAGGGTATGTCCCTAGCAGCCATGGTAAGTAACCAATTTCCCCCCATATTGAGTGTGTGAAATTTAGGGTTGCTGTAAACGTTTGATATGCTGTGTGCTGTGAATGTGAGAGTTAGACTGACCAGTTGTATTGCCTGTGACATTTGCTGCTATCTTTTCTAGGCTGTGAAATGGTTGGTGTTTTCTCTTTTGTATTTTTCAAACTAAGACCTAGATTCATCAAAAAAGGGTGTGGTTAGGCTAATTTCCCTGCTCCCACATCACATAGGCAATTTCCACAGCACAAGATACATTTATCATACCAGTGAGAGAGAACTCTACTATTTATATCACTGTAAAAGGGGGCACTTTTAACTCAGGGTGAAGTTTGGGGGATGAGGTAGAGCAAGGTAGAGAGTACATTGTACAAATCAACTCCTCTTTAACCTTTCATCACTCCAAATGACAGAAAATCTTCAGTGATGTCAACTTTGCTGGTCATACTTCTGACTGTTTATGTAAAACTGCCCCCCTCCCCCAAACCTATCCCATCCCCCAAACCCCCACCCCTAGTTAATAGTGCCCTCTCTTATAATGGTATAAAAATAAATGTACATATTGGCCTCGTTCTCTCTCGCTCTCGCATGCCTGAACCAGCATGTGCGATAAAAGCTTTTTCGGTCGGTAATCCACAGCTAATGCAGGCACAACACAAAGAAAAAAAGTGTAGTTATTTCCGGCATTAAAACCCATGTTGCTGTGTGTTATTCTATCACATTTGACGTTAAGAGTCACTCATTACCATTAACTCCGCCCCTACTCCTCCCACTTGCATAACTAATGTGATATTTGCATATTAGCACGTGTTGCACTATTTAACGCAAGTTTTAGGGCCTTAACATGAAATGATAAATGAACCAATAAGCCAGAAATGTCAATAACTAGCTACTGGTCTGGGAACTGAAGAAAAAACTCTCCCACTAGGTTACCAGAAGGGCCATTTTTGGAGTTCTAGGTTCCACAATGTTTCCTGGTGAATTGGAGGCAGAGGGGAGGGACTGAGAGATCAGCTGTGATGGGCTATGGAGAGTCCCTCATGGGTATAAGCTTTGTGCCTCTTTTGCTGTTGCAAATGGCTGCTTCTGTATGGCTGAAAGTGTGTATCTGGTGGCATTTGCATTTTTTGGGGATTCTGCTGTGGCAGATGCTCTGCGGTGTTTTATTTGTGTGTTCCATTGGGTACAGTTTTACGCACAACATGCTTCCCACTTTGTCCTAGTTTAATAGTTTACATTCTGTGCTTTGTTCAGGGTTCTCTGTTGTACGCAAAGGAAAATAATATGTTATTTGTGTGCAATGTAAATAGCATTTATTATGTGGTTATAACCTGTTATGTCTATTGTTATATTGTCTTTCTTTTCTCTTATGTATATTCTGCTTTTCTTTTTTCAATCTATGGTCACTGTTGCTACTTTGTATTTTTCCCCTTTTGCTCTTTATGTTTTTTCAGTATGGCTAGCTCATTCAGCAGCTTCACTAAAGTGCCTGAGTGCTCCAATCCAAGTTGTCCATCAATAGATGGACACATAAATGAATAACTTGGGGTTACCTTTAAGAACATAAGAAATTGCCATACTGGGTCAGACCAAGGGTCCATCAAGCCCAACATCCTGTTTTCAACAGTGGCCAATCCAGGCCATAAGAACCTGGCAAGTTCCCAAGAACTGTCTATCCCATGTTACTGCTGCTAGTAATAGCAGTGTCTATTTTCTAAGCCAACTTAATTAATAGCAGGTAATGGACTTCTCCTCCAAGAACTTATCCAATCCTTTTTTAAACCCAGCTACACTAACTGCACTAACCACATCCCCTGGCAACAAATTCCGATTAGTTTTAAATGTGCTACATGCAAACTTCATGGAGTGCCCCCTAGTCCTTCTATTATCCGAAAGAGTAAATAACTGATTCACATTTACCCGTTCTAGACCTCTCATGATTTTAAAGACCTCTGTCATATCCCCCCTCAGCCATCTCTTCTCCAAGCAGAACAGCCCTAACCTGTTCAGCCTTTCCTCATAGGGGAGCTGTTCCATCCCCTTTATCATTTTGGTTGCCCTTCTCTGTACCTTCTCCAACGCAACTATATCTATTTTGAGATGCGGCGACCAGAATTGTACACAGTACACCATGGAGTGATACAGAGGCATTATGACATTTTCCCTTTTATTCACCATTCCCTTTCTAATAATTCCCAACATTCTGTTTGCTTTCTTGAGTGCCGCAGCACACTGAACCAACAATTTCAATGTGTTATCCACTATGTCGCCTAGATCTCTTTCTTGGGTGGTAGTTCCTAATATGGAACCTAATATTGTATAACTATAGCATGGGTTAATTTTCCCTATATGCATCACCTTGCACTTGTCCACATTAAATTTCATCTGCCATTTGGATGCCCAATTTTCCAGTCTCACAAGGTCTTCCTGCAATTTATCACAATCTGCTTGTGTTTTAACTACTCTAAATAATTTTGTATCATCTGCAAATGTGATTACCTCACTCGTCGTATTTCTTTCTAGATCATCTATAAATATACTGAAAAGTATGGGTCCCAATACAGATCCCTGAGGCACTCCACTGCCCACTCCCTTCCACTGAGAAAATTGTCCATTTAATCCTACTCTCTGTTTCCTGTCTTTTAGCCAGTTTGTAATCCATGAAAGGACATCGCCACCTATCCCATGACTTTTTACTTTTCCTAGAAGCCTCTTGACTTTTGAGTTGAAGAGATGACCCATTTGGACTTGTATCTGATGCCCCCTGTCTGGTTTTATGCTATCTAGGTGTCTATGAAGTTCTTTTTTATATTTACCTTTCATCTCTTTTAACCTCATTATGATATGTTTTTCCTCTGGCACCAAACCAGCCAGAGGAAGTAGAAAAAGCCTCAGAAAAGAGAGAGCTGATTCCTGACATCTGTTTTCCCCTTCCAAGAAAAGGGATAGACAATCCGTAATGCTTCTAAGAGAGATGCAGGACCCCAAGAAGAATGACCATCAAAAATTAAAATTGACTTTTTCTTATTTCTTGCAATACATGGTTTAGTTTTTGAATTAGAATAGCTCTAGTGGTGTGCGCACGTGAGTAATGGATATGCGTGCATTGATATGTATACATGTGTACAGTGGGTGAAAAGGTAGTGAGACAGAAGGTATGGACAAGGTAGCCTTAGTAGGAAAGAGCATATGTGTTAAATGAGATTATTAGGATGTAAGAAGTATGATCTAGCAAAGAACATTTATAAAGATGATCACCAAGAGCAGTACTGTCTCTTTAAAAATGGATAGAAAAGAGGTTAAAATGGGATCCTTTGCAATCTATCCTGATACTTTTGTCCACATTCCATGTAAATATGTGAATGGAGTATGAAATAATAAAAGGACAACAGGTGGTATGACCTGGTAGCCATGGTTTTTTTATGGCAGGGAAAGAAAGTAATTTGAACAAATGTTCTTGCTTAGAAATAGCTATGTGGCTCTAGGAAGCTCAGGATGGACTTACTCCTGACCTGAGCTTGAGTAAAGAAGATATTTGGGAGCTCTGAGTCAAACGAATGTGTGAGAGAATAATCCCTGTGGCCCAGTTCATATGTAGCATGGAAGATCTTTATGAAGCTTTTATGGTGGCTGTGCCTTCTGTGCTCGCTACATTTTTATTTATTTTTTTAAGTTTTCTGAATATTTTTTCTATTCAGCTCTCAATAACTCATGAATAAACTTTCTTAGGCTCATTTCAACCTCAGACGGCGTAAAAGACCTGGAGGATGAATTGCCTCCATAATCAAAGATTGCTCTTTCACAACCTATCTAAGCAAAGCAAAACATTATGGGGCAGATTTTAAAAGCCCTACGTGCGTAAATCCAGCTGGATTTACGCACATAGGGGGGGTAACGCGTGCCAAGCTTATTTTGCAGAGGCCCGGCAATACGTGCAAGCCCCGGGACGCGCATATGTCCCGGGGCTTGAAAAAAGGGGCGGGGCAGGGGCAGGGCAGGGGCAGTCCGGGGCGGGGGCTTGGCCAGAGCCATCCGTAGGGCTGCTAGGCCAGGGGATCGCGTGCCAGCACTCGGCCAGCGCTCACAACCTCTCCGGAACTTGCAAAACAAAGGTTAGGAGGGTTTTAGGTAGGGCTGGGCAGCAGGTTAGGTAGGGGAAGGGAGGGAAAGATGGGGGGGTGGAGGGAACAGGGAAAGCCATCGAGGCTCCCCTAGGGCTCGGCACACGCAAGGTGCACAAGGGTGCACCCCCTTGCGCGCACCGACCCCGGATTTTATAACATGCGCGTGGCTGCGTGCGCATGTTATAAAATCTACGCCCGCACGTAGGTATTAAAATCTGCCCCTATAAGAATCAAGTTATTTTGAAACCAAATTTTTCTGATAGGCAGTAATGCAGCGTATGGCAGTCCCTCATTTTCCCATTATGGAAAACTACATTCTGTTTGTCTAGTGCACGATAGGATATAACTAATCAAAACAAATATATTTAATATAGCATTATTATTGTGCATGTAGCAGGTCATTTTCAAAAGCATATATGTGCATAAAATTCGGTTTTATACATTTAAATAGGCTTTTTGAAAATTACCCCAGGGGTTGTACAGATTAAAGTACATGTGGAAGTGATCTCACATGTCCTTTTATGCATATTGCAGTGGCATTCCTGGGGGCGGAGTTGGGGACAGAAAAATCATTTATGAGCGTCCTTTCGATTTTCCATGTGGACATTTACTCCTGCTTTCTAGCAGGTGTAATTATGCATGCCTATGCCATGCTAAGGTACATGTGATCCCACTAATTTTCAAATTACATACATAAGTCTGCTTTGAAAATTAGGGCTGATGTCCGTGCATACAAAGTCCATGTGAACATCTGCCCTACGAGGGCTGTTATAATTGGGCTCTGATTTATTATCTGTTTTCTAATTATTTTAAGTTATTAGTTTCTTAATTTTACTTGTGACCCAGCTTTGCCTGTCAATAAAGTGTTTCCCCATGTTCCATCAGGGAGAGGGTATTTTTTTCATTTTGGTGTCATCCCCTTGGGTTCTCCCCACCTTTTTTCTGAGAGGCTTCTAGGGAATATGTATGCCCCCTGGAGCATGTTCATAAGTTAGAGGGAAGAAAGACTTGAAAAGAGTTGGAAGGAGTAAAGAGTTGGTATGGTTTGGTCTTGGCCATCCCCCAAGTGAACTGACCAGTAAAGGAGTTTTTAGTGTGGTCCAGTTCCTGAAGGAAGGGCAACCCTTGGTGTCTGGAAGGGCTAGGATCTCCAACTCTATTGGCTTTGCTCAAAGCCAACAGCAAGGGTGAAAAGGCTGAAGATTCTTTAGGTAGGCTGAAGATTCTTGAGCTATTGGACTTTTTTAGTAGAGTTTCTGGATTTTCCCATTGCTGGAGGTTAGTTTTGGAACCTTTTTTCCAGCCTTTGTATGCTGGAATTACAAAGAGACTACTCAACTCTCCAAGGGGAACAGATTATGGAGTTGGAGGCTGCTGCAGGGACAAGAAGAACATTTAGGAAGAGTGTCATGGACAAAGACAATAGTTTTAAGAACTTTGATTTTTCTGACGCTCTCTCACATCTTCTCTATTTTGGCATGAATTTTGATTTTTAAACTCAAGTAAACATTTTGTTGAACACCCTTGCTGGACTCTGTGATTTGTTTTTTCTCTGTGGACATTAGGTCTGTGAGTGGAGAGTGTGAATTAATTTTAGTTTTTGGTTTGCTTTTCCCTTCTGAAAGACACACCTGCCCAGTAGAGATGTGCATTCATTTTAAACAAATTTAAAAAATGCAACGAATAAGGACAATTCATTTAATTTGAGGAGGGGCCCAAAACAAATTGAAGGCCTTCTGAATGAAGCAAACCATATTTGTTGCATTCATTTAAAATGAATGCATCAGGCCTAGGCCTTAACCAGTGGCTAAGGCCTCGCCTAGGGCCTAGGCCTAGGCCTAAGCGTGATGCTCGGGTCTCAGCCTAGGCTTGAGCTAATGCTGGGGCCTCAGATAAGACCCGAGCCCCCCAATTAGTCACTTACCTGATTTTCAGGTATCTGAGGACCAGGCTGGGTCCCAATGCGTAGGCTGAGGGCCAGGCCCAAGCCTGACTCTGGGGCCAGGTCCAGAGGCTAGGTCCCAATACCTGGGCCTCGGCCTAGGCTGGAGACTAGGTTCAGGTCCAATGTCAGAGCTTGGCCCAGATGCTGGGTTTTGATACCAGGGCCTCTGCCTGGAGGTCAGGTCCCAATATCTGGGCTTTGGCCTAGGCTGGAGCCTGGTCCCAAGTCTATGCCATGGCCAGCCCATAGAATGGGTCAAAATACCAGGGCCTTGGCCTGGCCCCAAGCCCGACATTGGGTCAGGCTCAGGCCCAGGCCCAAAACCGAGGCCTCACAGCTCTGTTGAAGCCATCCTCTTTTTCTTCTTTAAACTGTTGTTGTGTGCTGGGGTCACACCAGAGTTAATTTACTCCAGTGTATGCACCCTAGCAGACAGTGCCATTTTGATTTATGGCTTAGGCCTCACTGGCGGATCCCCACCAGACCAGGTAAGAGGGATCCAGGAGAGATCCTGGCCTCGGCATTTTTACGGTTGGGAGGAATGGGTGGTGGTGATAGGACAGGAGGCCTTGGGAGGCTCCATTTTATTTTTGGGGTCATTTTTGGCTTTTGGTTTTTTTAAATGTTTAATTTGGGTTTTTTACATGAATGAATGAAATGAATCAAACATTCCACAAATTTAAATTTGTGGAGAAAATACTCCCAAAAACAAATAAAAACAATTTTTTTATTCTTGTACACCTACCCCTAGATTCATCATTCTACTATATTTATATGTTTTATGAAAAAAAAGGGACAGAGGGTGATTGTGGGCAGCCAGTCACCCCCATAGCACCACAGGAAAGGGTGCAGGTATTTCCCACGGTGCTGCCAGTGATAATTGAAGAACATTATCGCCCGCAGTGCTGCCCGGAGATAACTCCTCCCAAACCCCGCTCACACTCCTCCCCTTCCCCTAATTTTAATAATACCTCCAAATCGCACAATAATGAATGACCCTGCTAGTGAGTAAACCAGTGAATTGAGACCTATTGAGGACAAGCCCCAACATGATCACACCAAGGTCCCAGAAGGTTAAACCTACCCCCTGTCAGATGGACCTCAGCATTATAGCTCCCTTGTTTCAGCCAGAAAGCCAAGTGGGGGGTCCCGCTACATACGTACTTTAATTTTAAAATAGTTTCATTCCAATCACCCTAAGTACTTATATACTTTCTAAATTATTTGCAGCTTTAAATTTAGCTTTTAGTGAGTTAATATGAATCAATTAAATGAAAATTTAATTGCCTGATAGATTTGATTTGCTATAATAAGATCTATGCCTACTGTTTAATAATATAACCTTTAATATTTACTATATTCAGTAAAAGAAGTTATAGCTGTTAGAGTAATTTGGATATAGACATATTTTTATAAACCTTCCTTCTCAGAGATCTTGAAATTATGATATGCTTTATTAAACATAATTCAAAAATCAATATAATTCAACATTTTCAATGTTGGCCTAGTCCAGTGAATATGATAAGAGATTTGTATACAATAGAGGCAGTACTTACAAATCTTTTTCATACATATTCAGGGTAGATATCCTGAAAACCTGATCTGTTTGTGGCACTCAAGGACTGGAGCTTGCCATCACTGGCCTAGTCCCTGTTTCAAATGTATATGATCTCTTATATTAAGATGGATAAAAACTGGTTTGAATCAAATCTAAAAAATAAAAAACCTGCTGAAAATTGTCCCCCTTCTCAGCCAGTAAAAGTGGGTGGAGACAGAATAGGGGTGGCAGAGTATGAGTAGCGCTTTCAGTTTGTAAACCCCCACATTGGGGTAGATTTTAAAAGGAGCACCAGCACGTCCATGTGCGTGCGCTTCTCGGCCCGCACACAAGGATTCGCTGATTTTATAACATGCGCGGCCATGGGATTTTATATTTTATAATCTGCGAGTGCATCTGCAGACAATGTGTGCAGGGGAAGGGATTTTAGTAAGTTACATGCGGCGATGCAATCGGGCCTTCCCCCGTTTCCTCCCAGTCCACTCCAATTAAGAAGCGGACTGAGAGGGAACTTCCCTACCCCCCTAGCCATACTCCCTCCCTCATCTCCTCTCCTTCCCACCCCCTAAACCCTTTGATGGAACTCACATTTTTTTTTGTTTTATTGCTTACTGCTCTGTTGGAGCAGAAGCAACTTGCGCGCGCTGGCCGACTACCGACGTGCGCATCCTCGGGACAGTGGCCAGGCCGCGCGCGTGGCCGATTTAAAATTTGGCCGATTGAATTTTGCCACACACGTTTGCACCTGCATCAGATTAGGTGAAAATGTTAAGGATGTGCATTTGTTTTGAAACGACATGAAAAATTCAATGAAAGAAGCTATTTCATTTTGAGTCATTTCAAAACGAAAGGAAACAAATAACATTTTAGGTTTTGTTTCATTTTATTTTCCATTTTTGTAAATGCAATACAGAAATGATTGTGTACACATTGCAATTGCAGGTAAATTTTAAAAGCCCGATATGCACATCAGTTAGGGGATGAGCGAATATGTTGGGCTGGTGTACACTGAGCGGTTTTTAAAAGTTGGCTGGATACGCGAGTTTTTGCTGCATGCACAAATAAAAAGTTAAAAAGGGGTGGGGCATGGGTGTGGTCTGGGCAGGACATGGGCATTTCTGAATATAAACTTTAAATTAGCATGTAAATATGTATGTCCACTGGGGTGTGTAGGAGTCCTCTGCTGCGTAACTTTACATCTGCTATAGATGATGTGTAACTTATAAAACAAAAAAAAATCTAGACAGATCAGTAGGATTTTAAGGGTCGGGTCTAACAGGGGGGAAGGAAGGGTTTTAACCTAGGGGTGTTTGGAAGTCTTGTCCTTAACTGGGAGAACTGGGAATGAACTGGGAAATCTGGCAATGGCAGCACGTGTCTTTTAAAATCCTCTTACTCGGTAGAAGCAGCATTTGCGCGCACAGGCACGAACCCACTGAAAATTGGGTGCACATGTGCGTGTGGTCAGGCTATTTGTTACAGAATGACAATGTCCCTTGGCACGGGCTGACGAATGCGCACACAAGTGCACCCGCGTGCCACTATGAAAGTCAGCGTCAGAGCGCACACGAAATTATTTTTTGACCACTATTTGCGGTTTGCATGCACGATTTGCAAGTTGCATGGACAAGACCAGGAAAACAAAACCAAAATGAAATTAAACAAAAACATGGACCTCCCCCCCACCTCCGAAACATACAAAATGTTGATGTGCACACCCCTAGCAAATGCACATGCTTAAAGGGGAGCCCCGTTCAGCGACTGGCTTGAATTTTAATTGGGAAAATGTGAACGTGGTTTCTCCTTAAAAATGGGCTTCCAGGCCCACAGGGATAATGTCCCAGAGGGTCTATCAGCCCTGTGACCAGTCTCAAAATTTCCCCCAAAATGTCAGGGAACAATTTTTCAAAGAAAAAATGTGCAAGCAGAACAACTTGTTTCAACAAGCATTGCAAGACTTATGCCCAGTTCTTAAATTTAGGTCTTTTGAACAAGTTGGCTCAGTTTCTTTTTCTGCAGAGTTTTTTCCCTTACTGTGTTAGCAAACAATCAAAATGATTGGACGATGTGTTCCTTCCAAACTGTGCAAGCAGATTGACTGGCAGGGTTTTTCTTGCACTTTTTATGGACCAGTTTTTGCTTGATTTTTGTATCTGGCCCTAAATTTCAGCTTTCATTTTCCGTAAATATGAAACCAGAGTCAAAAATCAGGTACTAAACAACAACATAAGGGGGGGGCTGTATTTATCCTTGATTCTGTTATGACGCTGACAGGTAAAATCTGCTCTGACACTAAATATTGTACCTGGGATCCACAGAAAATCCCAGAACACTTGCCCATTATGAGCATTCATCAAACTCATCAAAGTCATGCATCATGCTGAAAAAATCTCATCCTATTTTGACTTATTGAGCAAAACAACATTATTTACATGTCCTTGGTATGCATTGAATTATATATTTGTCAATGCCTTTTCTATGTCAGTGTTGGATTTTTTGATCCTCTTCTGTAATGTCCTTTTCTTTGCAAAAGAATTTTCTTGTTGCTATTTTGAAAATTAATGCAAGATTCTACTACTGCTGCCGTAGTTCAGTTACCAACATTAACTAAATTAAACCCTATGGGGGACAGGATTCAGTAAGGCAAAACAGCGGGGAGAACAAAATCGGAAACTGCTAACCTGAATGTGGAATACATTTGAAAGGGAATTTCAGGCTCATGTTTTGGTTTGAATTGTATATTCTGTTAGGTAAATTGACTGTGTGCAGTGCAGTGCAGTCTTATTCTGCAGTGTTCACACAGTCCCATTTAAAACATTCTATCATGTTCACCACTGCACATAAAATTAAGGACTCTTCAGTTTCCAGTTAAGATGTTGATAAGAAAACCGACTCATGTTTTTCCTTTCATTTCAGGTGAGGTTGCTAATGACATGTTCACAAATGCTTTGGTTTTCTTTTTACAGAACTATAGTGCAATATACAGTAAACATAGACCAACCAGTGTTTCTTTGCCAGTATTATGCTAGGATAGTGTGGAAATTGCTGGTACAGTTTATTTTCTTTCTAGGAAATCATAAGTAATCCCAACCAATGCCTATCAGCAGAGCAAATATGTTAAAACATTATTGATTTTTATGCCTTCCAAGACTGCAACCAAAAGAGCTAATTTTAGGACTGCTGCTCCTGCTAGAGGTAAATATTCCTTTCACCTTAAATGAGGTCAAGACTGCATTCTACTAAAATAGGTCAAGACTTGGGCCCTTTTTAGAAAATCGTTTCTCTCTGCCTCTGTTTATATCAAAATGATTTTACTGCTGGTGGATACCGAGAGATGAAAATGTCTTTCCCTGCAGACTTACCTTTTTACAAAATAGGATTGACTATGAAATTCATGTGAGCAGAATTTGCATTCCTGGGAGGTTTTTGTGTGCCTGCTTCTCACCACTGTACAGAGTAGCTGTGCAAATTCTTTTTTTTTGTTGTTGTTGTTGTATTGCATGCAGTGAAGGAAGAAGCATTTCTTTCCTGAGTGCGGTTCTGTTCACACAATTCACTGTGCTTCCAAGGGAAAATGATACCTGGAAGGACACAAACCATGGAAAGTCTCTCTCCATTTTCCTCTTAATTCCTCACTCATACTATACACTGAGGCAGATAAACTGCGGGGGATTCTTATCACAAACAGAACTTTGAACATATTTCTTTATTATTTATATTTATCATCCGCTCACCCAAATGGCTGTGGGCAAACTACAGGTTATAACTAAAATAATAAATACAGAGAGGATAATTTTCAAACCTATCTGCAGTAGAGCCTTTATGCATGTAAATGGATGTGCGGAGATTTACCCTAAGCATTTTAAAACTGTGCAGCCAGAGCTGAACAGTTTTGTAAAATGCCACATATGTTAGCTTCGTGGACCCTTGGGCCGATCGGAACCGATGGATGAGATGCTGTGAAGGTTTTGCAGCAGTGATCCCGACCGGGAGGCGGCAAGCACGGACTCGTGGGTGGCCTAAGGAAGAACCAAGGAAGCCCTATGCGACCAAGGGCTTTGGCACGGAGACGGAGGACGGCGGTAGGGATGTGCAGAGCAAAATTTTATGTTCATATTTTTTATGTCCGAAAGGGGGTCCCACTTGCGGCCAATATGGACATAAAAAAAATCCAATGAGTTGGGTATATGTACATATGTGCAAAAAAAAATTTTAAACCCCCTCACCCTCCTTAATCCCCCCCCCAGACTTACCACAACTCCCTGGTGATCGAGCAAGGAGTGAGGACGTCATTTCTGCAATCCTTGGCGAGAAGCATGTGACGTCGGTGGCACGTCGAGTGACGCGGCGTCACGTGATTCCCGGCGAGTTCGCGCCGGACGACTCGTTCGGCCCAAAAAGAACTTTTGGCCAGCTTGGGGGTGCCTCCTGACCCCCTCAAGCTGGCCAAAAGTTCTTTTTGGGCCGAACGAGCCGTCCGGCGCGAACTTGCTGGGAATCACGTGGCGCCGCGTCACTCAGACGCGGCGTCACGTGATTCCCGGCAAGTTCGCGCCGGACGGCTCGTTCGGCCCAAAAAGAACTTTTGGCCAGCTTGGGGGGGCCTCCTGACCCCCCCAAGCTGGCCAAAAGTTCTTTTGGGCCGAACGAGCCGTCCGGCGCGAACGAGCCGGGAATCACGTGACGCCGACGTCACGTGATTCCCGGCAAGTTCGCGCCGGACGGCTCGTTCGGCCCAAAAAGAACTTTTGGCCAGCTTCGGGGGGCCTCCTGACCCCCTCAAGCTGGCCAAAAGTTCTTTTTGGGCCGAACGAGCCGTCCGGCGCGAACTTGCCGGGAATCACGTGACGTCGCGTCTGAGTGACGCGGCGCCACGTGATTCCCGGCTCGTTTGCGCCGGACGGCTCGTTCGGCCCAAAAAGAACTTTTGGCCAGCTTGGGGGGGCCTCCTGACCCCCCCAAGCTGGCCAAAAGTTCTTTTTGGGCCGAACGAGCCGTCCGGCGTGAACGAGCCGGGAATCACGTGACGCCGGCGTCACTCGACGTGCCGCCGACGTCACATGCTTCTCGCCAAGGATTGCAGAAATGGCGTCCTCACTCCTCGCTCGATCACCAGGGAGTTGTGGTAAGTCTGGGGGGGGGATTAAGGAGGGTGAGGGGGTTTAAATTTTTATTTTGGCTCAACAATCGCGATTTCCCACATATCGAACATATCTATGTTCGATATGTGGGAAATCCGATCGTTTATGTCGAATCAATTTTTTAAGTAAAAAAAAAATATGAGTTGCGTTTTACTAATGCGGTCAATCCGAATGCACACCCCTAGACGGCGGTACTGGCGCTGTAGAGAGATGGTCTTCGCCCTGGAAGCCGATCCTCCCCCGAGAGGAGCTCGTAGGAGTCTGGCCGCTGGGACTTAGGAGATTCACCCTGGAAGCCGGAATCCCCCCAGGAGGAGCCCGTAGGGACCCAGCCGCTGGGACTTAGGAGGGCCCGCGGGGGCCTCGTCAGACGGAGTCCGAGCTTGAGTGCCAGTGGGTTGTTGTTTGCCAGTCCAGAGTCGTGTGCCAGAGAATCGTCGCTTGCCAGTCCAGGGTCAGAAGCCAGAGGATCGTCGCTTACCAGTCCAGGGTCAGAAGCCAGGGGATCGTCGGAAGCCAGAGAGTCACCGAATACCGGGCCAGAGTCAGGAACCAAGGAGCACTGTCAGCCGATCCGAGTCAAGAACCAGGGAACACCAAGAGGAACCAGGAACTTCGCAACAGGAAGTGGAGCAAACAGGGAACCTTGTTGCAAGGCCCTGAGAGCTGGGACTGCAGGGCTTAAGTAGCCCTGCAGCCTCTGACGTCATCCGAAGGAGGAACCAAGTTCACCCGCGCTTGGCCCTTTAAATGGGGACCCGAGATGCGCGCGCTTAGCGGGCGGAGCCAGCCGCGGCGAGACGCCGGCTGCTCCGTCGAAGCAGGAGCGGGGCGGCAGAGGAGCCTGCAGGCCCCGGCGAGGTGGGGACGCGTCGGGGCCGCGGCGGACGCGGTCCCCGGAGGCACGGGGAAGGCGGCCCGGGACCGGGGCGGCCACAGGTTAAGCGGCGATTCCGGGGCCGACCCGGAATCGCAACAACATAGCTCTGCTCTGAAACTATGCATGCATTTCTCCTGACACGCGATTATTTCCAATGTGAGGAAAGCATGTACCTTTCTTATTTTAAAAAATACATGCGTATATTTTATGTGCAAAAAAAAAAAATTACATGTACACATAAAATCCTTATTTATGTGCGGAGGCAGGTATATTTTAAAGTATGCACGTGTACTTGAAATCATCTTTACCAGTTCTCTTAGTCCATCTTCAGTTCACCTAGACCTGTTCACTCGGACCTCTCACTCAAAAAGTGCAAACACAAAAGTCTGATATCAATTGCGCTAGCTAGATAGCTGCTGTAAAATTGTGTAAAGAAATTAGATAATTTCTATGCTAAATAAAAGGTGAATTTTAAAAGCCCGGCGCTGGCATCAATTGGGGGATATGCGCACAAGTCGGGCTCACGCATGCTGACCAGATTTTAAAAGCTGCCCAGATGCACGTGAATCATCCCCTGCACACACATCTCAAAGGGTTTCAAAAAGGGGTGGGGTGTAGGCATGGTCTGGGCGGGACATGGGCATTTCAGAGCATGGCCAAGAGGTGTGCATGTAAATACTTAATGTTCCTTGGCGTACACCCAGATCCCCTGCCGCGTAAGTTTACTTCTGCTAGGGGTGAGATGTAGGATGAAAAAAAATAAAACCTAGCCATATTATCTGTGGGGTTTGAGGGGTCTGATCTAACTGGGGGGAAGGTAGGGGGGTTTGGAAGACCTACCTCTTAACTGGGTGAACTGATGGACAAACTGGTGAAACTGGCAAGGGTGTGGGTTTGTGCCCCTTTGAAAATCTCCCAACTTTCACGGTAGAAGCGGGGTTTATGCGGCTTATAGTTACAATTTATGCATTTATAATTGTGCGCACATGTGCATGCACCCAGGCTATTTTATAACATGCGCGCCTACGGGCATGCAAGTTATAAAATCACCGTGTCCCTGGGTGCGTGCCTGTGCCCACGCACCAGTTTGAATGTTACCGACACTTATCTCATATAAAATAGCAGCTTCCACGCATACCTCTTCACCCAGCCCCAGACTGCCCCTTGTTTGTGCCGGTAAATGTGTGCACAACACCAAAAATATGTGCATTCTTTCGATGTTTATAAGAAGGCATGCACAGGCTACTTACCTGTGCAATTGCTAATTTTCCTCATGCAACCCCCTCTGCAAAGCTACTCCTAAGTGTAACAAAAAGCAACAGAGTACAAATAATAAACAACAATGCAAGAACAGTAGAGATGAAAACCAAACTTACAGGGTCATTTATCAAAATGCGGTAGGGTGGTATCGCACGTGTTAGAGCCCTAATGCCCGCGATAATGCTGTAATGCACGCAATAAATACCGCATTGCGAAATGCACATACAAATTTAAAATTAGTAGTCGAATGGGAGGAGTAAATGGAAATGAGGGTTGGTTAATGTGGCATGCGATAAAGTAATACACACTATCGTGGGATTTAACACCAGAAATAACTACACTTTTTTTCTGTGCATTACTGGCCAAAACAGTATTTATCGCAAATGCCAGTTCGAGAGAGAGAGATAGAGAACCTCTGTAGAGGCTCACGTATATTTGAACATTTTATACTGCTGTAAGATGGAGCATTATGAACTCGGGGTGAGGTTTGTGGGGTGAGGTGGGTTTTGTGGGGCAGTTTTACATGCACAGTCATACATACATACAGCACAGTTGCCATCAGTGAAGATTTAGGGCCAGATTTTAAAAGCCCTTAGCACGCCGGGCCTATTTTAAAAAGGCCCAGCCATGTGTGTAAGTCCCAGGGCTTTAGGAAAGGGGCAGGGAGGGGCAGGGAGGTCCGGGGGTGGGGCAGGGCTAGAGGTCCGTAGCACAGAGCCCATTTGCCACTGTGCCGGGTGATCGCATGCCGGCAGGGTGCTGGCGCGCACAACCTATGCCTGCCCCGAGGCAGGCGCAAGAGGTAAGATAGAAATTTTGGGTGGGGCTAGGTTAGGGCTAGGGGGTGGGTAGGTTAGGGGAAGGGTAGGAAGGTTAGATTAGAGGATAGAGGATAGGGAAGTTCCCTCCCAGGCCACTCCTAAATTGGAGCGGCCTAGGAGGGAACTGGGGAAAGCCACGGGTGTTGGCGCACGCAAGTTGCACAATTGTGCAACCCCTTGCATGCGCCGACCCCTGCTTTTATAACATGCACACATCGGCATGCGCATGTTATAAAACCAGGCATCCATGTGTGTGTGCCGGGTAGCACGCGCACATGGACGCGTGCACATTTTAAAATCTACCTCTTAATGTGATTTGGATGATGAAAGGTAAGAGTACATTTGTATCATATTATCTCTACCTAGCTTGATGCACTGTTCATGTAAAACTGCCCCTCAAAACCCACCTCACACCACAAACCTCACCCCGAGTTTCTGCTGCCCCCTCTTACAGTGGTAGAAATAGTTAACTTTTTTGTGAGTCTCTACAGAGGCTGTCTCTCACACCAGCAGCCCAAACTCCAATTTGCAATAAAAACAACTTTTCACCTGGTAACACAGATGCAGCAGATTACTCAGTGTACAATACCACACCCTTTTTTTTTTTTTTATCACAGGCACTATTTTCACTATATTTATAGAAAAATTATGAATCTAGGTCTTAGTAACATATACTCAGATTCGACAGCAAGTAAAAAGATAACCTTGATAAAATAAGCTTTTTTTTGTTCTTAATCACTACATTACAGTTTGCCTTCTAAGCCGTCACTTGCATGTCAATATGTAGAAGGTGGTTTATTCATTTGAAGTTCATTACCATGTTGAAATATACCAAAAACAAAAAAGATGCACTGCCTATGAAGAAGAATGCCAGAGGAGTGTGACAGGCTCAGCATAGAAAAATAAAGTAATAGAAATGAACAATCTGGCTAAAATAGGTAGGGTTCCTCTGCTAGCTCAGCTAGGGATTTGCTGTTTTAGTTCAGTGATACAATCCCTTATTTGGAACCAGAAGTTTCTAGCTTAAGATCTCCAGTTGAGAAAATATCTCGTTGTTCTATAGAGTACACAGTGATCAGTTCATAGAAGCTTCACCATGTGGCCTTCAGGCTACATGATTAGCATTACTCTGGGTCAGATTTTCAAAAGTATTTTTGCACGTAAAACATAAAGCAAAACGTAAAGTATTTTTGCATGTAAAACATGCGTTGACGCAATTTCATGTGTACTTTTATGCATATTTCATACAAGCGTGCCCAGGGATAGAGTTGGGGGCGGGGAACCATTTAAGCACAAACTTTTAATTTTGAAAAGAATGTGTATTAATGTATATGTATGTACACATATTTACACCTGCTCCCAAGCAATCATAAATGTGTGCCTGTATGCAATGCATGATTCTGGTTACACTTGCTAATTTTAAAATCGGATTTCCATCGGAGCAACGCTGGATGTACAAGAGCCAGGCAAATGTTCCTAGCTCCCAGCTGTGGGGTTAGGGCTTTGGGTGTGTGTGTGTGGGATGAGAGTGTTAGGGTGGTAGTGATGGATTTGGGAGAGAGAGGGAGTGGGTGCACTGACTCTGGTCAACCTAATATCTAGAATTTTGATGGGTGGGGGGAGTGGGGAAGGTGGCTAGCAGTATACTGAGGCTTTTCAGGCCTAGAGGCCTGCAACGGAATTCACATTTTTTAGGGAGCTCAGGGTGTGATGGGGGATTGGCCAGCTTGTACTGGGGTGGAGATGAGAGATCAGACTAGGAGACCCACTCAGCTTATTTTTTTTTTTTTAACTAGCATTGTATCCTGATGAATATCTCAAATAACTTGCCTGGCTAACTTCAGCCAGTTAATTTATCTGTTAGGATTTTTTGAATTGTGGTCTCTGTATGTGTTCAGTTCTTCAAAGATCGCTCAGGGCAGGTTATAGTAAAACATAAAAACAATTGACATGTAATAGAGATAGATGTAGAGTGAGATGTACGAACAGCACAGTACACCTTGGTGAAGATACTATACATGCAAATAATAGTCTAACAAATTGGTTAAAGCACACGGCTTCAAACATCAAAAAATACACAAAAAAAGCTGTTAATATGAAATTTCATAAAAAAATATATACTTATGCAATTTTATTAAATCCTCAATAACAGCACAGACAAATCAGCAAATATAAACCTGTACAAAAAAAATTATACAAAATAATTTTTACAAAAGTGTTCTTTTATCAAGCCACCAGATACATACAATCATCAAAATACAAAAGACTACCATATATACATATATAGCTGTCTTTGTATGTTGTGTTCATTATGTATAGGCCCTATATTTGCCGATTTGTCTGTGCCATTATTGAGGAGTTAATAAAATTGTAAAGTCTATATTTTTGGGATATTTTGTATAAATAGTTTTTTCGACTGTTTTTTATGTTGTATATTAGAAACAAATCCCTTATTTAATGTGTTACACTGATGCAGTCCATACAAAATAAATAATCTCACTTACAATAATGTGCTTTTTTATATGGGCTCGAGTAAGCAAATGTAAGTTACCTTATTCACTGCTCTCCTACACAACAAGAATGTGTCTATATTGAAGTAGAAGGAAGTAGTATAGTTGCCTTGTTAGTCTACTTGTATATGTAGGAAAAATAAGTGCTGTAGGTGATACCTTTTTACTAAACTAAATACTTTTTTTTTTTTTTTTTTAGAACTATGCACCCCAAGGCAGAAGGAAAAAGTAATAATAAGGAAGATGGATGGGTTAGAAATTGAATTCAAGCTTGTCTCAGTCTTTGTTTCCATCCAGACCTCTAAAAGAAAGAAGCATACAGACAGCAATTCCTTCAAAGAATAGCAAAGCATTTCTTTTCTTCAGACCTTCCAGGGAATCGCAATTGGGTCCCAAAATAGATAACCTTATAGCTAGGCAGATAGATCTAATTGAGATTCCCTGCAAAGTTTGAAATACTTTACTATTCTTTGAGGGAAATGTAATAAGTGCACCTTTTTCTTCTGGAGGTTTGGTTCACTTTGAATTTGATATAAACCAAGGACATCTTCAGTTCCATGCAATTCATTTGTCTTTTTTTTTTTCTTTTTACAATCAGTCTTATTCTAATATAATTGTCACATCTCCTGTACGTCTGATATTGATCTCACCACTCATTTGCCTGATAAATCTTTGGGGGCTAATTTTCAAATGCATTTACACATGTAAAATGTGGTTTACCACACATAATGGGCCTTTTTGAAAATTACCCTGTGGGTTATGACAATAACTTTCAAACGGGCATGAGGCACACATATACATGTGTGCCTCGGCACAAGCCCAGAGATGTGGCAATTTTATAACATGCACGCACATGTTATAAAATAGCCTGGATGTGCATATGTGTGAGCCCAATTTTGCAAGTGTTGCGGAAGTGGACCCTTGGGCCAAGGGGGAGTCAGCGCAACCTGCAAGCCCCTCCTTGCAGGTCCCCACTATCGGCGGGCAGAGCTGGCTGAAGCAGATGCCCAACAAGAGCTTCACCAATACCAACCCTTGTTCTTCTTAGATTGAGTCTTTGGGTGCCAGGGCTGGCTGGACATAGGTGCAGGCCTCTGTGGAGGTGAAGATCCATTGCGTAGAAGATGATGCGGGCCAGCACTGTAAGAGAAAGTGAAGTCAAGTCAAGCAGCAGTCTGGGAAAGCAATCAGAGTTAGGAACAGGCTGAGGTCCGAGGCGGGCAGAGTACACACAGGGTCAAGATCCAGACAGAGAATCAGGCCAGGCGGAGATCAATCAACAATGATAAGCAGACAGAGGTCGGAGGCTGGCAGAGGTCACACCAAGGAGACAAGGAACATCAGAGGATGAGGAGTCACAGGAACAAGGAGGAACACTGGAAAGCAGATGAGGAGGACTGACTAGAAAGATGAGGCCTCGGGATGAAGACACAGAAGAACAAGAACACAGCAGGAACCAGGAATGGACATTGAGTGAAGACAGCTGAGGCAAAGCCTTATTCCAAAGAGGCGATCTATTGCCAAGGCAAGGAGAGACAGGAGAGGTAGTCTTTTATAATCCCAATCCATGATGTCATCCAGGGACGCCACGGGAGAGTTCTCACTGCGGGCCCTTTAAATGCCAACAAGTCAGGTGCAAGCGTGCCTAGAGAATCTCCTGCAGTGTTGCTGGCATCTGTGACATGGGCCTAGTCACTCCACGCCAGGTGACAGCATCCTTGCTGGGGAGGTCAGCCACGGCATCAAAGCTCAGCATGCTGGGTTGCAGGCTGGAGGTAAGAGTGGTGGGCCAAAGGACAGACCAGCAATCCACCGAACACAACAGCAAGTGGACACGAACAGCCATGTAAAATCAGGTAACAGCCGTGAAAGGGGGGAATTTTATAATAAGTGCACATTCACACCATGACCAGTTTCACCAGTTCATTCACCAGTTTGCCCAGTCTAGCCCTAGGTCCTCCAACCCCCCCCCCCCCCCCCCCCCCCGGTTCTTTAGCTTGCATTCCCCCAGTTAAACCACTCAGGGATGCCTTTTTTTTAACTTACACCTCCTCCATTGCAGAAGTAAAGTTACGCAGCCCTGGACCTGGGCAAACACCCAGGTGTGTAGGTAGTTGCACCCACATCTCTTGGCCACACGCCAACCTAGCAGCACACAGTGATGATGCGGTTGGTGCGACCGTGATAGAAGGCGCTGGAGAGAGGTGCATTCTTGTGGTGCAGGACTCAACCTTATTCCTGGAAGATCAAGGAGGAGAGAATTTAGTTTCTCTTTCCTCACCTTCTTTAGTCCTCATGGATTCTTGAAGGTTAGGAGATGTGGAAAGTACTCTTTTTCCTGATTTGCATTGTGAGGAACAGCATGCTTCCCTCAATATGTGCTGCTCGATTCCAATTCGTCCAGAGATAGTAATACTGGATTCTCCTTGGGATCTTAAATTGCACTACTAAGGTAGATAATCTCTCCTTAAAATTTGAACAAATGGTTACTAATTATGATTAGGGATGTGAATCGTTTTTTATGATTTAAAATATCATCCGATATATTTTAAATCGTCAAAAATCGTTAGAAGCGATATTTAATAGGAATTCCCCCGATTTATCATCAAAAATCGTAAATCGGGGGAAGGGGGAGGGGAAGGGGGAGGGCGGGAAAACCGGCTCACTAAAACATCCCTAAAACCCACCCCGACCCTTTAAAATAAATCCCCCACCCTCCCGAACCCCCCCAAAATGTCTTAAATTACCTGGGGTCCAGTGGGGGGGTCCCGTTGTGATCTTCCACTCTCGGGCCACGGGTGCGTTGATAGAAATGGCGCCGGCGCTACCTTTGCCCTGTCATATGACAGGGCAAAAGTAGCGCCGGCGCCATTTTGCTTCCTGTCCCCCGACGTCACGAGTGTAGAAGATCGCTCCCGGACCCCTGCTGGACCCCCAGGGACTTTTGGCCAGCTTGGGGGGGCCTCCTGACCCCCACAAGACTTGCCAAAAGTCCAGCGGGGGTCCGGGAACGACCTCCTGCACTCGAATCGTGTTGCTGTACGGCCGGCGCCATTTTGCAATATGGCCGGCGCCATTTTGCAAAATGGCGCCAGCCGTACGACAACACGATTCGAGTGCAGGAGGTTGTTCCCGGACCCCCGCTGGACCCCCAGGGACTTTTGGCCAGCTTGGGGGGGCCTCCTGACCCCCACAAGACTTGCCAAAAGTCCAGCGGGGGTCCGGGAACGACCTCCTGCACTCGAATCGTGTTGCCATAATGAAAAATGGCGCCGGCCATATTGCCATTTTTCATTACGGCAACACGATTCGAGTGCAGGAGGTCGTTCCCGGATCCCCGCTGGACTTTTGGCAAGTCTTGTGGGGGTCAGGAGGCCCCCCCAAGCTGGCCAAAAGTCCCTGGGGGTCCAGCAGGGGTCCGGGAGCGATCTTCTACGCTCGTGACGTCAGGGACAAGAACCAAAATGGTGCCGGCGCTACTTTCTATCAACGCACTCGTGGCCCGAGAGTGGAAGATCACAACGGGACCCCCCCACTGGACCCCAGGTAATTTAAGACATTTTGGGAAGCAGGAGACAAGTCAGGAAGCAAGCCGGGTCGAAGGCGAGAGCAGTCCAAGTGTTCGCAGCAACTAGCAATCAGGAAACCTGAAGAACCTCATTGCAAGGCGAGGTCCTGTAGTAGCTGCTGGGTTAAGTAACCCGGCAGCGTCTGACATCACCCGGGGAGCTGACCAGCATTTCCCGCGCTGGCCCCTTTAAATGACAGCTCCCGATGCGCGCGCGCCTAGGGGGCGGGGCCAGCCGCGGGCCATCGACAGCATCTCTCTCCCCTGGGGAGCGCTGCGGCAGGCCATGAACCAGGCCCAGTCCCCCTTGGAAAGTCCCTTGTGGTTGGGACAAGCCAAGAGAGGCGCGCTGCGGCCGGTCCAGGCCGTGAGGTAGGGGAAGGTCCTGGTGAATGGCCCGGGATCGTAACAGATATAAATTCCAACCAAGAATCCTCTGGACTACAGACTAGAAATGGTCTTGGTGGCCCATCACCCAGTTACTCCTGAAGTAACTAATCAGGGCCAATCCGTAACCTGGAGTTATCTGCAGATGGTAGTGGTAGCAATATCAGGAAAAATGGGGGAGTACCTCAAGGAGTCGTTAGCTGGATGGAAAAAATCTGGGGAAAGTAGAAGGGCAGTGGGCAAAACTAAAAGGAGTTATCATAAGGACAACTCATCTTTTTTGTTAGGAGAGTAAAGAAAGGGAAGAGTAAAAGGAGGCCACAGTGGTTTCTAAAGAAGTAGCTGAAAAGATAAGGGAGAAAAGGTATTTTGATGTATTTTAGGATCATTTATGAAATGT
The DNA here is from genome assembly GCF_901001135.1 of Rhinatrema bivittatum. NCBI lineage: Eukaryota > Metazoa > Chordata > Amphibia > Gymnophiona > Rhinatrematidae > Rhinatrema > Rhinatrema bivittatum. The sequence goes on from NC_042616.1 coordinate 301,356,967, forward strand.
TGCTTTCAGTTTTAATTTTTGAGTTTTATATTGTTATGTTAACTTGGTTGTTTTACTGTTTATAATGTATTTATTGTTGTAAACCATTGCGATGGAGTTCGCGTGATGGTATATAAGATCCAATAAATAAATAAAATAAATGAATAGCATTCATAAACTACAAGAGATCACAGAAAGAGGAAGACAGGCAACAATATCTGGAAAAATTAAGAAAAACTGGGAAAGTAGACAGGAATACAAAAATTTAAATAGAAGTAAAAATAGCAAATACCTTAAAACAGGAGGACAAGACTTCTTTTTAGATATGTTAGTGACAGAAAGAAGTACAAAAGTAGCATTGAGAGAGTCAAAAGTGAAGGGAAGGAATATGTAGAGACTGATGAGGAAACGTAAAATTGCTTAATAAATATTTTTGTTTGGTGTTCACTATGGAAGGGCCTGTAGGAGGACAACATAAAACAGGCACAAATAAAATCGGAAGTGAGGTAAACCTCAGAACAGTGTGTTTGTGGGAAATTAACTAAACTTAAAATAGATAAGGCAATTGGGCCGGAAGAGATACATCCAAGGATACTAAAGGGACTTACAAATGTCCTGGCAGCTCTGCTGGCTGACCTTTTCAATGCTTCTTTAGAGTTTGAAGACGTTCCAGAGGACTGGAAAAGGTTGGATATGGTTCCTATTCATAAAAGTGGAAGTAAGGAGGAAGCTGGGAACTACAGAGCAGTTAGGCTGACCTCTGTGATGAGCAAACCAATGGAATTGCTGCTAAAACAGAGGATAGTGCAGTTTTTGTAATCCACTGGATTGCAAGAGCTGAAGCAGGATGGTTTTATGACAGGTAAATCTCATCAGATGAATCTGATCAATTTCTTTGATTGGGTGACCAGGAAGTTGGATCAAAGGAGAGCGCTAGACATAGTGTACTAGGATTTCAGTAAGTCCTTTGACACAGTCCCACACAGAAGACTTATAAATAAATTGAGTACCTTGGTATGTAACCTAGAGCAGAGGTCCCCAACCTTTTTTGCACCAGGGACCGGCTTCAAGCAAGACCATTTTTCCATGGCCCGGCAGGGCGGGGTGGGGGTGGGGCAGGGGTGGGGCTTTGGTCATATGGGGGCGGGGTTATGGAGGGGGTTGGATTTTAGTGCACACTTATCATTTAATTATGACATTTATAATGTGAATGTGACTCAACTCACCATAGGTTCTCATATGCATGGCACACTGACCCATGATCGTCATGGGGCTAGATGTAAAAGTACAGTTTGTATCCACGGGAACCCCCCTGACCCACAATAATGGATGTAAAGCAGAATTATGACATTCCCCATACAATTCACCCTACAAAAAAGATATTCTGGTTCTGGTGACATCTCAGTAACAGCAACTCAAACTCCTTCTACTTCCAGGCTCAATAGCCCTACTTATGAAAAGACAGCAGTTTACCACCAATGCATGTCCTCTTGAGAAAACACAACAAATAAGACCGATACAAACGCTTACATGCTAGCAAAATATCTCATCTAGTTAACAGACACAGAACCGACCTAACATACTCCCAGGATCTGTAGTAATGCACATAAACTAATCCGCACACAGTTACACCTGTATTATGGAATACACTCAAACAGGAGCAAACCTATCTATGAAAAGGCAACACTACAAATATTAAATCAGGCCCTAAAAACCAATACACCTCTTATTAGGAAAACAGAACTAGCAAGCAGCTATAGATCCCCACAGAGAAATAATTGTAAAACTCTACTAATAAGCAGAATAAATGTTTCAAAACAGCTATGAACAGAATAACATCCAACAATTAAAAACTCATAAAAACTATTAAACATTCTCCAAACACCAATAAAATATTTCAAAAAAACAGACATCACACAATTAAAATGGCAGTCAAGAAAAATAAACTTAAAAAGCCACCTTTACTTACCCCCTCCAGCAGCTCTCCTACTCCTCTTCCCTGCAGGCCGTGGCACACACCAGAAGCAGCAGTAGAAGCTAAGCTCTTTACTTATGGTCCTCTTCCTTAGTGCCCATGTCTCTCTCACACACACACACCATACCAGTCATACCCTCATGACCAGTTTCTGTCTCTCACACACCAGTCATCTCCCAGTCTTTGGCACACACACACCAGTCACCTTCCTGAACAGCTTCTCTCATGCCATACACACACACACAGGCTTCCCACTCCCATGTTCTACTTACATATATGGGCTTCTCACTCTCATAATCACTTTCTCTGTCTCTCTCTCTCACACACTCACTCACCAGTCTCTCACTCTCATGCTTGTTCTCTCCACATGCACAGGCTTCTCATTCCCATAATCACTTTCTTTCTCTCTCTCACACACACACACACACACACTCACCAGTCTCTCACTCCCATGTTCTCTTTCAGATATACAGGCTTCTCCCTCCAATGATGTGTCTCACACATACCCAGGTTTCTCACTCCCATGCTCACTCTTCACATGCACAGGCTTCTCATTCCCATAATCACTTTCTCTCTGTTACACACACACACCAGTCTCTCTCATTTCCATGCCCACTCTCCACGTGCACAGGCTTCTCATTCCCTGAATCACATTCTCTCACATTCACACACACACCAGTCTTTTTCTCTCACACACACCGTCACCTTACCAAGCAGTCTCTCTCTCGCTCTTGCATGCACACTTACCCAGGTTTCTCACTCCCATGCTTTCTTTCACCCCCACAACACCAGGCTTCTTACACCCATGCTTTCCCACATACCCAGACTTCTCACTTCCATGCTTTTTCTCTCTCTCTCACACACACATACACACACACACACACACACATCAGTCACCTCCCTGACTAATGTCTCACACTCTCACATACACATCAGTCATCTTCCTGAGCAATCACTTTCATTGTCTCTCACATACACACACACATCAGATCTCTGACCAGTCAATCACACACAGGCTGGCTGGCTGCTTCTCTCTCTTTCTCTCACTCACTTCCTCTTCCCCCCCCTCCCCCGCCGGAGCACAAATGGGAGCTGCAGCAGCCCCCGCAGGCCAAGAAAGAAGAATCCCATCGGCCGCGAGAGGCTCATGCTGCTGTCTCCTTTCTCAATTACCGGCTGCTTCAATTGCTCGGGGGCCGATGCTGCAGCCGCCGCTGCTACTTTATCACGCGGCACGGCTCTTTCTCCTTCCCGCGCACCGCTCTGTATATCACTTCCTGTTCCGGGTCACGGGAGGGGGTGAGCAGGCGTGGGAAGAAGAAAAGGCCAGCTGCGGGTACCACAGCTTTTTCTAGCACCGCTGCCGTTCCCACTGGGCTGGAACGTGCTGACAGCCCGGCGGCAACGGCAGCGGGAGAGACCGGGAGCGCGCGACACACCTGCCGGTGCTTGGCGGCGCCGCAGACCGGCAAAAACCTCCCACGGCCCGGTCCCAGTCCGCGGACCGGTGGTTGGGGACCCCTGACCTAGAGTGACTGACTGGAGTAGAAACTGGCTGACTGGGAGGCGATAAATGATAGTGGTAAACTGGCTTTTCTCTGAGGAGGAGGGTGTTATTAGCGGTGTGCCTCAGGGATTGGTCCTTGGACTGGTTCTTTTCAAAATTTTTGTGAGTGACATAATGAAGGATTGTCAGGAAAGGTTTGTCTTTTTTGCTGATGATATCAGAATCTGAGACAGAGTGGACAGCCAGGAAGGTGTGGAAAACATGAGGACAGATCTAGAGAAGCTTGAGGAATGGTCTAAGGTCTGACAGCTAAGATTTAATGCTAAAAAGTGTGGAGTAATGCATCTGAGATGCAAAAATTCAAGGGAGAAGTAAAGTATTGGAGGTGAAATTCTTCTACCCATGAAGGAAGAGTCTGATCTGGAGGTGACTGTATCTGATGATCTTACGTTGGCCAAACAGATGGATAAAGTGAAGATTAAAGCCAGAAAGATACTTGGCTGCATAGGGAGAGGAATGGTCAGCAGGAAAAGGGAGGTGATACTGCCCCTGTCTAGGTCCCTGGTGAGACCTCACTTGGAATACTGTGTATAATTCTGGAGAGTGCACCTTCAAAAAGGATACAAACAGGATGGAGTCGGTCCAGAGGGTGACTACTAAATGGGCAGCAGTCTTAGTTCTAAAGCATGTAGGGATAGATTTAAAGATATAAACATGTACACCCTGGAGGAAAGGCAAGATAGGGGAGATATGATAAAGACATTGAAATATCTCAAAGGTGCCCATGCACAGGAGGTGAAGCCTCTTTCAATGGAAAGGAGGCTCTAGAATGAGGGGGGTCATGCAGTGAGGTTGAAATGGGTTGACTTACAAGTATTAATTTAGGTAATATTTCTTTACAGAGAGGGTGCTGGATGCATGGAATAGAGTCCCAGTGGAGGTGGTGGAGACAAATACAGTATCTGAATTCAAGAAAGCATGGGGTAAATACAGAGGATCTCTAAGGAAGCGTTGGGCATTTTAATGTTAAAAGTGGACATATGGGCAGACTAGATGAGCCTTACAGTCTTTCTGCCATCATGTTTCTATGTTTCTGTCATGGAGCTCTGAAGTGGTCACGCCACTTGTACAGGTTTCTGACATAACAGGAAACCATGTGGGAGGAGGAGGTGGAGCCGCTGCCATAACGCTGCCAGATCCCACTCTTCCTTCATGGGTAGAAGAATTTCACCTCCAATACTTTACTTCTCCCTTGAATTTTTGCATCTCAGATGCATTACTCCACACTTTTTAGCATTAAATCTTAGCAGTCAGACCTTAGACCATTCCTCAAGCTTCTCTAGATCTGTCCTCATGTTTTCCACACCTTCCTGGCTGTCCACTCTGTCTCAGATTCCTCTTCTACCAAACCTCTTCAAATGCTGCAAAACGCTGCAGCCAGGATCCTCACAAACTCTCACCATATGGACCACATCACACCGATTCTAAAAATACTTCACTGGCTACCCATCCACTACAGAATTCTCTTCAAGACACTGACCATCATTCACAAAAACATATTTCAGCAATCCTCTCTCCAACTTACCCTACCCCTCAAACCACACTCCTCAGCAAGACCTACCAGATTTGCATACAGAGACTCCCTCCAGGTTCCCCCGAGCAAATCCGCTATACACAACGCCATTGAAAAACGAGCACTATCAACTGCCGGTCCGCATCACTGGAATTCTCTCCCGCCAGATCTCCGCCAGGAACATTCTCATATCACATTCAGAAAAAAATTAAAAACATGGCTGTTCGCCCAAGCATATCCTTGAAGAAGCCTTATGGTAACCCACACAGACCAACACCCCACGGTTGCTTCCTCTTTCCGCCGCACAAAGGAACTGTTTATCTGCTAACTGCGCTCTCATATAACTTGCCTAATTGACTCCACTGTGTAAATTGTATATAATTCTTACCATGTTAGCAATTACGCTCTGCTTACATGCACTGCTCTCCAATTAGAAATTGTTAATCTATCCCTTTTTTTCTAATAGCCTTGTTCCACATTCCCTGTTGTAATGTAACTTTCGCTTTCAGTGTTAACTGGTTTACCCCCTAGTTTATTGTAAACTGGTACGATAAGACCTGGTCTTGAGCATCGGTATATTAAAAGAATTTAAATAAATAAATAAATAAATAAATAAATAAATAGATAGATAGATAGATAGATAGATAACTTGTGATTGTTTCTTGACTCACGTCCATGTCTGAATTTTCTTGTTTTCTGCTGCTGCTGAGCCTATGGCTTGAAGAACTTATTACATAGTAACATAGTAAATGACAGCAGATAAAGATCAAAAAGTCCATCTCGTCTGCCCAGCAGCAATTATATGCACACTTACCCAAAATAGATCGTATTACCACATGAAACCAAACTCCCAAAACCACTGTGTCCTCGTTATGATTGCAACTGCTGCTCTGTGCAGGTTTTTCCATGCCATCCAGGAAGCACAGTGCTGCCATATCACTGCTGCCTTGGGCTGCAGCTGTCACTCAGTGAAGATTGCTCAGTGTTTTGATTGCCATTATTTTTGCTGCTAGGGATCCTCTTGTGTTTATCCCATGCTTTTTGGAAGTCTGCCAATGTCCTTTTCATTACCCACTTTCTCCGGGAGGGCAATTCAGGTATCCATTACCCTCTCATTGAAAAAATACCTCTTGATACTGTTCCTGAATCTGCCCTCTTGGAGCTTTATATTGTGATCCCTAGTTTGACAGCTTCCTTTCCAATGAATACCTTTCAAGTATGTAAATGTCTGTATCATATCCCCCCCCCCCCCCCCATCTCGCCTCTCTTCTAAGGTTTATATAAAGTTTCTTCAGTTTCATCTCATTGCAGGGTACCTCAGGGTATCATATCAGCCAAGGACCAAGGTGGAGTTTAGGGGGAGGGAGAGGGGAGGAAACGTGCTGATGGGGCATGAGGAGGACTATTGAGAGAGAAAGGAGGAAATTGGGAGAGAGAGAGCACTGGGCAGGAGGTGTTATGGGATTATTTTGCTTGAATCTGACTATTGATGAACCGAGAGACACACATAGAAGGTACATAAGAAAATAGAAAAATGATTCTGGGCCTAACCAACCCAGAACCAGTTAACTTAATTTACACATGTGCAGGTACACAGAACTGTTCCAGACAACTGATCCCCCACCTAATTACTGCTTGCATATGCCCCACCGCTTGCATAATTACTTTCTGTTTGCACATCCCCCAAATAATTGTTGCAGAGTTTAACAGACCTGTTTACTAACAGGAGCTGGCAGAAGGGAGATGTCTCTTGCATATTTATTTACTTTATTTATAACATTTGTTAATCACCTTCCAATTTTTACCATAAAAATTTTCAAAGCGATGTATAAGAATAAAACATTATAAATAATAAAATAACAGTTAAAACATAACAAAAATACATATGATATTACATCTTTCTTCAAACACAAAAATACACACTGCCAAACAATTTCCCCATCTTTATACTTTAGGGGTAAAAAGGCACTCCCAGATTTAATTTGGAAGTTCTGAAACCATCAACAGTGTTTTTATCTTACGCTGAAACTGTTGTGAATGGCCATGAAGCCTTGCATACTGATGCAACCTCGAAGGCCTTGCATTCTGTTGCGGCCTCGAGGCCTTGCGTTCTGTTATGGCCTCAAAGGCCTTGCATTCTGTTGCGGGATGGGTTTAGTGTGCCCTTGGGCCTCAGCCCGACCCCAGGCGCACCCAGGGCCGACCCAAGGGCTGACGGCGTATTCCAGTGTGACTGGCGGGCTGACCCTCTGCCAGGCCTGCAAGCTCCCAAGGCCAACACCCAAGGATGTTGGAAGTTGAATGGTCCTCCGACCATTCCGAGCCCTTTTGGACCTGCTGCGAACAGCATGGAGCACCAGGCTTGGCCTGAGGTTGAGGGCAGGAGCTGGACTGAGAACTGGAACCAGACTAGAACAGTAGACAGGAACTGTAGCAGGACTCGGATACTGGAACCAGATAGGAACTGTAGCAAGACTCGGGTACAGGAACCGGTGGGGATACAATGGCATCACAGACGAGGGCTAGTGCGAAGACATCACAGAAGACACTTGGGCAGAAGGACAATTGCACAGTCTCTCAGGGCGCCCTACTCAGCCCACCCGTGGGACTGAGTAGCGGATCACCCTGTCCCACTGCGCGCCCTACACTGCCTGAAGGCTGGTCACAGACCACGAGGAGAGCGGGACATGCGCAGGAAAGATCCAGGCGAGGAGGAACTCTGATGTCGGGATCAATGACATCCGAAGCTCTGACGGCTGGCGGGAACAGAAGCTCCAGAGTGCAGGGACGGATCCCACCTGTTGGCCACTCCAAGGCCCAGCAGGTCAGAAGGCTAGGAGCACAATCGAAGACGCAGGGAAGAACATCCGGGAAGGCAGAAACATCAGGATGTAGACGATCATGGCAGGACATCAGGACGAAGATCAGGACAGGAACATCAGGATACCTGGATGGGACATCTGGACAGGGACCTTAGGCATGAAGACAAGGCTTGACATGGCGAAACAACAGGAACTCCACGGAGAAGACAGGAAGGCCTAATAGAGCTCTGGCAGGCAGGAGCCTCCAGAAGGATGACACTCCGATGCAAGGCAATGAACAAACTGAAGGAGCAGCCCTTTATAGGGCTGAAGCAGGAAGTCCACTTAGAGGTGGGGCCAGCACACTTCCTGTGCCTGGCCCTTTAAATCAGGCAGAGAGACGGGTGCCGGTGCCTAAGGAGCAGCAGGAGAACTGTGCAGGACCGCGGACAGTGGCCTGCACTGATGTCAGACGCTGAAGCTGGAGAACTGAGCCTAGGCGCAGGCTCCGACGACAACAGCGGCTCCAGCAGCTGCAGGAATCCCCGGGGGCGGCTCCAGCCACCACTCGAGCTCGGGGATGCGGCCTTAGCGCCCTGAAGATGGTCATGGCGTCGGGGGCAGTCCCAGCCCCGCGGGGAGAAGCAGGAAGGCTGCGGTTCCAACTGCGGAGAAGGAAGACATCCAGGGCGGCTTCCGGGCCGTGTGGAGAGTGACAGTCCATGGCTCCAACTGCGCAGGAGGCCCGAAAGCAGCATGGTGAGTGTCTGCTCGTGGGGAGGCCCGCGAGCAGCGCAGTTCGTAACAGAAACCTCATTAAGTCAGATATACAGAGAGAGGTCATTCCTAATTTAGGGGCCATCATAGAAAAAGACCGATTTTGGAGTCTCACATGTCGAAATCTCTTAACCGAAGGGAGCTACAGCTGAAAGCTGTACTGAGAGCAGGCAATTCTCTGGTCGCAATTCTACAAGATCTTGTTACACAAAACTAGGAGACCCAGGCCTCATAAGATCTTAAACATTAAAACCAAAACTCTGAATTTACATCTAATCTGACGAGCAAGCAATGTAATTTCTCAAGAAGAGATGCCACTGATTCTCACCTTCACCATCGCAAAACCAATCTTGTGCCCATATTCTGAACTACTTGTATCTTCTGATTTAAGTTAACTGGGAGCCCCCAGTACACAAGATTACAGTGATTGATAACTGCAATCACAAGGGCAATAACCAAAGATTTCAGCACCTTTAGATTTTAAATGTTTTTCAGTTACCGATGCAAATACTGTTGATTAGGATTATGCCCATAAACAAACTCTTGATGTGCTTAACTGTGGATCCAGGAAGACCCTCCTGATTCAAGCAGTTTGCTTATTCCACTTTAAGCATCTACTAATCAGGCCTATACAGTACAGTGCGCTCCGGAGGAGCACACTGTTAACCCGCGTTTGGACACGCGTTTTTGACGCGCTAGCTTTACCCCTTATTCAGTATGGGGTGATAGCATGTCGAAAACGTGCGTCCAACCCCCCCAAAACTAATAGCGCCCGCAACATGCAAATGCATGTTGATGACCCTATTAGTTATTCCCGCGCGATACAGAAAGTAAAATGTGCAGCCAAGCCGCACATTTTACTTTCAGAAAATAGCGCGTTAATTTCTCTCAGCACCGGGAAAGTGTACAGAAAAGCAGTAAAATCTGTTTTTCTGTACACTCTCCAACTTAATATCATGGCGCTATTAAGTTGGAGGTCCCAAAATCTAAAAATAATAATAAAAAAAAAATAAATTTAAATCGGCCCGCGGGTTGAAAACCGGACGCTCAATTTTGCCGGCATCCGGTTTCTGAACCCGAGGCTGTCAGCGGGTTTGAGAAACGGTGCCAGCAAAATTGAGCGTCAGCTGTCAAACCCACTGACAGCCACCTCTCCTGTCCAAAAAGAGGTGCTAGGGACGCGCTAGTGTCCCTAGCTCCTCTTTTTACCGCGGGCCCTAATTTGAATACATTTTTTTTCTGAATCGCGCGCACAGGCCTCTGCGTGTGCCGGGAGAGCGGGCGCTCGCCCGCTTTTCCGCGATTTTTACTATATCGGCCTGAATGTTAGGATTTCTCATAACAGTATAAAAGCAGGCAAACTGAAAATGATTCTAATACCAACACAGCCCCCAGAGATGGCAGCAGCAGCAGATCTCTTGAGCCCTTATGGCTTGGAACATAAGTTCTGAATCTTTATATGTATATATGTATGTATAATTGAGTAGATGTTGTCTGCTCTCAATCATTTAGTGTTATTTATGCTATTTAGTGTTATTTGTAAATTATTCCTATAAGCTAATAATCAATCCATTATTACTTTTACTTGGCACCAAGGTGTTTTAGTATTATTAAGGTTAGTTATCTGTCTAGACATGAAACAGGAGGCCTGGTCTGGTTATCCCCACCTGGATCCCAGCTCTTATTTCCTTGCATAAAAAACGTGCGGTGATGCCGGAGGGGCAAATCCTTGCCTTGGCCTCCATTACCATTGTGCTGTGGATACTGTTGTTGTCTTCACTGAAAAGCTGATTACCATCTAAGCTGAACTTTGAAATTTACCGCACTTTCATCAGGCTGATCTCTTGACCCCGCCCCTTTTTCTTCACGACATCAAGGGGTGCTCTTGCATAAAAAATGCACGGCGATGCAGGAGGCGCCACGCGCTCAAGAGTCGCGCGACGAAGGAGCGATTCAAAGGGGCACGCCCCTTTGTTAGCCCCTTTGTTAGTGACCGTCGCCCGTATGACATAGTGAGGGCAAAGGTAGTGCCGGCGCCATTTTTAATATTGGCAATACGGCCCGCGTGCAGGAGGTCGCTCCCGGACCCCCGCTGGACTTTTGGCAAGTCTTGTGGGGGTCAGGAGGCCCCCCCAAGCTGGCCAAAAGTCCCTGGGGGTCCAGCGGGGGTCCGGGAGCGATCTGCACGCGTGACGTCGGGAGCCAGGAACCAAAATGGCGCCGGCGCTACGTTTGCCCTGTCACATGATAAGGGCAAAGGGCCACTGGCGCCATTTCTCAACGCAGCCATGGCCAGAGAGTTGGAGATCGCGCCGGGACCCCCCCCCAATGGACCCCAGGTAATTTAAAACATTTTGGGGGGTTATGGAGGGTGGAGGATTTGTTTTAAAGGTTCGGGGTGGGTTTTAGGGTTGTTTTGGTGTGCCGGTTTTCCCGCGCCCTATTTAACGATACAATACAAATGCCCCTGACGATAAATCGGGGGCATTTGTATTGTATCGTGCACTCTAACGATTTTGGACGATTTTAAAATTATCTGACAATAATTTTAATCGTTCAAAAACAATTCACATCCCTATCTATAAGACAAAAAATGCCCATCTTTACTGACATGCTGAATGAAAAAAAGCCTGACTGTTAGTTACAGAGTCGTGGCTGAAGGACTCAGACTCTGTATTAGTAAACAGCTTATGTCTTGATAATTATAATGCCTTTTCACTATCTTGAGTTGGTTGTAGAGGTGGAGGGGTATTAGCATTAATTAAATCCTCCCTTAACCAGTTAGAAAACTGATTTTAAATACAGAGCCATTTGAGATATTAATTATAACTACAAAGTACTTGAATGTGGTTTTAACCTATTGTCCCCCTAAAACGTTATACTATCAGTTGTCACATTTTCTAGAAATTACTTCCTCATTGACGCTGAATTTAAAGGAGACAATTTTAATAGGTGACTTTAATTTACAACTACATAGTGAACCCTCCCTTGGGCTAGTTACATCTTTTTTGAGTGCTATGTCTGGTTTAGGCTGGCACCAATTAATCTCAAGTCCTACACATATTAAAGGCAGTACCTTAGATCTGGTCTTTTATAATCCTTCATATTTTAATATAACATCAGCTAGTTTGAAGAAACAGGTTGTTCCATAGTCAGACCATCATTTGATTTCCTTTTCAGTGTCACCAATTGTGAAAAAAGCTCAAAATGACCCAGTTAACCAAATCAAAAAAAGAAAAACTATATCCTCTGAAGTGTTTTTAAATGAATTAGTCTTAAATATTCCGTGCAAGCTTGCTGACAATGTAGATAAATCACTAGAGGATTGGTATTGCGCTATTACTAAGACATTAGACTTGGTTGCCCCTTTTAAACTGCTAACCCAAAAACATCATAATAAGCCAAGTCTTCCATGGTTCAATAGCAAGCTTCGTCTCTTAAAAATTAAAGTTGTATAGCAAAGAAGTGAATCTAGCAAAGAAACATTATTATGCAGAGAAGATTGCTAAAGCTAACAATGACCCTTCAATACTATTTAATATAGTAAAACAACTAACAGCAGATCACAATACAATGAATTCTAAAATTACGAATGAAATGAAAAAGAAAATTAAAACCATAACTCAAGAATTTACTGATTTACCTTATCCAAATTACAATCAGAAAGATTTTACCGCAGAATGGATAGAATTTCAGGTAGTTACCCCAGTTATTATACAGAAAATTGTAAATAAGCAAAAAGTCTCTAACTCCCACATTAATCCATGTTCGGGGGCTCTATTCAAGAATATTGCTGAGAGTTGCCCAGACTTTATATGTTCACTTCTTAATCAATCATTAAAATCCGGAAAGTTCCCTGATGTATTAAAACAAACTTCCATTCTGCCTATATTAAAGAATAATTCTCAATCATTTTTGGAGTTTTCTAATCTAAGACCTATTGCATCTTTGTCATCTTTAGCAAAAACATTGGAATCTGTAGTTTTATTTCATTTAAAAGATTATCTAAACGAACACAATATTCTAAATCCAAATCAGCATGGCTTTCGAAAAGGTTATTCTACAGAAACTCTTCTCTCATCTTTCGACACCTTCCTAAGAGGATTTGACTCTTACACAGACTATATGGTGATATTTTTGGATATCTCTGCAGCATTTGATACCTTGGATCATAAAATCCTATTATCCATTCTTCAACATATAAGAATCCAATCTACGGTATTAAATTGGTTTGAAAGCTTTCTTTCTATCGTGTTTGTCAAATCAATATAGGCTCCCATTTTTCTCATCCCTATTCTCAGTCAACTGGAGTACCTCAGGGCTCTTCATTATCACCTATATTATTTAACATATATCTGCTTCCGCTGTGTCATATCCTTTCATCACTAAACATACAATTTAAAATCTATGCGGACGATATCCAACTTTTCGTACCTTATAAGTCTTCCTGGTCAGAAACATTATCCATGATTCAACTATATATGAACACTATTGAACAATGGATGGCCCATAATCATTTGAAGCTTAATAAGAAAAAAACAGAAATTTTGTTATTAAGTTTTATATTTAACTCTAATAACGCTCCTCCAGAAAACATCACTCTAGGAAAAGATGTCATTCATGTCACAAAAGTTGCACGTAATTTGGGTGTATGGATAGACTCAAAGTTATTGCTTTCACAGCATATTTCTAAGGTTGTAAAAAATTCATTTTTCAGATTGCACGTGTTAAAATGGTTATGACCTTTATTGTTCTTCTATGATTTTAGATCAGTTTTGCAAGCCTTGATCTTCTCTGGTATAGATTATTGTAACGGATTATATTTAGTCTTACCTGAAACTTCTATTAGGCCCCTCCAGTTAATTCAGAACTCAGCAGCTAGACTTCTTACAGCGACACCCATGAGACAACACATTTCTCCTGTTCTCCAGAGATTACATTGGCTATCCATTAAATATCGAATAAAATATAAAATTCTCACACTTATTCATTCGTTACTAAATAATATCGATACCGTCTGGCTCTGTTCTGAACTAAGAATGTACAAACCCTCAAGAGATCTTAGATCGGCAGAAAAAAATTTGTTGGAAGTCCCTGCAGTAAAAAAGGCAGCTTTAAACGTCACAAGACAAAGGGCCTTTTCCATTGCCGGACCTATTACGTGGAATGCTTTACCGGACTTCCTAAGACAAATACATAATAGGAAAGAATTCAAAACAGCCCTAAAAACCTACTTTTTTAAAGGAACATTTGGTAACTTAGAAATTACCTAATTTTTGGATCTTTCTATGTATGAAAGATTATTATGTTTAATTTTATTTGTTTTTCTCTATTTCTTATTTGTAAGATAGTTGTTAAAGATATTGATTCTATTATAGTATATTTTTGTTATTATTGATCATGATGTTAATTGTATTTTTATTCTATTATTATAATTTTTATTATTTTAATTTGTTTATTTTCTTTCATTTCTTTCTCTTTTTATTTTCATTATTTTTGATTTCTGTGAAATTATTGTAAACCGCTTTGTTCAGTTATGCATTGGTGAAACAGTATATAAATGTGTTAAATAAATAAATAATAAATAAATAGTCTATGGTTATTAGGGGTGTGAATTGTGTGATCGATCGTCTTAACAATCGATTTTGGCTGGGGGGTGGGAAATCTGATCGTCGTGTTTTGTTTTGTTTTTTAAATCGTGATCTCCTGCACGTCACGCGTGCAGGAGATCACTCCCGGACCCCCGCTGGACCCCCAGGGACTTTTGCCAGCTTGGCAGGGCCTCCTGACTCCCACAAGACTTGCCAAAAGTCCAGCGGGGGTCCGGGAGCGACCTCCTGCATGCGGGCCGTATTGCCAATATTCAAAATGGCGCCGGCGCTACCTTTGCCCTCACTATGTCTTACGGGCGACGCCCGTATGGCCAAAAGTCCCTGGGGGTCCAGCGGGGGTCCGGGAGCGATCTCCTGCACATGTGACGTCGGAAGCCAGGAACCAAAATGGTGCCGGCGCTACCTTTGCCCTGTCACATGATAAGGGCAAAGGGCCACCAGCGCCATTTCTCTTAACGCAGCCATGGCCAGAGAGCGGGAGATCGCGCCGGGACCCCCCCACTGGACCCCAGGTAATTTAGAACATTTTGGGGGGGTTCGGGAGGGTGGGGGATTTGTTTTAAAGGGTCGGGGTGGGTTTTAGGGTTGTTTTGGTGTGCTGGTTTTCCCGCCCTCCCCCCTCCCCCGATTTATGATTTTTTGACAATAAATCGGGGGAATGGTTATTGTATCGCTGCTCTAATGATTTTTGATGATTTAAAATATATCTGACGATTGTTTTAAATCATCAAAAAATGATTAACATCCCTAATGGTTATGCCCTCTGAGCTCCACCTGCCACACAGGTTTTCCTCCCCAGAGCATACTCTCCTTAGTGTATTTAATGTGGAAAGGTGTCAACCTGGTCCTACACAGGTAAATAAGGGAACACTGGGGACAGTGCCTCACACAGGGTTTCTAATTTTTAGGTGTTTATAAACTGTACATTTAGGTGTTTATCTTTCAGCTAATTAGGCATTCTTTGGGGATACCAAAAATTGGTGCTTATAAGTGTTTTTGTGGAGCAGATTCTATTCTTGGGTATCTTTTTTGATTGAATCAAATACATTTGTCCAGCTGAGATGTCTATGGCTTGAAATGGCACAAAAACAAAAGATAGGATTCAGTGTAGGCAAAGGAGACGTAAGAGAGTATTAGGAGAAATGGGGTTTCTCTGGTGTTTATCTAAGAAACACCTATTTTTTAATTGTATTGGGAGGTGTTTTATCAGGGTTTATCTGTTAAAACCTAAAATAAGAAGCCCTAGTTATAGTTAATAAAATAAAGAGAGGGAGCTGATGCTAGGCTTGAATGTAGGTGGCAAGCAGAGAGAGAGAGAGGTGCTGCTGCTGGGTGGGGAGTAGGATAGAGTTGACAGAGGTGGATATTGGGTATAAGGTGAGATTAAGGGACTGCTTCTGGTCAGGTGTCAGATATAATGGCAATTATTACTGGAAGATTGTTTCTGACTGCCCATCAGCTGCCAATAGATTGTGGATGATTTGAGTCTTTAGTGTTTACTGTTTAAAATGTTTTAAGCTCCTCCAGTTTAGCTATTCCCCCAGTCTGAATCTGAGTGAATCAGCCTAGGGTTCTGCCTGTCCTTATGAGTACTCTATGTAGGCATCACATTGATGAACATAAATCATGAATATGGCAAAATGAGTGAAGATGAGAAAGCAGGATCATATTAAATGCTTTTTTCACCTTTAATTCCAGAAAAGTGTTTAAAGGTATTATGCCAAAAATAGTAGGCCAAAGAATTTGGTCAAACAGGTATTAATAAAGCCAAAGACAGACAAATTCAAATATGGAGTAATGTTAAATTAATCAATATTTCAAAGGGTTGAGGAGTTTATAAAGTTCTTACACTATCTAATTTAGCTTTGGAACATCAATTACATAGTAGCATCAATTACATAGGATTTTTTTTTTTTTAAGTAAGTGGGAGAATGGGGGGAGACGTTATGGTCACATAAACCCTTGGACCATGAGGGGTGGGAGGGGGGGGGGGGGCGGCTGCAAAGACCTGAGCATCTTGGGGAGAAGAATGGAGGGGCTTTGGGATGGCCCATGGTCCCAGTTGTCCTCTGGAGTTCCAGGTGTTTCAGTGGGGCCACAAAGGCCCAATTGTCCTGTGTGGGGCAGAGGATTGAGGATCATAGACCTAACTGCAGCTTAGAAGAGTCGATGGGGGGGGGGGGGGGGGGATGTGGGCTGGTTGGCAGGTCCAGAGGCCCAAATGCATTTCAGTGAAGGGAAGGTTTCACTGTGTTAACATGCCTTTTACAGTTTGGGTTAGTTAGAACTAGTAAACCTCACTCAAAGTGCAAAGTGCAGCCTGTATTACCATGGCTGTGCTGTCTTTAATGCGGCCATGGTAATACTGTTACATTTTGCATATCATTAGTTTGGTATATCAGCCATTAAAGCTCAGTGTAACTCCAGCATTAAAACTGGTTTTAGCATGTTTTTAACATATAATCACACTGTCATCCTAGTTTTAATGTTGGTTAGTACATGGACCACTTCATAACTAATATTTCACTATTTGTTTTTAGTCCCCTCAAGTGAGATGTCAGTTATACAGTTTAAAGACTTCAGCAGCCTGAGATTTATAACTCTGTTCATTTGGACTGAGTTTAGCTATATAAAAAGCTGCAGGATTGAAATGTCAAAAAGCTATTGAACAAAATCAGGCCACCACCTGATACTAATTATTCCTTCACCTTAAGGAAACTCAGCCATTTATTTTAATCATTTTCTCATAAGAGCTAGTTGGCAGGTAGCTTCAAGGTTGCAAGGTAAACGATCTTTTTTTTAATACCCAAGGGAAAGTGGTGATTACCTATTTTATGCAATAGTTGTGCTACCTCTAGTCTATCTTCAATTTGTCTCTATTAATTTTATGGATTTTGTCGGTCCATATATTTTCCAGAAACACACTTTAAAGGAAGAATGTTCAGATTTTCAATGAATTTGACTAATCAGTTGCTTTAATGAACACTTCTGGCTCATGAAGATTCTCATTAAGTCCTGAAGACTTGGCAATCAATGTTATATTATATTCAGTGTGTATCTAATGGAATAACATTCTGAGAAGTGTCTCAAACCCAGCACATTCTAAATATAGTTACTCAAACTGAAATACTGGGAAATATCCAAAAAATCCTATAAATCATTTCTAAAAAAAAAAAGAAGCATAATCTTTTATTACTTTCATTTCTGGTCTTTAGACTTTGAGTAACTATGGTAGAGATGGCGAATTCCAGTCCTTGAGGGCTGCTAACAGACCAGGTTTTCAAGATATCCACAATGAGCACACATGAGAAAGATTTGCATCCAATGGAAGCAGTGCATGCAGAACCTTCTCGTGCATATTCTGTTATGCTGGAGGTGGTCCCTTGACCTGGTGCAGGATTGGTTCGGCCCTGTGGTTGGACCCAGAGAGCACCTGCCACCAGGAGGCAGAGCACATGAGGAGACAGCACTTCATCAATAACAGTCTGGGGTTTCCGCAGGTTGAGCCCTTGGGTATTCGGACCACCTGGACTTAGGTGGGCCTCAGATGGTCTCCCAGAGAGGTAGCGGATGGGTGTGCCCAAAATGAGCAAGGGTGCACGGCTGACACAGATAGGATGGACTAGACCCAAACTGGAAGCTCCAGAGACCTCAGGGAGGTCACAGTTCAGGAAGGTTCTCCAGGCGAGGCAGGCAGCGCCTGCGGGTCTAGTCAGGTGGAAGCCACGGGTGGATTTACAGCAGGTTGGTCTGGTAGTCAGTGTCTGAGTGAAGTGCAAGGGTCAGAGCCAGAGTATCTGTCCAGAAGTGGTCAGCAAAAGCAGGGGTCAATACCAAGGTCAGACCGAGCGTAGTCAAGGCAAGCGAGAGTCAGTTCCAGGCGGCAGACAAGAGAATAGTCAGGCAGGCAGAGGTCAGTACCAGAGATCAGTCCGTAGAGGTACTACCTGGGAAAGGATGCAGGAACACACGGGGACGCTGGAACAAGGAGATCCTGGAACAAGGAAATGCTGGAATACAGAGTTAGGAAAACTTAGAACACCACGGTGTCAACCCGATTGCCAAGGCAAGGTCCTGGGGAACAGGGCTTCACTTTTATACGGAGTTTAGGTAACGTCATTGGGCTGCGCCGCGGAACTGGTTCCCACCCTTGACCCTTTAAAGGGCTGGGCGGTCCATGTGCACGCGCACCTAGGGGCGTGGCTGGCGGTGGAGAGGACGCCGCACCCCGGCGTGGAGCTAGGCCCGAAGTGGAGGGCCTGGGAGACGCCATTGCAGAGTGCCGTGGTTGGGAGGAACTGGCAGCGGCAGCGGGAGAGGATGGCCCAGGGCCCGACAGCGCAGGCTTAAGGTGAGCAGGCCCAGGCGCGGGCCTAGCATGGACGGGACATGCAATAGTACCCCCCCTTCTAGGACTCCCTCTTACCGACCTGGGTCTCTTAGGATGGTCACGATGAAAGTCCTGGAATAGAGTCTTATCAAGAATGTGGTGGGAGGGCTCCCAGGAGTTTTCTTCTGGTCCAAAGCCCTCCCATGACAGGAGGTATTCCCAGTGGCCTCAACGGCATCATACATTCAGGACCTCCTTGACTTGCAGGGTGATTTATGGTTCTAGTGCATGTTGTGTAGGTGGAGGAGGCTTTTGAGAAGGCCAGGACAGAACCAAAGGTTTAAGCAACAACACATGGATCGTGTTGGGAATTCCCATGGAAGCTGGAAGTTGGAGTTGATAGGTAACTGCTTCTATGCGTTGAAGGATGGGAAATGGACCAATAAAGTTAGGGGCTAGCCATTGGGATGGCAATCGTAGCCGGATGTGCTTAGTACTAAGCCAGACTTTCTGTCCAGGCCAGAACAGAGGCGCGGTCCGACAATGGGTGTCTGTGAAGCATTTGGCTCGGTCAGCTGCTATGCAGAGTCTTTCCCTTACTTGGTTACAGAGCCGGGGTATGGTTTGTGCTGTATATTGGGTTGCAGGTGAGGGTACACTGAGTGGAACCGGCAAGGGAACGTGTGGTTGACGGCCGAAGACTACCGCAAAGAGTGAAACTTCTGTGGCAGAGGCAATATGGGTGTTATGGGATAGTTATGCCCATGGCTCGTTGACATATGATTGCAGGAAGGTTTTCAAAGAACGATTAGTCCTCTCGGCCTTGCCATTTGTTTGTGGATGATAAGCTGATGTTAACGTGATATTGAACTTTTTACATAGAGACCTCCAATATTTAGCAGCAAATTGGGGGCCATGATCGGAGATGATTTCTTGTGGTAGTACATGTAAATGAAATACACGGGTCAAGAAGAGTCGAGCTAGCTCTGGAGCCGATGGAAATCCAGGTAAGGGAACAAAGTGGGCCATCTTTGAGAAGCGGTCAATGATGACCCAGATTACAGTATTTCCTTTCGAAGGAGGCAGATCCACGATTAAATCTGTGGAGAGACTTCACCAGGGCTCGAGGGCACAGGAAATGGTTGGAGAAGCCCACATGGGCAGCCAGTCAGGGGTGTTTGCTGTGTGCATACCGGACATGAGTTCACATATTCATGGGAGTCCTTTATCATGCCAGGCCATCAATAGTGCCTTCGGAGCATCTCGAGGGTCCGAGTTCAGCCGAGGTGGCCAGCCAGCTTGGAGTCGTGAGCCCAACGGAGCACGTGCTCACGGAGACAGTGGGGGACCACTGTCTTTCCGGCTGGTACCATGGTGGTGACTGCAATAGATAGAAACGAGCTTCATTTTTCTGGCTCGGGTCGGGTTTCGGTTCGGGCGCTTCATGGGAAAACTCATTTTCCCACGGATCATTTTTTGCCAAAAATGAAACTGGAACCCGAACCCGAAACCGTAAAAAGGAATAAAAAAAAAATGAATCTGGAAAAAACCACGAATCGGGAAAAAAATCACTCCAACCCTTAAATTTTACTTTCTTACACCCCCCCCCCACCATCCCGATCCCTCCCCAAGACTTACTAAAAGTCCATGGTGGGCCAGTGGGGTCCTGCAAGCGATCTCTCCCTCCATTCTGTTGGGCTGTCGGGCCTGCTATGACTCAAAATGGTGCTGATAGCCTTGCCCTTACGATGTCACAGGGCTACCGGTGCCATTGGTCAGCCCCTGTCACATGGTAGGAGCATATGACAAGGGCTGACCAATGGCACCGGTAGCCCATGAATACTACTGTTTACGGCAAGTATCTCCATCTGTGACAGTTCTAAGCTCTACAACCCTTCCTGGTTACCTGCCTCGTACTCGGAATTCAAAGACATGTTCTCCAAAAAAATGTCGATATCCTACCTCCACTCCGAGAGCTTAACTGTCCCATAGAGCTCCTACCTAGCATAACCTATCCCATTTCACTCCCAGAAACCCAAGCAATGTCAACATACATCAAGGAAATTTTGGCCATAAGGTTCATAAGACTCACTAATTCCCTGGCAGGCACCGGGTTTTGCTTTGTAATGAAGAAGGACCTCAGGCACGAAGACTTGACTTGACATGACATGACGAAATGAAGAGGAGCTCCACGAAGAAGACCTGTCAGAGCTCTGGCAGGCAGGAGCCTCCAGAGTGAAGTAACTCCGATGCAAGCCCAAGACATACTGTGAAAACAGCCCTTTTATAGGGCTAGGCAGGAAATCCATTCCTAGGTGGGGTCAGCCACACTTCCAGTGGCTGGCCCTTTAAATTCTGTGAAGAGGCGCACGCCGGCGCCTAGAGGGAAGGAAGCAGGAGCTAGTGCAGGACAGTGGACAGCGGCCTGCACCGACGTCTGTGTGCAGGAAACAGGGCTGGGCCTGGAGAGCAGGCCCCGATGATGGCAGCAGCTCCGGGGGCGTCTCCTGCTGCTAATCCAGGCCTCCGGCCACGAAGATCACAGAGACGTTGGCGGCGGCTCCACACCGCGAAGAGAAGCAGAAAGTCCGCGGCTCCGGCCGCGGTGAAGAGGAACTCGGTGGGTGGCCTCCGGGCCGCAGGAAGCACTACAGTCCGTGGCTCCAGCCGCTCGGCAAGGCCCAACTTTGGCGGCGTCCGTGCCGCGTCGGGTGAAGAGGAAAAACAGCAATGTGGTGAGTGCCTGCTCACGGGGGGACCCACGGGCAGGGTTCCATAACAATACCCCCTCCTCAATGACCCCCCTCCTCAAACCTCCTGTCAACAGTTAGAGGAAAAGGGTAACAGTCCATACTAGATGGAGGTATCCGAGTGTCCAAAAATGGAAGCAGGTACATCCGGGGACAGCATGAAACAGAGAAGAACAGCAGAAAACTACAGCACACAAGAAGACAACGACGAGAGACCAAGAGCACAAGACCGAGGGAACACGAGAACGAGGGAATACGAGACCGAGCGAGCGGTGACCGAGCGAGCATTAACCGTGCGAACGGAGACCGCACGAACGGAGACCAAGTGAGCGGTGACCACGCGAACAGTGACCACGCGACCGACACACAACAAAAAACAAAAGAGGGAGCAAGGGAATGGAGAGCAAAGGAACGGAGAGCGAGCAAGCAAAGAGAGAGAGAGCGGAAAGCGAAGGAGCGTGTCGTGAGAGAGCGAAAAGTGAGGGAAAGAGAACGAGGGAACGAAACACAGGAACGAGGAGGACGGGAAATACATAACTGGAAAGCAACAAGTGGGAAACAAAATAAACGAAGAACAAACAGAAAACAAGGCATACCAAGCAACAAACAAGACCCAACAAGAAGCAATAACAAGACCTGGGGGAGGCAACCCAGGGTGGGCAAACAAAAGAAACAAAAAACCCAGCAACACCAGTAGGTGTGCAGGCACCTCCTGCAGGTCGAAAAGACCCCAAACTGGCCAACATGACAAAAAGTCTGGATGCAGGCGCCTCCTGCAGGTCATATTAAAAAAAAATCCAGACAGCTGGCGCCTCCAGCAGGTCATAGCAATGGCAAATTTGGCGCCTCCAGCGGGTCATAACACAAAGAAAGTCCTGAAAAAATGTTTTTGGTCCCATAACCAGACCAGGAACAAACTAGACTCTGGAACAAGGCGGATCCATCGGCAGAGCACCACCGTCGAGCACATGGCCTTGCATTCTGTTGAAAATGGGGTGTTTTCGTGTGTCCTTGGGCCTCAGCCCGACCCCAGACGGATCTAGGACCGAACCGAGGGTTGGCGGCGTGTTCCACTATGGCAGACGTTCTTACCCTCTGCTAGCCTGCAAGCTCCCAAGGCCAACAACATGATGATGTTGGAATGTGAATGGTCCTCCAACTATTCCGAACCCTTTCAGACCTGCCGCTTGGATCGGCATGGAGCAGCAGACCTGGCCTGAGGTCAAGGGCAGACGGGCCTTGACACAAAGACATGACACCAAGATCGATGCTACGGCATCGCAGACGAAGACATGACACCAAGGCTGATGCGGACGGCATCAGAGACGAGGGCTGGAACAAGACATGACACCAAGGCTGATGCAAGGACATCACGAACCAATGTCGATGCGACAGCATCCCAGACCAGGGTCGATGCGACGACATCAGGAACAAGACGTTGACATGACACCAAGACTGATGCAATGGCATCCAGGACGAGATGAGGAACTTGATGAAGTCCAAACGAGATGAGAAGTAGGGAGGAAGGATATTGGCACTGTCTCTCAGGGTGCCCTACTCAGCCCACCTTCACGGGCGGACCCAATGGGCTGGTCGCAGACCACCCTGTCCCACTGTGTGCCCTACACAGCCCAAGGGGTCTGGTCACGGACCACACTGAGAACGGGACAAGGACAGGGAAGAATCCAGCCGAGGCAGAACTTCCACGATGGAGCTATGAGTTGTCCGAGGCTCCACGAAGGCTAGCAGGACATGACGGCTCAGGAGCACAGGACACCAGTCCACCTGCAGGCCACTCCAACTCGGGAAAGACATCGTCCGAGGGAGCCGGGCCGACAAGACCAGAAGGCTCAGGAGCGCAGACGTGAACACCAAGAAGGGCAGGACACCAAGGAACCTGGAACATCAGGAAGCAGAGGATCAAGACGAGACACCAGGACACCTGGACGAGGACCTCAAGCACAAAGACTTGACTTGACGTGACGAAATGAAGAGGAGATCCACGAAGAAGACCTGACGGAGCTCTGGCAGGCAGGAGCCTCCAGAGTGAAGTAACTCCGATGCAAGCCCAAGATGTACTGTGAAGACATTCCTTTTAAGGGGTAGGCAGGAAATCCATTCCTAGGTGGGGTCAGCCACACTTCCTGTGGCTGGCCCTTTAAATTCTGTGAAGAGGCGCGTGCCGGCGCCTAGAGGGAAGGAAGCAGGAGCTAGTGCAGGACCAAGGACAGCAGCCTGCACTGACGTCTGTGCGCAGGAAATAGGACTGGGCTTGGAGAGCAGGCCCCGATGACGGCAGCGGCTCCAGCCGCTGCAAGAGGCCCCGGGGGCGGCTCCTGCCGCTAATCCAGGCCGGGGCTTGTGGCCTCCAACCACGAAGATCACAGAGATGGCGGCGGTGGCTCCATTCCGCGAAGAGAGGCAGAAAGTCCGCGACTCTGGCCGCGGCGAAGAGGAACTCGGTGGGAGGCCTCTGGGCTGCAGGAAGCACTACAGTCCGCGGCTCCAGCCGCGCGGCAAGGCCCGACTTCGGCGGCATCCGTGCCGCGTCGGGTGAAGAGGAAAAACAGCAACGTGGTGAGTGCCTGCTCACGGGGGGGACCCACGGGCAGGGTTTCATAACAGTAATTTTATAACTGTGAAAAGGGATAAAATCTATGTCTTACTTTTACATTCAGACTTTATCCCACATTTTTGTAGCTAACATATGCGTATAAGTATTCTTCACTGAACACAAAATAACTGACGCAAAGTTATTCTTGCTATTCATAGGGCACAACTTGTGTGGGTTAATATATATGAATACATCTGAAAATAAAAATGAATATTCTTAAGTTACAACTCCACCCCCAGAAACACTTAATCACCAGTGTATCTAAAAGTATATGTAAAATCAGGTTATGTTCATATTTTATGCACAGAGAGTCTGGACTGTATTTTCACAGCCATTAACATGCAATAAAACCATGTTTTTTATGTGCGCAAGTGGCTTTGAAAATTTACCCCATTATGTAGATCAATTTTGATCCCTGCATATTTTTAAAGGATTTTTGTTTCATGTATTAATTTTTTTAGTTTATACATTTTTGTATGGGACTTTTGATTTTATCTTTTCTTTTGTTTTTATTTCATTGTTTTTGGGTGCAGTAAGGCAAGAACTAAATGTCTAAATATATAAAAATAAGTATTTTTTCTATCAAGAAAACTGGCTTTGTTGCTCAAATCACTATAAAAAGAATAAGTGAATATAACAGCATATGGTAACCAGCAGTGCATTTGATTTAACCCCATAATAGCAGATGCAGGAAAGTTAGAATTGATATAGAACCTTCAAAGTTTACAGAGCCTAATTTCATAAAGATTTCTCTCATTATATCCCAACAGCAAAACTCTTGCAATTGGTTCATTTCTCTCATTATATCCCAACAGCAAAACGCTTGCAATTGGTTCATGGACCTGAAAATTAAAGTTATTTCTTTATCAAGGAACAATAATAATTTTCAGTATACCGCAACAGCTCATGTACATTGATTTCCACGAATATGTATTTCTTCATATATATCTTTTTGTAGACCATAATATACATATCTTAGGGCTTTCACAATTAAACAGAACAATAATATGTAACAGGACATGATTATAATATTTACTCTTTTTGTGATTGTTATACGGTGTAGGTTGTAGAAGGAGAGTCTTTTTCAATGGAAAGCAGACTCTGGAACAAGGGATTATGGGATAAGGAGGAAAAGGCATAGATCAAGAAGTAATCTAAGGAAGTATTTCATTACATATAGTGCAGTGGATGAATGGAACAACCTCCCAGTGGATGTGGCAGAGATAAGGAGCTTTTCAAGAAAGCATGGGACAAATACAGGGGATCTCTGACGGAGTGGCAGGAAGTGTAGAGCTTGGCTGGGCAGATAAGATGGTCTGTGTGGTCATGCTTCTATATATGATATTTCACATTTAAACTATGATTCCATGATCTATCTATAGCGCTCAAGGAATGAACCAGAAATACAGAAAAATATGTTCACCATTTAAGCGTAGTCTACTAATATGTCAAACATTCTGAAAATCATCTCAGGTAGTCATGCTGACTCCTGCAATCCTGCTGGTGGAAAGTAAACAAACCTGTTATTGAAAACACAAAGGAGATCTTAAAAAAAAAAAAAGAAAGAGAAAGAGCTTTCAAATATTTTCCCCTTGGGTTGTTGTCTAGTTTCTCATTTCATGTTTTATTCTTTGGTCGAGGATCTATTTTATCTGTTCCTTTTGTTTAAATGTCTTTAAGAGTAATATTATTTCAAGGGCATTTAAGCAAGTCATCTGACTTACTACGCTTAAAAACTGGATACTGTAACTTGATTTAATGATTCTTTTGAACTGTTTTTTAAATAATGAGGAAAAGATATGTTAAAAAATACGCTATACACAAAAACTAATAATTGCACAATACTCTGTAAGTTGTATCAAATACAAAATGTAGAGAGCACAGAAATAGAAAAAGGAAAATATTCACCCTATCATCTTGCTCGAATTGCTTAGGGACAAGCCAGATTGATGTTGATGAATTTGAAAACACTATTCCTCAGTGTACCATTTTCAATCTGCAAGGTGCCAATTTAATTTTCAGCTGCAGAAAATTACACTACTACATTGCACCTCACTTAGGGCTCCTGGACCTTCTGATTTTCTTTACAGTTACAAGAGAAATGACATTTTAATGCATTTTCTAAAAAAAAAAAATAATTCTGAAAAACAATACCAATTTGTTGGCCTGGAGGTATGGCTTGTTTTCAGCTGGGTGCATAGGGAGAGAAAGCAACTCACCTGAGATGACACAGAAAGTCTGTGGCAGAGACAAGTCTTAAACTCATGCTCTTAAACTCATACTCTAGGATTTCTCTTGAAGCACAGGCCAATGCTTGATCTACTTGACCATTCCTTTGCTCACTTGGTCATTTCTCATCATAGCACATGATTCAAATCAACCAATAGTGACCAAACTAGTAAGTTGGAGGCTATCCAACCATTCTCTTATAACATTTGGGTCAAGACTAGTTTGGGTAAAACTAGTCAATTTGGCATTTGCCCAATTGCTTAGAATAGATAGTAAAGGAACTTGGTGTTATTTTCACAGCTCAGTCCTCACAGTAGGATTTATTTCATTTAGAGATTGTGCAATCAACACTTCCTCAAACTGGCTGGATCATGCAAAATGTAGAAAAAAAAAAACAAAACAGGAAAAACAGCTGCTGTGTTAGTTGTTTTCTAGCCTCACTATTAAGGAGTGATGTGTTGTTGTTGTTGTTTCTTATTCTGTTTAAGGAAAACCACTGCAGAAGAATAAAAATACTAGGAGACTGTTATTACTGTGTATCAGGACTGACCCAGCCAAAAGCAGATCATGCCCACTGCTGTGTCGAAATGGGGTTAGATATGATTGACACCATTACGTAAGTACTTTCTGTGTGCACGCAGATTTGATTGCTTCAGTATAAGGGGATGAAGCCATGGAGAAGGAGAAATTAAAATGAGTATAGACACCATGTTCATTTAAACATTCACAGAGCTTTTTATCTAAAAAGAAAAGATTTTTTTTCATACAGTGCATTCTCTGCTGTGCATTGCTTTTTCACCACATTGAGTTGGTGTGCAGAGAAAAAAAGAGAAAACTCCTTATATGTAACCATTAGCATTTTCCATAGCCATCAGTTTTTTTGGTTTTTTTTTTAACTTTAACAAACTTGAACGGGCTACCTGTATATAATGTACTTTCAACACTTAAATGATCTTAACACTTATCAGAAATGAATTTTTTAAAATTCATTTCTCATTGTGGTTTCTTTTACTTGTTTGTTACCTAGGTTTGGTTATTTTTATGTTACCTTTTCAAAAAATACTAAATGTTTATTTTATCATTGAGTTTTATGCATGAGAATATCAGAATTTAAGACTCTTTTGTCAATTCCATTAGGTCTTTAATCTCCAACCAAGACCTTGAAGGATTTTTTGATGTGTGAATAAATATGAACTTGTATAATTATATTTAGTGTCACCTGAAAATGTTAACATACATTATTATTCAATATAGAAACTGAAGAGTTAAAAATACAAATACTGGGGTAGATTTTAAAAAAATGCGCGTTCGCGTACTTTTGTTGGCGCACCAGTTGCAAACAAAAGTATGCTGGATTTTAGTAGATACGCGCGTATCTGCTAAAATCTAGGATCGGCGCGTGCAAGGCTGCCGATTTTGGGCAGCCGGCGCGCGCCGAGCCACGCAGCCTGCCTCCGTTCCCTCGCCTAAATCCGTGCGGATTTACGCGAGCAGGGCTTTTAAAATCTGCCCCACTGTCTTTACATAGGCATCTGAGACATAACAGATTTTGAAGGGCAATAATTAGGACAATTTTCCAAATAATGCACTGATATTCAATATATTAAACTGGGATTTTGGCCACGTGTAATTGTGGGATATTTTTAAAGTAACATTGCATAGCCTGATGAATTATTTAAGATTTTTATAGTGAACTCATAGGGGTAGATTTTTAAAAAATGCGCGTTCGCGTACTTTTGTTGGCGCACCAGTCACAAACAAAAGTACGCTGGATTTTAGCAGATACGCGCGTAGCCGCTAAAATCCAGGATCGGCGCGTGCAAGGCTGCCGATTTTGGGCAGCTGGCGCGCGCCGAGCCGCGCAGCCTGCCTCCGTTTCCTCCGAGGCCGCTCCGAAATCGGAGAGGCCTCGGAGGGAACTCTCTTTTGCCCTCCCCTCACCTACCCCTCCCTTTTTCTACCTAACCCACCCCCCCACCGGCCCTATCTAAACCCCCCCCCACCTTTGTTCACGGATTTACGCCTCCCGGAGGGAGACTTAAATCCAAGCGCGCCAGCGGGCCGCTGGCGCGCTGAGACGCAACCCAGGGGCGGTTCCGGAGGGCGCGGCCACGCCCTGGACCGCCCCTGGCCAAAACCACGCCCCTGGGACCGCCCCCGAAACGCCGCGTCCCGCCCCTGAAACGCCGCGTCGATCGGCCCTGCCCCCGACACGCCCCCGACAAAAAACCCCTGGACTTTCGCGAGTCCCGGGGCTCTGCGTGCGCCGGCAGGCCTATGGAAAATAGGCGCGCCGGCGTGCAAGGCCCTGCTCGCGTAAATCCGGGCGGATTTACGCGAGCAGGGCTTTTAAAATCCACCCCATAGTAATTAGACACTATTGAACATTTGCTAGCAATAATATAACTGACTAGTATATACCTATCCAAGTACATCTAAAAATTAGAATGTTATGGGGTAGGATGGTATTCAGGGAAGCAACTATTACTTTTATTTGTATTGCTCTCAATGTTTGTTTTTTTTTAAAGTGGTGTTTATTTGATTTTAGTTTAAACGGTTTTTATTATTAGTCAAACAAAATTATCAAATTGTATAACCAAGATAGTGGTCTGGAGAGGTTGTACACTGACCTCTGCTCAGACCTCGTAATAACATCAGCACCGCAACGTACAAACAACACCCCTTCCCCCCCACCCTCCCACCCTCCCCCAATGAAGGATAAATGTCCAAGAGCATAATCCATGCACGTATAACTCCTGTGGTATGTCCAAATGACAGGATGGGTCTTCAATGGGTGGACTCCACGACGATCTCAGCAATCGTTGATAACCAAACTGCGTGATTGATGAGGTAGGGATTGCAAGTACGGGTCCCAAATCAGCAAGAATCGCCGGCGGGAGCAAGGATCCGCTCGGGAGCCCAGCTCCTCCATTCGTAACAAGTGGTGCAAGTGATTACGCCAAGTCCAAAAAGAGGGGGGACTAGGATCCCGCCAGTACAATAAGATGACCTTTTTCCCCACCAAGCAAGCTTTGTGTATGAAAGTACGTGGACCCTGCTTCAAGGAAATGCGTGGGAAATGACCAAAAAGGAAAAGCAGTGGTGTTATAGGCAATTTAACCCCCAAAAGGTCCATTAAATAAGATGCGACTCGTCCCCAGAATCGGCGGACTTTGGGACAGGCCCAAAAAGAGTGAGAGAGATGCCCAATTGCTCCTTGACATTTACCACAAATGTCGCTCTGGACCAACCCCGAGCGATGAGCCAATTGTGGGGAAATATAAGCCCGTCGCAGAAACTTATAGTGCATCTCTCTGTAATACCATATTTACTGTAATGTGATTAATTCGTCCAAAGCTTGCTTTTAATATGGGGGTTGTAAGAGCAAATATCCCATCTTTATTCCAGCGTTCAAGCAATAGTGCATAAGGTTCGGTTTTCGTGACACATTTTAAACTTTTGTAATATTGGGATACCGTGGGACCCTTCTGTGCGTTAAACTGCAGTATTTTATCCAATGAGGTAAGGACCTCCACAGGGTTAGGTTCCAACGGGAGGGACTGAAAGTAATGTTTAAGCTGGAGGTAGGAGAAGACGTGGGAAATATCCAACCCATACGTAGATCTCAGGTCAGGAAAAGAAAGCAGCTGACCATCATCATTAATAACTTGGCCCAGGCGAGTAATGTCTTGCGCCTGCCACGTTTGAAACCCCTTGGTCTGAGAACCCGGGAGAAAGGCACCATTCCCCTGGATAGGCAACAGCGGCACACACAACCTAGGTATCTTTAACAACCGTGTGACCAGCCGCCATGTATCTCTGATCGGGGTAATGACTGGAGAATGGAGTATCACGGAAGGGAGTTCTTGGGCGGGAGCCTGAACAACATAGGAGAGAGCATAAGGTACCACCAAGGCCGACTCCGCAGAAATATGAGCATATGAAGATTGATTTAACATCCAATCCCTTATAATGCGGAGGTTACATGCCAGGTTGTAGAGCTGCAAGTCCGGAACTCCCAATCCTCCCTCTCCCCACCGTTCCTTAAGATCAATCAACGAAATGCGCGCCTTTCCTCCCCTCCATAAAAAGACGCGTAGGGCTTTGTCAATGGATCTAAGATCCTGACGACTAAGCAAAAGAGGTAAATTTTGCAAAAGAAACAACCATTTTGGTAAAAGCACCATTTTGAATAAATTGAGACGGCCACATAGGGAGAGAGGTAAAGCATGCCAGGTGCGGAGCTTATCCAAGGTCACTTGAAGTAAAGGCTTAACATTGGCCATGTAAGGGCTAATGGGAGGGATGGAAGGATCACCCCCAAATATCAAAGGGAGCCCTCAGCCCACTTTAAAGGAAAGTCACCCTGCCAGCTCTCTCTAAGGGTAGCTGGAAAAGCCAATACCTCAGACTTAGTAGGATTAAACCTAAGTCCCGCAAAGCTGCCAAATTCTTCAAAAAGCTTCATTAATGGAGGTAAAGAACGCTGGGGTCTGGACAAAAAGAGCATCACATCGTCAGCGAAAGCTACATATTTAAGAATTTCACTGTGCATTCGAATACCCCTTATCTGCCCCGTACCTAGAATTGACAATAATAGAGGCTCCAGCTGTAAAAGAAAGAGCAATGGTGACAGGGGGCACCCCTGTCTGGTACCACATGTTATAGAAAACACCTCTGAGAGAGCATTATTGGCAACGATAACAGCAGTGGGCTCATGATATAATAATCGAAGTGCATCTAGGAACCAGCCATCGAATCCCAACTCTTGCAAAATAAAAAAGAGATAACCCCACTCTACCCGATCAAAGGCCTTGTCCGCATCAAAATTGATCAGAAGATATCGCTCCTCCATCACCTGACTCATTTCCATGGCCGCCAGGATCTTTCTAATAGTAGTTAAAGCATAGCGCTTCCACACGAAGCCCACCTGGTTTTCCCCTATCAGTGTGGGAAGCACCTCCGCTAGTCGGTCGGCTAGAATTTTTGCCAATATCTTCTGATCAACATTGAGGAGCGAGATGGGCCTATAGGAAGCCACAGAAGTGACGTCCTTGCCCGGTTTAGCTATGAGTGTTATATGAGCCTGATTAACATGGTGGGGATATTGTCCTTGAGCGATTAGGGTAGTAAAAGTCTGAGCCAGGACTGGGCTAACTAAGTCCACCAGGCTTCTATAAAACTCTGCAGTGAACCCATCTGGCCCTGGCACTTTAAACCGCTTGGACTGTAGAATCGCCTTATGAATTTCTTCCTGTTCGAGGGGGAGATTCAGCTTCTCCCTTTGTGCCAATGTAAGAGCTGGCAAATCCAGTCTTTCACAGAATTGAGCACAAACATCAGGTTGCCAGTCCCCCTTAGTATAAAGGCGGGAGAAAAATGTCTGAAACTGTGTGAGAATTTCTTTAGTATCCGTGTGCAGGTCCCCCGTATCCGTACGGATTACAGGAATGTGCCTAGACGAGCGAGATGCCTTCACTAAGTTATGAAGCAACCTGCCCGACTTATTACTATATTTATGCATCTGATATTGATAGTATAGCAGACTCTTCTTTTCTCTTTGGTGAAGTAAAGTGTTAATTTTCCCTTGTAATACCCGATGTGCCGCCCTGTCTCCCGGGAGATTAGTACGAGCCAACCGCCGTTTAAGCGCCTGCAATTGAGTACTTAAGGTAAGGAGGCTCGTATCTAGTACTTTCCGTCGGCGGGCGACATATGAGATAATATCTCCACGTAGCACCGCCTTAGCAGTGTACCAGAAAAGTATGGGGTTAGATTTATGTTCCTCATTAAGAGTCGCATAATCCTGCCAGCATAACCATAAATATTCTTGGAAGGGAATGTCGTCAGCCAAAAAATAGGGATACCGCCACAGCCGTTGAGTGGGAGTCGGTGGGGAGACCTGCACATCCAACCAAATGGGAGCATGATCGGAGATAAGAATATCACCAATACAAGCATCATTAACCTTTGTAAAGTATTTATCACTGATGAAGAAATAATCCAAACGCGACCACGTCGCGTGGGCTCGAGATAAATGAGTGAAGTCCCTCTCACTCGGATGTAAGATCTGCCACGCATCAAGAAGATGAACAGACTGTTCAAGCTGTGTTAAACTAGAGCTAACCACCCGATCCCTTGGGCCACTAGTGGATTTATCTAGTTGCAAATCTCGGACCACATTGAAATCTCCTCCCAAGATAATAAAGTCATCAAGATAGGGAAGCGGCAGACCCTGTAAGGCACGTAGGTAACCTACCGTGTCATTATTTGGAGCATAAGCATTACAAAGTATAATTGAAACATTGAAAATTTTTACAACTAAGATCAGATATCGACCCTGCGGGTCCTTCAACTCCTGCAAAATAGTGAATGGTACATGTTTACCAAATAGAATGGCTACCCCTGCGGATTTAGATGAGGCCGAGGCATAATACACATCCCCCACCCAACCCCTGCGAAGTTTGGAATGCTCTACATCTGTAAGGTGAGTCTCTTGGAGGAATGCTACATCCACCTGTTTTTTCTTAAGATGATTCAATATTTTTGACCTTTTAATGGGCAAATTTATACCACAGACATTCCAGGATATAAATCTTAGTCCACTAACTGGCATGATCTAGAGAAAAGAACAAACATTGCAATGAATAGACATAGAACAGAAACAGGAAGGTTCTCCCAGCTAAAACCTCCCTGTGAGAGCAAGCCCTTGGTATAACAGTATGTGACCCCCAGAACCACATGCATGGAATCCACACCTTGCCCTATATGAAATCCCCCATGCCCCCCGCCCTTCCTCCCATCCCCCCCCCCCCCCCATTCCCTATACCCTCCCGTCCCATCTTTCGTACATTAAGAGAAGTCACCACCATGCATACAAACACCCACCCCCCCTACCCGATGCATTCCAGCCTCATCCACTCAATGTATAAGGAATCAAGGACCTTGGAAGGTCCATACATAGGCACACTCGTAGTATTAGTAAAAAAACGAGAAACTGAGAAACCTTAGGGAAGTCCAATAACAAGAACCACTGTAACCGTGTCCCGGGCGCAAAAGTAACAACAGCCTGGCCCATCTCTTATAACTGCAGCTGCAAAAGGAAGAAACTCCAAAAAAGGGAAGAAACCCCCAAAGTCAGCCAGCCAGGTCTCCAAGCAAGGATTGGCACCAACTCCGCTATGCTCAATCTGGGTCCTCACTGGCGCTGGGAGAGCTCTGATGACTCCTGGTAGCCGATGTACGCACGAACTCCTGTGCCTCTGCCAGCTCGGTGAACCACCTGACACCCTCGCGGGTAACCACTCGCAGCCTTGCCGGATATATCAAAGTGGCTCGGTATCCCAAATTAATGAGTTGGGTGCAGACCGGGGCCAAAACACGGCGCTTTGCGGAGAGGACAGTCGAAAAATCCTGAAACACCATTATCTTCCTATTGTCATACATCAGCGTTTTGCCTGCTCTGGTTGCCTGCAAAATCTCCCCTTTGTGCACGAAATTGAATATCTTTGCAATAATGATTTGCGGTCTGGGATCAGAAGACTTTTTCTGGCCTAGTCGGTGGGCCCGCTCTACTCGCAGGGGCCCATGCGCATGTGTAAGGCCCAATTCCTTGGTCAGCCAGCCTTCCAAGAATGTCACTAGTTCCCGATCAGGGATAGATTCCGGGAGGCCCAGGAAGCGCAGATTAGACCGGCGAGACCGGTTTTCCAGATCTTCTAGACGGTCTGCCTGCTTCGCTACCACCATTTTAAGCGCTGTTACCTCAGCCTCCACGGTGTGCGCTCCGTCCTGCAGATCTGATACCCTCTGTTCCAGCGCCGAAAAGCGCGCCTCACAGCCCGCAAACGCCGTGGCAAGCTCGGTGAGTTTGGTTGAGATACCCTTTAATTCTGGACCCAACAGTTCAGATATTGCGGTCTTAATTTCGGCGATCGCCGCCTTTGTCGGCGGGGGCGGGGTGGCCGGCGCCATATTGGATGGTACCTCTGTGCTGCGCGGCTTATCTTTGTCCTTTTCCTTTTGCTTCAAACGAGCTGCCATGGTGCTCGCCAAGGTTGGCCGACGTTCAGGACAGGTTCCCCAAAGGTCCCGTAGAGTGCTTAAGCCCGCTTAGCCGTGGATGAGGCTGGATGCAGGAGGGTCGGCGCTGCGAGGGAAAAAATCACGGCTTTCCCCTGCACTGCATCATGTGACCTCTCTTATTTGATTTTATATCTAGAATACAATATCCTGCCTTGAATGGTAGAAAGTGCAGATAGAAATTGTTTTAACTAAAGAAAAATTAAAAATACAAATGTGATGGGAATTCAAACATATTTTCTGCATTTAATTCTTACTTGGCCATGTCCCCAAAACAAAATATCTTTAATTTTCAACTTTTAATAAGCTTCTATAAAACTAAGATACCTACGTTACAAAAATATTTATAAACAAAATATAAACAGCAGTGTATTGGTATTCGTTTATAACACAGCCTACTGCCAACAAAGTTTGTTGGACCCTCAAATCTCGAGTCAGAGTTTATAGCAGACTCGTTTGAGATATCGGGTCACATTGCTTTTATTTAAATAGCGTTTCTATTTTGTTCATATTTTTGTATATTTTCCATTTTCCATAAAAACCAATGTCTCAAAAATGCTGATAAATTTCAAATCATCCAAATGAACTATTCATCCTACATAATGCTAAGACGAAAGAAATACTTTCCGGTCACCATCCCAAAGGCTTGATTTAAAGCATAATACTTAACATCACGGAAGCGTCAAGGCTCCAAACGTCAAAGTCCCAACACGGCCATGTTTCGGTCCGGAGGTCCTGCTTCAGAGGAATGACTTGATAATCCAATCCAAATCCATATAACATTTTGTCATCAAAGAGCATTTATAATTCCATCAGCATCTCATCATCTCATCAAAACGGCTGTTACAGTGTAAAGAACTTTTTTCCTGCGGTCTGCACTCAGAAATTATGCGAGTCTGAGTGCAGACCGCGGGAAGAAAGTTCTTTACACTGTTGTGTTGTGGAGTCTGGGCAGGGTGGGGGCTTACGTGCACACTCTTTGACTTTAAGAACTATGCATTTAAATTCTCTTGAAAAAAACTGCATCCATCAATAGCAGGTGTAATTGTGTGTGTTTGCTAAATTACCACCATGGGGGTAATTTTCAAAGGCATTTTCATAGATAAAACAGTGCTTTATCTGTAGAAATGGCCTTTTACAGAATTGTTCACCCAAAACCTATGCATGTGCCTCCTGTTGGCATGTAAGTCTACCCAGATTGCACAGAGGCATTCCCGAGGGCAGGGCTGGAGAGGGGTTTGGTCTTAGGCAAATACTTTTGGATTTTCCAGTGCATGCCCATACATTTGGCTCACATTTTTCCATGTGCATAATAAGAGGTGTAACTGAGTGCAAGAACATTTGGTGGGATTAATTTGGTAGCACTCAAGTCCACTTTGAAACTGTGTATTTTTCATGTCTAAATTTAGATGGGATACTCCCCTTGTTAGAAGGAAGGTGGGGATCAAAAAATGTGGGGCGATGTGCCTGACTGGCAACCCATTGCCAAGTGTAAATAGGAGGCAGCCCTCAAGCACAGGATGACCTACTTTACAATCCTGAAGGGATGCTTCCCTTAGAAAATATGTTACAATGGAAAAACATTATTGGGCGGATTTTAAAAGCCCTGCTTGCGTAAATCCAGGCGGATTTACGCGAGCAGGGCATTGCGTGCCGGCACGCCTATTTTCCATAGGCCGCCGGCGCGCGCAGAGCCCTGGGACGCGCGTAGGTCCCGGGGTTTTTGGAAGGGGGCGTGTCGAGGGGCGGGACCCGATGATGCAGCGTTTTGGGTGTGGGACCGGGGGTGTGGTTTCGGCCCAGGACGTTTCGGGGCGTGGCCGCGCCCTCCGGAACCGCCCCCGGGTCGAGTCTCGGCGCGCCAGCAGCCCGCTGGCGCGCGTGGATTTACGCCTCCCTCTGGGAGGCGTAAATCCGTGGATAAAGGTAGGGGGGGGGTTTAGATAGGGCCGGGGGGGTGGGTTAGGTAGGGGAAGGGAGGGGAAGGTGAGGGGAGGGCGAAAGAAAGTTCCCTCCGAGGCCGCTCCGATTTCGGAGCGGCCTCGGAGGGAACGGTGACAGGCTGCGCGGCTCGGCGCACGCCGGCTGCCCAAAATCGGCAGCCTTGCGTGCGCCAATCCAGGATTTTAGAAGATACGCGCGGCTACACTTGAAAAAAAATGAATGGTTCAGTCTAGACAGAATTTGCTGATCATGTAGATTGCTTTAGAAGTCTAAAGTCTGAGAACTGGACAGCATTTGGCTACTTGATGCATCCTGCAGGGCCAAACAGGATCTATCTGGCTCATGATTTAGGTTAGCTGGCACTGGCAATAGTGCCCAAAACTATCTTTCTTTAAAGAGCTGAAACTAAGTTAATCTGAAGCCGTTAAAATAGCATATTTTAGAATACCAATTATTTTCTTATGATTAATTGCAAAACAAAATCATCATGACATGCTTTCAGAGTGGGAGGTAAACTTTCAGAATATTTTGTCTTCTGCTGACATGTTCACTACCAGCTGTCCTTGTTTTTCTAACATTTAAAACAAATGTAATCTTTTTTTTTTTAGTAGCAAGTTTATTTAAAACCTCACTAAAATGCTGCCTCATTTATTTCCAAATCATAATTTTTGTAATAAGAGATCTAAAAGTTTAAGCTTGAATAATAAATTCATGCTGGAGTCTCAAGTAAACAAAAATGTTTGCAGTATATAAAACTTGAACATTTTGTTTTATTTCATGTTATTTTATGATTAACAGGTTGTCATTTTGCTGGTATTTCCTGAATTTTTTCTGATTTTACTGTATTTAATTATGCTGTACATTGCTTTGAGCCTCATGATGGAAGTGCAGTCTCTAAGAGGAGTGGTCCAGTTTTCATTACTTAAATATTCACGGACTCTTCAATAAGTTTCGTTTTTGGAATCTGAAATTGTCACAGAAGAGGTTTGTGAGCTAATTTGAAGAATGTGAGCAGGATCTGCTAGTATGAATTAGTTCAGAACCTCTTTTGCTGGCTTAAAATGCAAAAACCTGCTCAGGGTTAGGCAACTTCCAGTCCTCATGGGCATCTATCTGATTGGGTTTTCAGGATATCCCTGATAAATATGCATTAGTCAGATTTGCATGCTATTGGAGCAGTTTGCATGCAGCTCTATCTCATGCATATTCATTAGGGATGTCCTGCAGACCTGAGAGGACTGGTGCCCAGGAGAACTGAAGGTCACCTATTCCTGAATCTGCTGTTACATGGAAATCCTCCTCAGTCCTCAGAATGTTCACTACAGATTTCTGCAGCCTGGAAAATTTCAGTGCATAAGTTGCAAGAAAATCTTACACATTTTTCCTGTAAATCTTTAGGAAATTGACAGTTTTCTTCCTCTTATCCAGCAATCTTCAGTCTGACTGTATTGTCGTCATCTCTTTACCTCTTGCCTTCATATTCTTTTGCTCCTCCTTCTGCTCTCTGCTGGGAATATCAGTCTCAAACCTGGCCATCTAAGGCAACTTTCGAACCATCTGGGCTTATCAAATTTTACCCCTCCAATCTTTCCCTTTCCACCCTTCCTCTTCTCTTCCTTTTTCATGCTCCCTGTGGAATGCCTACTCTATTTCCAATACACTTCCATTTGTTACATCCTCAATCTAGCACTTTCTACTGCTTCTGTTCCTGCTGCTATCAAATGTGCTATGATCATACCACTCGTCAAAACATTTTACCTGCTAACTATCATCCTATCTCTCCCCTCCCTCCTTTTTTCTTCCAAACTATTTGAATGTGCTGTTCAACACCACTGTTTTGACATTTTCTCATCTCAAGCCATTCTCTATCCACTCCAGTCTGGTTTCCACCCTCTATATTCCACATAAAAATATCCTGTGCCAAAGTCTCCAATGACCTGTTTATAGCTAAAACCAAAGGCCTTTACTTAATCCTTACACTCCTTGGCCTATCTAATGCTTTTGACACTGTTGATTACCACCTGTACCTTGATACTCTGTCCTCACTTGGATTTTGGGACTCTATCCTATCTTGGTTCTCTGCTTACCTCTTCCATTGCAGTTTTAGTGTGCCCTCTAGCAGATCCTCCTCTATTGTTATCCCACTATCAACTGGTGAACCCGAGGGCTCTGTCCTTGGCCATCTTTTCTCTGTATAGCAATTCCCTTAGTGCTCTGATCTCCTCTCATGGATTTCAGAACCATTTTTGTGCTGATGATTCTCTGATTTACCTCTCTACACCAGAAATTTGGACAATAATCCAGTCTCAAATCTCACCTTGCTTGTCTGACATTGCTGCCTGGATGCACCATCATCACCTTAAACTCAGTGTAGCCAAGACAGCGCACCTTATCTTTTCCCACAAGCCAATTTACCTCTTCCTCCTTTCTTTATTTCTGTAGATAACAGTATAATTCTCTCAGTCCCCTCAGTATATAACCTTGGGGTCATCTTCATCTCCTATTTCTCTTTCTTTATTCATATCCACAATACTGCTAAAATGTGCTATTCCTTTCTCTAAAACAACATCAACAATATATGTTCCTTCATTTCTAAATACACTATTAGAATCCTTATCCACTCTCTTATTACATCCCAC
The DNA here is from genome assembly GCF_901001135.1 of Rhinatrema bivittatum. NCBI lineage: Eukaryota > Metazoa > Chordata > Amphibia > Gymnophiona > Rhinatrematidae > Rhinatrema > Rhinatrema bivittatum. Next base: position 301,395,779 of record NC_042616.1, read on the forward strand.
AGACTACTGCAACCTGCTCCTCACAGATATCCCAGTGAACCATCTCTCTCCACTCTAATCTATCCAAAATTCAGCTTCACAATCTATCTTTCTGTGTTCTCTACATGGCTACACCATATACTTGGAATAGACTTGCTGAGTTAGTGCATCATGCTCTCTCTTGGATTATTTAAATCCAGTCTAAAAATCAACCTTTTTGAGGCTGCTTTTAAATCTTAATCTCTTATTGTCTTATTGATTTTAACTATTTTCTTAATTAATGAAATTCCCAAAGTCTATTTTGTCCTATAGGTTTGTTCTGATTAGATTGTAAACTCTGAGAAGGGACTATCTCATATTTCTGTACAGTGCTACATTTGGAAGCAATAAGAAGTAGGAATAGTAGTGAACTTGAGCCAGGATGAAATATATGTGGTTTTACATTTTAGCTGAATTAGTTCTGATGACAGTGCCGAATCCTATGGGGCTCATCTTTCATCTTAAAGAAAGTTAGAAAGAAATTCATATAAAGTATACTAAATATGGACTTCAGAATTTAGGAATATTAATTTTCTTAGAATCTGCCATAATGGAAATAAAGTCCTATTCATGGTAATATTGCTAGTTATTGTTAAGTGGTCAAAGTCAGATATTCATTTTAGCTCTATTTACCAAATTACAGCTAGAATGTATGATAAAATCCTCATTTTAATTTCCTTTAAATAAAACTGAAATGTATTCCAGTTGGGTTTGAAATATAGAAATATGACAGCAGAAAAAGATCATATGGCCTATCTAATCTGCCAAATAACACCAACTGCTCAACTCTACAATCCCTCTCACGCCCTCAGAGATCCCTTGTGCTTGTCACATGCTTTATTGAAATTAGACACTGTCCTTGGCTCTACCTGCTCTTCTAGGATGCCTTTCCATTCATCCATCATCTGACCTGTAAAGAAATATTTCCTAGATTTCTCCTGAGTTTATTCCCTTTTACCCTCATCCCATGATCACATATTCCAGAGCCTCCATTCCATTGAAAGAGGCCTTCCTTCTTTGCATTGATACCTTGGAGGTATTTAAATGTCTCTATCATATCTGTCCATCCTGCCTTTCCTCTAGGGTAAACATGTTTAGATTTTTAAACTGTCCCCACAAACTTTATGATGGAGGCCACGGAACATTTTAGTAGCCATCCTCTGGACCAACTTCATCTGCTTTATATGCTTTTTTTTTCTGTTGACCAGTCTTCTCCCAATGCATTCAAGCAACTTTCTGGCTTTTGCAATTTCCTTCTCTAGTTTGACTGTCTTGAGATGATCAGATCCCACTCTTGTTTTCTGCATAGACACATTTTATCCCCTATATTGTACCTCTGCCTTGGGTTTTTTTGTAGCCCAAATGCATGGCTACACATTTTTTTTTAGCATTAATTTGATGTGGATTATGCAGTGTCAAAATGCATGGGTCTGTCACTGTTTGAAAAAAAAAAACAAAAAACCCATTGATATTCAAAAGAATAATTTGACAGAAAAATCAATGATAATACTACAACAAGCACAATGCTTACTTTCTAGCCCTAAAGTTATGATTGCTTATAACAGCAAAATCATTTCAACATATGTGTTGGCAGCACAGTTCATTGAAAAATTAATTAGCTTAAAACGTAAAGGAGAAACAGACATTATGCAATGCAGATAAAATGAATTCTTAATATTGAGAAGGGAGATACAGACACAAAAGTCACTACAACATTTCCATATCATCCACCTTAATAGCATAAATCATTTAAAAATGTAATATATACACATTACACAAAAATCAAATTAGTTTGGGCACAAAGATGACTATTTTCCTGACACATGGAGAAGAGCTGTGCATGGGTAGGAAATTGTCTTGAAGGGGACTTTGCTTGTGGGGGCTTTACCTGCACTACAACCAAAAGGAAAAAAGATTTTTGCCCTGAAGCCTTGCAAAGATATTTATTTTTGTGCAGATAAGATTCAAGCTGATGCTTTATCTAAGATATTTAATATAGATTCAAACTCGCTATATCTCACTTTGAGCTCTTTAGTTAGAAAAGTGAATAATAAAAAAAAGGATGATGAAGAGATTCCTATACTCTGCCCCTGCAGAGGCTTATTAGTGCCAATCCACCCTATGATACTCAGCCCCTAGAATAGCAGAAATAAAAGTTCTATTACTAAAATGCAATGGGAAGGATAGGATTAAGTCCCAAACAGTTTGTTAGGCATAATGCTGCACAAAGGATTTTTGGTGCAAGATAATGTTCAGAGGATTTCATATATGGTTTATACTAATACTAGGCAAGAGAAATACTGTAAAGTGTAGGACGTGCATAATTAAGATGTGTGGTAGTAAAGAGTATACACTGAGCTTGAGTGTACTGTGTGGGACTGGAGAATTGATTGACAACTCAGACAAAGAGAGGGTGTGGAGCTGGAAAGTAGAGTGAGAGGGAGCAGAGCTCAATTTCCATATGAAGTAGTAGAGAGTGGATTGGGCAATATACAGGAGGGAGAGTGGGATGAGGCTGGAGAATAAAGAGAGGGAGAGGGCAGTGATCAATTTGCATACCCATGATAGAGGCTTGGGGAAAACTTTTCTCTTTATTATAGTTAGATATGATTATTATTCTGATATGATTTAGGGATAATTTTCATTTATATGAATAAAATATTTGTTTATGCCCATAAAAGTATTTTCTTTAAAATTCCACAGACCATTGGCCTATAGATCCTCCCGATAACATAACCCTAAAAGATATATGGAAATTGATGTCTACTGTTAGTAATAATGTCTCACAAATGAATGAATCATTGTGTGGTATAGTTCATTTGAATAAATTACAGATAGAAGAACAAAGAAAGGAAGTAATTAGTCTGAAAGATGATTTGGGAAAAGTAACATCTAAAGTTAAATTGTTAGAAAATACTGGGGTGGCCCAGATTAAAAATAGTCTCTCTATTCATAGAGATTTAGAAAATCTTGAAAACATGAGATATAAAAACTTATGTTTGATTAATTTCCCGCAAACTAGGCTTTTAACACCTAGCGAAATGCTTAAGAAATACTTCAGGGAAATATTGCAATATGAAGAGAGAGAAATACCTGTTTTTTCAAAAGTCATCTACTTTTCCAAAAAATATTGGAGAGTTGGAAATAGGGGTAATTTTCAAACGTTTATATGAATAAAATATTTGTTTATGCCCATAAAAGTATTTTCTATAAAATTCCACATAACCTAAGGGCCTCATTTTCGAGACGGATCGCACGCGATACCAAAATGGGGGCGGAGTCGGCCCCGGAAGAGGAGGAGTCGGGGCGTCACCGGGGCCAACTCCGCGAAGATGCCGCAGACGACGAAAAGGTAAGGCCCTTTTCGCGTCCAAGTTTGCGCCCAATAGCTACACCTTCTATGGTGGCGCTATTGGGTGTGAAACTGGCAGCGATCGCACAGCGGTGGTGCGATCGCTGCCGGCTAGCGCAGGATCGCCCCCCCGTTTCGGCCTCCTGCCCCTCATTACCTAAAGTTTCCCAGGCCTGCGATACTTTAGGAAATGAGGCCCTAAATTCGCACATACATTTATGCACTTAAAAATAAGAATTCTGGGAAGGCAGAGTTGGGACTAATATGCTTACTTTAGATTTTAGGAGACAATTTTCAAAGCCATTATTTCTATTGCATTATTTATACCTTTCAAGTATTTAAATGCCTCTGTAATATCTCCTCTTCTCTTTTATTAATTTCTTATACCAACTTTCCAAATAAAAATAAAGTGGTTTACAAATTTAAAACATAAAATGCAATAAAATTATACCAGCATTATAAAGGATGCCACACATCATAATTTACATAGACTTTAAAAATATTAGCATGTCACAAGAATAAAACATTCAAGACAAAATAAAATATAATACATCAGTATAAAAAACAATAAAATAACAGGAACAAAACCACAAGGATTCCAAATAAACTTTAAACTATTTACGAAAAGGCCTGTTTAAAGAACCAAAATTTAACTAGTTTATAAAATTTACCATAATTAGATTCCTTTTGGATTTCCAAAGTCAAAAGAGTTCTACAGCTGAAGGCAACGTATCTTGAACCTTCCAGTCTGATTTTGGTAGGACATGGTAGTTCTAATGAATCTTGTTGCAATGAGCGCAATAATCAAGTAGGATGATAAGGAGATGAAAGATCACCCAAATATGCGGGGAATCTCGATGCAAAACGTTAAAAACTTAGCCAATAATCCTTAAATGAATGCTGTATGCAATAGGGAGCCAATGAAGCTTCACTAGACAATGAGTAGCATGCTCATACCTTTTTAAATCAAAAAGGATTTTAGCAGTATACACATTTAAAGATGAATTTTAAAAACAGATGCACGTAGCATTTATTCGTGCTACTGCTATTTTATAAACCTTGCACATACATGTGTAACTAATGGTGCATGAATAACTTTGCTTGTGCAAAAAGGGGCAGATTTGAGGTGGGTCAGAGGCATTCCAGGCTGGGGCCAACATTAACATGCATAAAACTCGATTTTATAATCTGGAGGGAGATGTAAATCCATGCACGCCAGCGGGCTGCTGGCGCGCCGAGACCGGACCCGGGGGCGGTTCCGGAGGGCGCGGCCACGCCCCCGGAACGCCCCGGCCCGAAACCACGCCCCCGGGCCTGCTCCCGAAACGCTGTGCCCTGCCCCCAAAACGCCGTGTCGTTCGGCCCTGCCCCCGACACGCCCCTGACACGCCCCCTTCCGAAAACCCCGGGACCTACGCGCGCGCCGGCGGCCTATGGAAAATAGGCGCGCCAGCACGCAAGGCCCTGCTCGCGTAAATCCGCCCGGATTTACGCGAGCAGGGCTTTGAAAATCCGCCCGCAAGTGTATCTTTTATTTGAGTGGAGACATAAATTCATACAAGTGCCCGACTTGTATGAATTTAAAAACTTTTGTTTTTAATTTAGTTTTATGTTTTAAATATTGATGTATGTATGTTTATTTATATATTGTATTTATTATTTCAGCCCCTGAGGCAGCCCCATGCGGGGCGAAACTCGGCCTGAGTTGGGCACTTGTATGAATTTATGTCTCCACTCAAATAAAAGATACACTTGGCCTTTTTTGCTGTTTAAACTGGGGGGAAGTGCAGGCTGAAGAACCAGAGGGGTCTGGATGGCCTAATGATAGATTGGGCAAACTGGTAGACTAATTGGTTAAACTGGGAATTTCCTTCATCCGCATGTTATAAAATGTGCTCACTTGCACATTTAAAAGCAGACAAGTCCTAAGGAAAATATGCAAATAATGTTTCTTCATGTAACTACTTAAAATTTGGAGCACATACACATATGAATAGGCATATGTTTGCAGGAGTGATAAATAATTATGGCACATTTGGGCTTGTGTCACATACATGTGTGTATGGACGTGCTCGTGATCATTTAAAAGTTACTGTCCCTGATTCTTTAGAGGGCAATTTTCAAAAGCATTTTTATTTAATTGGATTTGTTATCCACTTTTTTTAAATGCAAAATTCACCCAGGTGAAAGGGCTTTTTGAAAACACCTTCTATGCAAGGGAAAGTATGCATGTTGCGCTACAACACATGCACCCCAAATACATACATCTTCATTTTTTTAGCATTCACACATAAATTCCAAACAGACTACTTTTTGAACATTTGTACATAGCTTCTCATTCATTCTGTTCTCCGTAGACAAGCAATAATATATCAGCTAAATGAGTGTATGACATCATCCAATTGTATTGACCTAGTCTGTGCTAATCCCAAAAAGACCTAGAGTTCTTTTCTGAGTATGCCCAGTCTGCCTCTCCCATACTTGTTTCCTCAGTTTTTTCTCTTTCACCAAAGCAAAATGATCCATTACTCTCTCTTTTGAAAGTCACTCATGGTTTTTGTTATTCTTGAATTTAGTTTCATTTAATTTGATCTAGTATACCTTTATTTTTCTTTCCTTATCGAGTCTCCTAAAGAAAAAATAGAAAGTAGTAATAGAAGTAGATAGCTTCTTCTCTTTAAGGGGTGGATTTATCAAAATGCGGTAAGTATGCGATAGCAAAAGGGGGATGTTATATGCTAATATAGCATTTATTGCAAAGAGCTAAGTTAGCAATACCATTTTCAGATTCTGTGATAAGTGCCAGACCTGTTGTATTTCCTTCATTCAACCACCAGGGGACCAGAGAGAGAGAGAGAGAGAGAAAGAGAGAGAGACTGGCCATAATGTCATGGCCCATAGGTAGGTATTTGTATCCCTATGGTAGGCCCACCTAGTAACTCGAGGTGGGGTTTAGGTAAGAGTGTAGGGGGTTAGGGGCCACTTTGACATTCTACGTGACACCTACGAACAGAACAGTGGTCTCTTGTGAAGATTTGATGGCCTTTGGAGTGAGGAAACTCACTCCAAGATGAGATTTGGGCAATGTTCTCTCAACCTAGCTTGATGTTACCCAGGTAGAGAGTCCCTCAAGCTAGGTTGAGAGAACCTTGCCCACATCTGGCACAGAACCTGCCTCAACACCATCAAATAAAAAAGCCTTGGTGTAGAATGTCTCCACATTGATCCTTCTTGGAACCAAAATTTCCTTTGCTCAATTACTGAAAGTTAAAATGGCACCACACTCCTCTCAGCATGGAGATCTCCATGCAAAAACAGAGTTCCCTTCTCTATTAGAAAAAAAATTATCCTTCAGTTCTAGTGACTGAATCAGATTCATCAAAAGTAATGATTCTACCTCCTACTCTGGAGCATTACCCATTTGCACAAAATATGAGGTTTATAAATATTTGAAGGACATTCCTACAATTCCATCTCTTCCAACTTTGGATACTATTGGTGGAGATTTTTGCCAACCAGATGAAATACAAATCATTTATTCCTTCTTTACAAAACAGACAGAAAGCTCAAAACTTCTTTCTCCAATAACAGACCCACTTCAATGGATCCTCCAATTATTCTCTTGAATTTCCAAGATCCCCAGGGAGATTCTCAGCCAAGCCATTTTATGATTCATTTCCTTATTAGTCTGACAATCTATCAAATGGGATTACATTCTGATCTCTCCCCTGAATAAGTCAGATGAACATCCCCCTCCTGAAGATATGACCTATCCAGCATTTCTTTAAAAAAAAAAATGGTATAGTCCATCTCTTTCTCAATTCAAGAAGAAACAGAACATACAGAGAACATCTCTAGAGTTTTAAAATATATACTAGCTCCAAACCAAGTAATAACAGTCTCCCTTCACAGGGTTATGCTTGAACTTCAATTAAGAATGTGGTAAACCCCAATAACTTCATTATCAGTATCTAGAAAATTGGATCTAAAATACAAAGTCCAAATCTGTTCAATTCATAAGACAGTCCAACTTCTTCACAAATTAGTTGTGGTGGAGTCAGCCCTCAAAACAAAAGCAAATTATTAAAAAAAACAAGACACAATTAAGTACCCCACCAGGTAAAGACAACAAATAGTTGGCTACTATTGCAAAGAAGATTTTCCAGTTGGTTATGCTGACATCAAGAATTTCAGCTTGCCAATTTCATATGGCCCAATATATGTAGAACATTTTTCAGAAATTGAGGAATACTGCCTCTTGTCAGCAAGGAGCATTGCTTAAATTTTTATACTTTATCTCTACACACAATTCCCATCACTTACCATGTTTCTTCCAAGCAGTTATATATCCTGCAAAATAAATTTACCTCTCTCATATTAGCGAAGACAATACAACTAGTGCCCAGATTGGGAAAGAACAGATGTATCTACTCAAGAAACTTCCTCATTAAAAAAAAAACTGAAGGTCTAAGTCCAATTTTAGACCTCAGGAATATGAACAAACATCTAAAAATTCAGCTCAAAATAATAACAATTCTGCATCTCTAAATAATAACTTTTTTCTGTATTAATTTAAAATGTAATTACTTAAAGACTGTCACATAAATTGTGTTATTTTGACCAATTTAAAGTTTGCAGAATTTTAAATTTGTTTGCACATTATTCCCCTAGGAGTAACTATCACCCCACCCCTTTATTTCACAACTCATCATTCCACTATATTTATGATGAATCCTGGGGTTAGGATGCTAACACATCTAAAACCCTATTTAGACTCTTACTTTCGTTTGTTTTTATAAGACTTAATTTTTTCAAATCTGGATTACTGTAGCTATTTTATTGGTTACCAAAATATACTTTGTGATCCCTACAAATGATTCAGAACTCTGCTGCTAGAATTCTAACAGGTTCTTCAAAGTTTGAACACATCTCATGGTGCTGAAATCACTGCATTGGCTATCAATTGAATATACAATTCAGTATTTATTTTTATATATTTAGGCATTATATATACAGTCATTCCAAAAGAAGATCACAAAAGTTTACAAAATCAGCTGTCATATTTTTGATCAGCATTTGCATTCTGGTTTGACATTCATCCATCAATGCAACAAATCTGTATTCTAGTTCATATTTCTGCATTTTCTAGGTCAACGCAACTTTAAATACAAATACTAATTCTACTTTTATTTCACTTTTCATCATTCAGTACTTTTTGTTCAGTCTTCTAACATTATCTCTGGCACCGAAAGTGGGGTTATTGGCATATTGATGTTTTTATGCTAAATCATAGGGATGTGCATTCATTTTTTTGATGGTTAGGAAATTCATTTGAAATTTCCTAAATCGTCGTGGATCAGGAAACCTATAAAACAATTGCACTTTCCCCACATTTTCATAAAAAATTGTTTTTTTGTTTAGTGTGCACTAAACCGAAAATGATTTTTCATGAAAAAAAAAAAAATGGCGATCCGCGGGAATACAAGATTTTCCCTCGGCCACACAAAACCGAAAGCGGAAACGATCAGGCATCCGATTCACATCTCTCGTATGCATTTCCAAAGAGCCATGTTTTCAGTTCCTGTTTGAAACTCTTTTTTTTCTGTTTTAATACATAATGACTCCGGAAGAGATTTCCATAGCTTTGGGCTCACTATGGAAAAAATTTGTCTCTTATTTGAGTTAGGTGTGTGTTGTAGGCACCTTTAGAAGTCCTGTGTTTTGTGATCTTAGGGGTCCTGTTGTGTGTATGGTTGAAATGTCACTCCAATGAAGCATGGGTTAATGTTATTGATGATATTAAATATTAGAGTTAATACTTTATAATTAATTCTAGATTGTACCAGGAGCCAGTGCAGTGCTATCAGCGAGAGGGTGATGTTGTCAAATTTTCTTATTCCTATTAAGAGTATAGTAGAGGCATTGCTCCATTCCAGGATTCCACGGGGTGGCGAGTACGCCGCCGACTGCCATGTCTCCTCCGGGCCTCCCTAGGTGTGCATGTGCTACATTGTCCCTCTTATGGATGCCAGGGCAGGAACCTCAGGGGCGTGTCTCCTTCATGACATCACTAGCCCTGGACACAAGCTCCATCGGGGCCTGGCCCTTATCGACTTGGCAATGAGTTCCTTCCTTGCTGATCTCTCTACGAATGTTGATTACTGGTTCCTGCTCTTCCTGGCATGAGACACTCTCGGTTACCCACTCCTGTCTCTGGCTATCTGCTTTCATTTGTGACTGTGTCGCACCCCCTGCTCCTCAGGGCAGTGCATAGTGTTCTTGTGACTGTGCCACACTTCCCCCGCACCTCGGGGTAGGTTTCTCTCTCTCTCATTGCCAGAGACCCCTGGGCTTCCCCACTCCTCGGGTAGCCTACATCATACCTCCCATGCTGACGCTCTCCGTAGCTTCGCCTCTGGGGATGCTCTCTCTCTTCACTCCTCCATTCTCAACCTGCATCCCTGTGCCTCGGGGCCTACCCAGCTCCTCACCACAGCAATAAATGACACAGCCCGTACTCTCTGGGCTGTGTCATTTATTGCTGCTGACCTCGCCTCCAGATAGTGAGGCCCAGTAGGGCTCCTCCCCATGGGCAGTACCATCTCTCACCTCGGGCCAAGGGTCCACTAACCCACGAGTTCTAACAGTTTGTAAGACAGCTTGGAAGTCCTGGATTGTGAGTAATTGTTTCAGATAATGTAATATTCCCAGCTTAGAGTATCCTGTTCTAATTAATTTGCTTATATGCTTTTTCATTGTGAGGTTCTCATTAAGCTGTATTCCTTGATTCTGTACTTGATCTGAGTATAAAGTTTTAACTTTAATATTTATTTTATTTATTTATTAACTTTTATTTACCGACATTCGTGAAACACATCATGCCGGTTTACAAAAAACTAAAAGGAGGAAAGTTACAATATAACAATAAAACAGTAAAAATGATAAATAGATAAAACAATAGAACAATAGAGAAATAATACAGGGGAGGGGAGTGGGAAGGGAGGAAAACGGAAGAGTGGGAGAGTGGGAGAGGGGGGGGGGCTAAGGGAAGGGCAAAGGTTGGACTGATAGGAGTGAGAGAACATGAATAGATGCAACTATATACAGTTGATGATATTAATATATAATGCTTTAAGCCTGGATGTTCCACTTTGTCTCAGTATTTAAAAATTCATCAGTCAAAATTTACATTCAGAAGGGCATTGTTTACTAGATATTCCAAATCATAAAACCATTTGTCTTGCTGTCTCACAAGATAAATTATTGTTACTGGTACTGAGATGTGGAACAAACTCTATCTTTAAAGAAAGCAGACATGCTCTAAGTCATTCAAACAACTAAAAACACATCTGTTCAAAACTGCTTCATTCAGTATATGGCTTGCAGGAATATTTTTCCACCTAATGTGAGCAAATGCAGGATATTTTTTGTTATTTTTATTATTTTAATTCGATTTTTTAAATATTTTATTTGTGGCTGTTGTGTGTCATTTTTATTTTATAATGTAGAAATATATTTTATCTATTAAATTATTATACGTGTTTTAATTGCGAGCCACTCATAACTTTGGATGTTGCGGCATATACATTTTATAAAATAAATAAATACATAAACAAACATGGTAGACAGCCAGGATGGTGTGGAAAACATGAGGAGGGATCAAGTAAAGTTCAAGGAATGGTCTAGGGTCTAGCAGCTAAGTTTTAATGCTAAAAAATGCAGAGTAATGCATTTAGGCTGCAAAATCTCAAGGAAGAAGTAAGAATTGGTGGTGAAATTCTTCTAAAAATGAAGGAATAGTGGAATCTGGAGGTTATTCTATCTGATGATCTTAAGGAGGCTAAAAGATGTATAAAGTGATGGAAAAAGCCAGAAAGATGCTTGGCTGCATAAGGAGAGGAATGGTCAGCATTAAAAGGGAGGTGATATTGCCCCTGTATAGGTCCCTGGTGAGACCTCATTTGGAATGCTGTGTACAATTCTGGAGAGTGCACTTTCAAAAGGATATAAACAGGATGGAGCTGGTCCAGAGGGTGGCTACTAAAATGGTTATTGGTCTTCATCCTAAAACATATGGGGATAAACTTAAAGATTGCTGTACCCCAAGGGAAGAAAGGCAGAACAATACCAGAAATGACAGGCCCAGGGACAAAACCCATACCACCCCCAGAACCCAAACCAGATAATAAATTAGTACCCCCAGTAAATTCTCCTGGTGCAGAATGCCAGTCCCACAATCCACGCACCCCTGAAAACCCAACCTGAGGGTCCAAACAATTTACTCCACCAATAATAGGCCAATACCGTGGCAAGTATCCCCAATTACTCATGCTCGAAGGAAAAAAACCCACTGGAATAGCCAGCACTTAACCAAGGAGCTACTTCAGTTTCACCACCACTAAGGAACTGCTGTCCAACTCCCCTGAATCCACCCTCATTGCTGCCTTCCTGATTAAATATACCCATTCCCCAAACACGAGACGACCCATCAGCACCCAGAGAAACATCTCCCACAACATTTCTACCGGCAACTATGGCATCCCCCCCCCCCCTTGTGTTACTGATTAAACATTTATCACAAGCATTAAAACCCTCATCGCTCGGCACAGCGCACCCCTGCACACCAATATGCTCAAAATCAAATCGAGGCAGAGCCATGTGACCAATTGTGGCAAAGTGTTTGAGCTGGGGACAATTGGTCACATGGCTCTGTCTCGATTTGATTTGATGGCAGAGGAGTTGGAGGCAGTGGTAACTGTTAGCAATGATGGCTCAGGGGATAAGCGAGAGCAGGATCTGGAGGTTGTCTCATCAGGAACTGCTGTTCTGGCGAGGGGGTCAGAGGGTGCTCCGAGGTCAGCAGGGCCTAAAGTGGTGAGTGCAGGAGTAGCGAAATGCGAGTGCCTTGTGATAAGTCCTTAGCATTTTCATTCCATTCCTCCTTGCAGCATTATTGGCGCTGAGTTTGGGCAAAGCTTGAATGCCGATGGAAGCAGTAGAGGTGGATCGGCCTCTACATACCCATTCCCCAAACACAAGACGACCCAGTGAAGATGTGCATGTGGCATGCAAAACTAACCTGCCTGCCACTAGCACTAACGGCCCTGCTTATCGCACGAGCCCCCTGCCCCTCACTCCGCTGCCACGATAAATCACATTCAACCAATCCACTTCTATCAGGAACCAACCCTCCACGCAGGAATGTGCCCTGTCCGTGACTCCTACTTCTCGCATGCACAGTCCTCACCCCAACCATCGACCCGGGCCTGAGGCACCCACCCCCAGGCCGATCCACCTCTACTGCTTCCATCGGCATTCAAGCTATGCCCAAACCCAGCGCCAATAATGCTGCAAGGAGGAATGGAATGAAAATGCTAAGGACTTATCACAAGGCACTCGCATTTCGCTACTCCCGCACTCACCACTTTAGGCCCTGCTGACCTCGGAGCACCCTCTGACCCCCTCGCCAGAACAGCAGTTCCTGATGAGACAACCTCCAGATCCTGCTCTCGCTTATCCCCTGAGCCATCATTGCTAACAATCGCCACTGCCTTCAACTCCTCTGCCACCAAATCCTGCACCTCAAACTCCACGGACTTCCCTGCATGATGCACCATCGCCGCGAAACACTGCTAACCACTCTAGTTGCTCGCAGCAGGGGACAGACAGCAAGTGAGCACCTTACACTTCACCCACCTACCTAATCCAAACTCCCTCCCTATCACTAACCCCCCCCAGCCAATTAAATTACCAGCTGGTCCAATTCAAATCCTCGCTGCCTAACCGTTGCCCTGACAACCCCCCCCACACACACACACACCACCCCCTCCGCATCTATTCGAGACTGAGACTGGCCCCCACATTATATCACTCAGCCAGGAACTCCATCCCAGCTGCCCTTCTAATCACAAGGTGACCAGAAGACAATTATCAAGTGATGGAATCATTCTCTATCCCATTGGATCAGGGACTTCTTTATGCTGTCTCCTTAATTCCATTTATAGCCAACATGATCCACAAGCTGAAAAGGGAGAGAGCTCTAATGATCTTGATAACTCTTTTTTTGGCCTCCACAGATTTGGTTTCCTTTTCTCCAGCACCTTTTTATTCATCAGCCAACTCATCTAGATTTAATCACTGATGTTAATTATACAATTTGATAGAACACTTCTCCCTCCCACTCTTTCATCTCTGCTTCTTATTGCTTAGATGTTGAAAGCTAAATAATTCCTGATTTGTATTAAACTTCCAGGTGTTTCTAAAGTCATTCTCACAACAAGAACATTTTCTACATGCAAATCTTAGAATTTCAAATGGAAGAGATTTTCTATTTGGTGTAAAAAGAAAAAGGGAGAATCGATTTCTCCATTCAGCTTCAGTGGTACTTCAAGACCTTTCCGATCTATCTATTTCAAGGACAAATTTAGGATTTTGTCCCTAGGCATTTTTGCTACGTTTACTCGCTCTCGCCTCCCGAAAGGATCTGTTACAGGGTAGAAGAAGTCTGTTCTCTGCTGAATGAGATTCAGCAGAGCTGGAAGGCAGCAAATCTTAGTCATCCCGCTGCCCCTAAATGTTTGCCACCCTGGGTACAGATATAATGGGTGCCCATTGACAAATCCAGGGCTGATCTAATTCTTTTCTGAAAACATAAAGGCTCATTTTAAAACAAGTGTGCAGGTGTGCAAACACCCACAGATGGGCACACGAATGAACATATGCCTGAATTTTAAATCGTGTGCACATTTAAGCACATAAGGTTTTAAATACGCCTAGCACACATGTGTGCTCCTAATTTTAAGCCACTACTCGGGCAAATGCGCTTCATGTATTTTCCTTACAAAAAATTGTTGGACTTGACACGCGTACGTAAGCAGATTTCAAAACATGTTTGCAAAAGGCGCAGTCCCAGATTTTCCAAATAGCTTACCCAGTCAATTTGGAGGTCATCCAGACCCTTCTGGTTCTTCATCCAGTATGCCCTCCAGTTGACCTGTACCACTCACTCTGTTGGGTAAGCCCTAAAATATTTCTGCAGACTTGCTCCTCATAGAAACATAGAAATGACAGCAGAAAAGGACCAAATGGTCCCTCCAGTCTGCCCAGCAAGCGCTTGGTAGCATCTGCCACTCCGTGCAGGTTTCCCCCATGCTTAACAGATTCCAAGTTCGTAAACGTCAGGCCCTCATAGGTTGCTGTTTGAATCCAATTCCCTGTTACTCCTTGCCATTGAAGCAGAGAGCAATGTTGAGTGATATCAAAAATATCAGGCTTATTGGGTAAGGGTAGTAACTGTCATCTCAGCAAGTTATCCCCATGCTTATTTGTTTCCCCAGATCATAGAAGTCGGGGCCCCTGTTGATTGCTGTCTGCTGCTGAAGCAGAGAGCAATGATGGAGTTGCATCAACAGTATGAAGGCTTATTGGTTAAAGGTAATAACCACCACACCAGCAAGTTACCCCCATGCACTCTTTTCTTCATTCCCATCCTGTAATCTTTAGAGATCCACAGTGTTTATCACATGCCCCTTTGAATTCTTTCATTGTTTTTGCCTTCACCACCTCCTCCAGAAGAACATTCCAGACATCTACCACCCTCTCTGAGAAGAAATATTTCCTGACCTTGGTTCTAAGTCATCCTCCCTGGTTTAATTTCATGACCCCTAGTTCTATTGGATTTCTTTCCACTGGAAAAGGTTTGTCAATTGTGCATCATTAAAACCTTTCAGGTATCTGAAGGTCTGTATCATCAGAAGCAGAAGTAAATAAAAGCGGCTAACAAGCCACCGCATGCTGCAGCCTCCAGTTTTAATATGCAGAGTTATGCGCATTTGTTTGCCCTGCCCCCAACTCTTCCCTTTTCCATTCCTTTTTTTAAACTGTATGGGGTAGATTTTCAAAGGGATACGCGCATAAGATACGCGCATAACCCCCGAAAACCTCCCCCTGCCTCCCCCTGCGCGCGCCGAGCCTATCTTGCATAGGCTCGGCGGCGCACGCAAGCCCCGGGACGCTTGTGTAAGTCCCAGCGCTTGAAAAATGGGCATTCTGAGGGCAGGGTGCCGGCCCGGAGGCCTCCAGAACAGCCACCGGGTCGGGGGATGGAGAGCCAGTGCGTGCAAGTTATGCCTGTCCGGAGGCAGGCGTAATTTCTTTGACAGAGGTCGGGGGGGGTGGTTTAGTTAGGGCTGGGGGGCAGATTAGATAGGGGAAGGGAGGGGAAGGTGTAGGGGGTGGAAGGAAAGTTCCCTCC
This sequence comes from Rhinatrema bivittatum, assembly GCF_901001135.1. Taxonomy (NCBI): domain Eukaryota; kingdom Metazoa; phylum Chordata; class Amphibia; order Gymnophiona; family Rhinatrematidae; genus Rhinatrema; species Rhinatrema bivittatum. The sequence continues at coordinate 301,411,402 of NC_042616.1, forward strand.
GAGGCCGCTCTGATTTCGGAGTGGCCTCGGAGGGAATGGAGGAAGGCTGCTCGGCTCGGCACGTGCAAGTTGCACAATTGTGCACCCCATTGCACGCGCCGACTCTGGATTTTATAACATGCGCGAGGCTGCGCACACATGTTATAAAATTGGGCGTAGATTTGTTCGCGCCAGGTTGCGCAAACAAATCTACGCCTGCGGCATGTTATAAAATCTGGCCCTATGTGCGTATATTAGGAATGTGCAGCAGGGACGGATTCATCCCATTTGGTATTCGTATTTGTGGGGAGCCAAATCTGTTGCATCCGTTCTCGGGGGACCCCGATCCATTCATTAATTACATATGAATTCGTTTCCCAAAAAAAACCCCATCCCAACCCTTTAAATTTAATTAACTACAACCCCCCACCCTCCTGACCCCCCAAGACTTACCAAAGGTCCCTGGTGGTCCAGCGGGGGTCCTGGCATGATCTCCTGCACTCGGCCTGTTGGCTGCCGGTATTCAAAATGGTGCCGATAGCCTTTGCCCTCACATTGTCACAGGGGCTACCGGTGCCATTGGTCGGCCCCTGTCACATGGTAGGAGGATCCCAGTTATTTCTTTTAATCTGGTAAAAGCAAGGTTTCTCAGTTACAAGACAGATTCTATCCATTTGAATTTCTGACTGTTATCTTATTGCTATATTAAATCAGGCCAACATCTAGAAAAAAGATTACAGTACTTCAGATTAAAGCTACAACAACAACCCTAGAACATCTTCTCTCTATGTTCATAGAAGAAACCTGCAATGCAGATACTTGGTCTTCTATTCACACCTTCACTGAGGATTACTGTTTTGATGAGGCTTTTAAAAAAGATTGCTATGTTAGCTAAGCACTACTAAGAAGCTTATTTAATTAATGTCTTCAATTCTCCCACCACTTTCTTAGAATCATAGGGAAGCAAACCCAATCCTAATAAGGTAATACAATCTGTTTTTCTTTGCAACCCTCAGCTTGGAGTTCCCACTTGTATGGCTGATATAATCCTGCTTATTCACAGGGAAAGCAAAGTTGCTTACATGTAACAGGTATTCTTCATAGACAGCAGGCAAAAACAACCACACAATCCCACCCTTCTCCCCTAGGCTTATAGAGTAGCTTATAATCAAACTGAGGAAGATTGTACAATAGTGGCTGTTCTCAGAAAAGACTTCTAGGTCTTTCTAAGCACTGAGAGAACATGGTCCAGGTCAACAGCATCGAAGATATCACCCACTTGTCTGGCTAATTTGTCCTACTGTCTATGGAGAACAGCTATTACAAATAAGCAACTTTGGTTTGCCACACTATTAAAGATTTTAATGTCAATCTGCAAAAAGTTAAAACTTTCTTCCTAATCCCTCCACAATATCCTTCACAAAGACATTGAACAGAATCAGTCTCAGGAACGAACCCTAAAGAACTCCACTTCTTACCCTTCTTTCTTCAGAGTAAAAGAACAAGTTACTTACCTGTAGCAGGCGCTCTCAAAGAGCAGCATATTTCATGACTTCTGGTCCAGTGGGTATTTATAACCTTGAGGATCCTCCACTAATCATCAGAATACACAGCCCACTCTCCTTTTCTCTGCCTCCATGCTCTGACTCACAGACCAGCACCAGATTTCCAGATTTTTCATGAGTTTCAGGTCAGTCTAAAAAACATTCATAAAAGACGACAAACATTTATTTTATTTATTAAGACTTTATATCTTGCTTGTAAATTATGTTTGCCAAGTGAGTGTACATAAAACAAATGCATAAATTTAGCAGGTACATATATATACATAATCACTAAAATAACTAAAATTCACATAAAATAAAATTTAAAAAACAAACAATTATTTGTAGGCTTTTATATACCGATGAACGTTGGGAGCATCTCATCGGTTTACATAAAACATAACAGTAGCTAAACGAGCTTTACAGAGAACAAGGAGCAATGCGCATATAAAATCAATAAATCCTGTATAAACATCAAAATGAAATACAATCAAACAAAAAAACTGCAGAGTACTGGAGAATATTAAGAGTAACAATCGCATTAGTGGTCTTAGGCAAATGAGCGCAAAATGTAAGCCTAGGGATTGGATTTTGCACTCTAAAAAATGGACAACTCAACAAAAATCACATATGCAAAGTCAGCAGGTATAAAAATATCTGTAAATTTTGCACCTGCTATTAGTGTGGGGTAGGTCTATGGGTAACATGTGCACAAGGATTTGAAAATCAAATCCCCATTTGTTCTTCCACTTCCCTGACCACCCCATAGGTAAAATTATGAGTGTTGTGAAACATTGTACTTAGTTTGACCTACTGTTGGTTGGCAATATTCAAAAGCCTGTTTTTTGCAGGTCAAAAAGTGTTTACCTACATTCAAAAATTTGAGGTCTATATCAGACAGCTGGAAAGCAGGAAAGTTATCTGGATAAAGTTACCTAGATAATTTTATTAACTAGCGCATACCTAGCACCACCTTATTGGCAGAAGCGGTGGATGTCAGCGGGTTTGACAGCCAACGCTTAATTTTACCGGCATTGGTTGTCGAACCCGCTGACAGCCACGGGTTCAGAAAATGGTCGCCAGCAAAATTGAGCGTCTGTCTTCCAACCCACGAGCTGATTTTTTTTTACGATTTTATTTATTTATTTTTTTTTTGGGGCCTCCGACTTACTATCGCTATGATATTTTCTGCTTTTCTGTGTACTTTCCCGGAGCTGGCCGAAATAAATGCAAGCCTTTGGGCAGGTGTTAATTTCTGAAAGTAAAATGTGTGGCTTGGCTGCACATTTTACTTTCTGTATGGTGCGGGAATAACTAATAGGCTCATCAAAATGCATTTGCATGTTGTGGGCGCTATTAGTTTTTGGGGGGTTGGACACGCATTTTCCTCATGCTATTACTACCCCTTAGGGGCGGATTTTAAGAGCCCTGCTCGCCTAAATCCGCCCAAATCCGGGCGGATTTAGGCGAGCAGGGCCCTGCGCGCCGGTGAGCCTATTTTACATAGGCCTACCGGCGCGAGCAGAGCCCCGGGACTCGCGTAAGTCCCGGGGTTTTCTGAGGGGGCGTGTCGGGGTCGTGTCGGGGGCAGGCCCGAACCGTGCGGCGTTTTTGGGGCGTGTTGGGGGCGTTCCGGGGGCGGGCCCGGGGGCATGGCTACAGCCCGGGGCGGTCCCGGGGCATGGCCGCGCCCTCCGGACCCACCCCCAGGTCACGTCCCGGCGCGCTAGCGGCCCGCTGGCGCGCGGGGATTTACGTCTCCCTCCGGGAGGCGTAAATCCCCTGACAAAGGTAAGGGGGGGGTTTAGACAGGGCCGGGCGGGTGGGTTAGGGAGGGGAAGGTGAGGGGAGGGCAAAAGAAAGTTCCCTCCAAGGCCGCTCTGATTTCGGAGCGGCCTCGGAGGGAACAGGAGTAGGCTGCGCGGCTCGGCGCGCGCTGGCTATACGGAATTGATAGCCTTGCGCGCGCCGATCCAGGATTTTAGCTAAAATCCCGCGTACTTTTGCTGGCGCCTGATGCACCAGCAAAAGTACGCCAAATCGCGCGGTTTGAAAATCTACCCCTTACTGTATAACGGGTAATAATAACGTGTCGAAAACACACTTCCAGATGGGGGCTAACGGTGCACTCGGCCTGAGTGCACCATACCGAATCGGCCTGATTTTCAGTAGAATACACTACGGCCAATTCTAACCAGATAAAGTTATAAGGTGAATTTTAAAAGCCCGGCATGCACCAAAATCAGGAGACATGTGCACAAATCAGACTTGATCGTGCCCACCAAATTTTAAAAGTCATCCAGATGAGCATGTATCTCCCACTGTGTGCACATTACAGTTGATTTAAAATAGGGACATGGTTTGGGTGGAGTAAGGGCTTTTTGGAGCGTGATCAAAAGATGTGGGTTAGATTTTCAAAAACGGCGCGTTGGCGTACTTTTGTTGGCATTCCAGGCGCAAACAAAAGTACGTGGGATTTTAGTAGATACGCGTGTAGCCGCGCGTATCCACTAAAATCCTGGATCGGCGCGCGCAAGGCTACCGATTCCGTGTAGCCGGCGCGCGCCGAGCCGTGCAGCCTACCTCCGTTCCCTCCGAGGCCGCTCCGAAATCGGAGCAGCCTCGGAGGGAATTCGCTAACACCCTCCCCTCACCTTCCCCTCCCTTCCTCTACCTAACCCACCCCCCCGGCCCTGTCTAAACCCCCCCTACCTTTGTTGGGGGATTTACGCCTCCCAGAGGGAGAAGTAAATCCCCGCGCGCCAGCGGGCCGCTGGCGTGCCTAGACACAACCCGGGGGCGGTTCCGGAGGGTGTGGCCACGCCCCCGGACCGCCCCAGGCCGAAACCACGCCCCCGGGCTCGCCAGATCCCGCCCCAAAAACGGTGCGCCGCTCGGCCCCGCCCCCCGAACGCCCCGACACGCCCCCCTCGGAAAACCCCGGGACTTACGCGAGCCCCAGGGCTCTGCGCGCGCTGGTAGGCCTATTGAACATAGGCGCACCAGCGAGCAGGGCTCTTAAAATCCGCCCCTGTGTGCGAAAATACTTACATGCCTAGGGTCACTGCCATTTAACTTTGCTTCTGCTATGGAGGAGGTGTAACTTAAAAGAAAATAAAAGAAATTAACCATTTCTGCTGGGTTTAAAGGACCCAGCTCTTGACTGGGTGAACTGGTGGAACTGTCAATGGTGTGGCTATGTACCTGTTATAAAATACCCCGACTTTTGTAGTAGAATCGGGATTTGCGTGCCTAGGCACACGCCCACTTAAAATCAGGCACACATGCACCCAGCCAGGATATTTTATAATGTGTGCAGACGTTATAAAATGGCCTTGTACCTGAGCATGCACAGATGCAAAATGTGCCTATGCTCCGGTTTGAAAGTTGCTGTCCTCAATATAAAACTTTAGGACTGCTCTCTGGCATGACAAGACTTTCCTGGAGAGCACTAAATATTAGTGTTATCCAGCTAAGGGGGGTCATTTATCAAAGGCTTACTGCATGCAATGAATGCAGATTAGAGGGAGGGGAGGAGTTGGGCTAAATTGTCTGGGTAAGAATGCCTCATATCAGAACACTTCTAATTTATCTAAGCCAGAGCTGTGGGAGATTTGTAGCGACACAGCCACAGTGTTAGCACGGCTGCTAACTACAACCCTCAAATTTGCGTTATGGACTGTGCTGAGAGAGCGAGCAAGCCTTACTATAGTGCCTATGCCCTAGAGAGGTATTTTAATCCCTATGGGAGGGCCACCTACTAACTCGGGGTGGGGATTAGGTATGAGCGTCGGGGGTTGGGGGCCACTTTCGCATTCCACATGAGACCTACGGAAAGAACAGTGGTCTCTAGTGAAGATTTGCTGGCCGTCGGAGTGAGGAAACTCACTCCAAGAGGAGATTTGGGCAACGTTCTCTCCACCTAGCTTGATGGACACTCTACCTGGGCAACAACAAGCTAGGTGGAGAGAACGTAGCCCAAATCTCTTCTTGGAGTGAGTTTCCTCACTCCGACGGCCAGCAAATCTTCACTAGAGACCACTGTTCTTTCCGTAGGTCTCATGTGGAATGCGAAAGTGGCCCCCAACCCCCGACGCTCATACCTAATCCCCACCCCGAGTTAGTAGGTGGCCCTCCCATAGGGATTAAAATACCTGTCTAGGGCATAGGCACTATAGTAAGGTTCTCTCTCTCTCTCTCTCTCTCTCTCTCTCTCTCTCTCTCTCTCTCTCTCTCTCTCTCTCTCTCTCTCTCTCTCTCTCTCTCTCTCTCTCTCTCTCTCTCTCGCCTGAAACAGGCTGTCTGGAACTATCGTGGAATACTCTTCAGTGAATCTTGCCTGAATTATAAAACAAAACTCATTTAACAATAAATAAGTTTTGGATTTTGTGAATATGTCTACATTACTCATGCAGAAGTTAATGAACTGAAATGGAAATTGAAGAGCTAGTGCTTGCAGTGTACACATGCAGATGAACAATAATATATCTGATCTAGTAGGTTGTTATTTGAGTGATGATTACTAATAATGGCTAATGTCAGTGAGTTTATCTGAGCTGAGTTACTCATTGCCTGTGGAAATACAATCGGCGATGCCTCAGACAGGATACAAAATATAAAAGATGGCAAACAAGAAATGCTCTAGAAGTGAAGTACATTACAAGAGCATCAACATTTTAGTGATTGCTATGAGGCTTTCTATAGGCAGTAGCGACGTCAGGATGAGATAGACAATAGTAATAAGATAAGCAGGTTTTCTTTTCTACCATTAGCTTCACCTGTAATTTTGTTTTTCATCTTTTCATTTACAACATATATTCACTAATTTTCTTTTGTTCTTTTTCCTTGTCCTCTAATCCAGATTCAAGCCTCGCGTTCTGGATCTGAATGTGTCAGTACCTAAATTCATTGCTTCATTGAAATCTTAACCTCTGTCTCTGTCACAATGTGCATTCGCTGTGCTTCTGCTCTCTGGGGTAAATTTTCAAAGCCTTTGTCACCTCATATGCGAGTATAAATAGAATGAATGCATGTAAGTCATTCATATGTAAATAAGTTAATTTTTAGACACCTGAAAGTATATGTGTACATTCAAAACACACACAGACTTGGTCATATAAAAAAAGCATTCTGGGGATGTTCTGAAGGCATGTATTAGATTTAAGTGCATACCTTACATTTGAAAAAAGTACACATGTAAACCTCAAGTCACCAACTCATTTATATTTACACCTATATTTGTATTGCATTGAATGCATATATATTTAGTAATTAGTATTATAACAACATGATTTTCAAATTCAGTTTAGGTGGTTGTCTTGTGTTTGAAAGTCAACTTGTATGTAAGCTTAAAAGTAATTTTGTGGGTCGACATTCTATTGAAAATTTACCCTTGTACTTATTATGAAGTTTGCTTTAGTAACTATTTTTCCTTTTATCCTCCTGTAATTATTTAGACAAAACCTTAGTCTTACCCTAGTCAACACGAGCATTTTAGTAAATGTTGTGTGGTTTTCTTTATGCTTCAGTCACTGTACCAGACAATGATCATTAAATCATGTTAAAATATGATTCAATGTATTGTACTTGGGGATTGATATGTGATGTTCTTTGTTGTATGTTATGCAAAATTCCTTCCAATTATGAAAAACTGCTAGTTTTTAGATTACAAAATAAAAATGTGTACTAATTTAACATTTTTTTTCTAAAGCCATTGTTCTTCTAATGATGCCATATTATGTTTGTTTGATGTGCTAACACATGGAACAAAAGGAAATGTTTTGACAGATAATGATGCAAATGTTCTCTAATATAGTCTTTCAGATATTATTTATTTTCATTACTTTATTGCGAAACAACAGTAATAAGAAAATCTTGTTTCCAAAGAGGTGTTGTAAAACGTATATAGTGCAATATAAATTTGAAATGATAGAGAGCAATGATAGAGAGCTTGTTTATTTGTTATATTGGTGTATCTCAGTCTGTATTTATACCTCTACCATTATGATGTTCTTTAGCTCAGGATGACATTCTCTAAACATTATAGAATAAATGTATTTAATAATACATTGAGCCTTATTGACTTGGATGCCATGATAAGTTGTTAAAAACTGGCATTTGAGCCTCTTTCTCAGTCCCTCTACCCCTTGATTGTTTCTTTTTTCTACTGCAGCACAAACTAAAATGAAATTAGAAAACGAAAGATAAATCAAATCAAACATGAGTCTGCAATGAAAATAAGACTTGGGAATACACTATTCCGCAATTTAGTGTATTATAAAAACATACTAAATCAGTTAATAGTATGCCCATTCCCAGGTCTGCTTCTCTCTCTGCTCTATCTTCTGGATGTCTTATTTCAACACACTCATTTGATTGATTAATATATCCTTTTTTTCTATAATTTCTCTTGAGTTTGTACTGCAGTAGAATGAAGAAACAGAGGGACTGAGAATGAGGCTCGTGTGCCTTTTTAAAACTCATCATGGCAATATGGAGCAATTGAAATCAAATCTTTGCAATTATTTTTATTTGTGATGCAGAAATGTGGCTCCAAATTCCATTCCTTTATTGGAAGCCAGTGCAGTCTTACTAAGTTTCTGAGCTAAATTTACTGTGCTGTCAGCAAAAAACTCATCTAGGTGGGAAGGTGTCAAGGTGAGGATTTGTGTTTGGGGTGTGTCTAGGAGGTGTGAGGGTATTGGTATTTGTGTATGCAGTGTGTGGCTATTTGTGTGTGCTGGGCACGTATAAGTGGGGGATTTGTGTATTGAGTTTGGCAGGGCTGAATCTGTGGTGGAGGGCTATCTATTCAGAAGAGTTGTATGTGATGGAAAGGGTCATATGTAGGGGATGTGTATATATTGGGGATGTGTACATGGTTTTGTGAGGGATTATGCTGTGCATGTGGATGAGTGTGTTGGGTTTTGTGTGGAGGAGGTGTGTGGTTTTGTCTTGGGGTGCGAGGAGATGAATACATGTGTTTTTGTATGGTGTGTGTGTAAGGGGGTGTTGGTGCCCATGTATAAGGGGTGTCTGTGAGACAGGGATTGTGTTTTCGGTGTGTGTATGGGAGAGTGTGTGCAAAGAAACATAGGAAGAGTAGTGGGGTACTGTTAAGGAATGTGTTTGTGGTTTGGTGGTATAGTTGGTGTGTTTGTGGAGAGATGTATGCTTGGGAATGTGTTTGGAGGCATATGTGGGGGGTTTTGGTTCTCTGTGTGTATTGAAGGTTTGTGTGTGAGGACAGTTGGTGTGTGGTGTCTGTGGGAAGTAGGGGGTGTGTATTTGTAGGGGGAATGTGGGAAGAGTGGCAAGAGTGTATGAAAGAGTATGGAGTAAGGGAGATGTGGCTGTGTCTGGGGGTGCATTAGTATGGGGGGATTGTGTGGAACCTAGGATTTATGTGCATGTAGAGGTGTGGGTATCAAGTTGTTTGGCAGTGTGTACATGGGGTTGTATACATGTGGGTGGATGTACATGAATGTGGATGGTTTGTTTATGTGTGTATTTTGATGATCGGTACATGTGTGAGGATGTGGTGTGGGTATGCGAGGAGGATTCTTTTTTTTTTTTTCTTGAAAGTGTGTGTTTGGGATAGTTTGCCTTGGGATATGGATGCATGTGTGATTGTGTGCAACATGCTTCAGTAAAATGTGGGGGAGCTTAGGGGAGTGGTGGGGATTGTGGGGATGTGTGAGTAGAGTGTGTTTCAAGGTACTCGGGTAGGTGGGTGAATCTCTGGAGAAAGAGATATACCTGTGGTGTGTGGGTGTTTCTATGTGCATAGATAGATAAGTGTGTATGTCTGTATGGGAGTATGTTGGGAGGCATCCTGATGTGCATTGGAGGGGAGAGTAGGAAAGTATGGTGGGGTGCATGTGGTGTGTTTAGGGGGTCAGTGTGTCAGATGGTTTGATTTGATTACATGCATGTGGAAGGGTGAGCATTTTGGTATGTATGGTGGGGGGTAAGTAGTGTGTGTTTGCTTGGGAGGTAAGAAAAACAGTGTACATGTGTATTTTAATTGCAGTTTGTGAGTGATGGGCATAGAATAACTTATACCATTTAATATGGGGTGTTTTTATAAGGATACTGATGTGCCAGAGGTGGACCCTTGGGCCGAGGTGGGGTTGACGCTACCCATAGGAGGGATCCTACGGATCCCCACCGTCGGCAGGGAGAGAGGGATGATGGACGGAGGCCAAATGGAGCTTCACCAATACCAGCCCTCGTTCCCCGCGGGTTGAGCCTTTGGGTGCCGGGGCCGGCTGGACTTAGGTGGCCTCCGTCAGTGGTCATCGATGGGTGGATCGAGCTCAGCCCAGAGGCAGCAACTAATGTAGGTATCAGTCTGTACTGGATGAGGTGGAGTCCCAGGCACCAATAGAAACACAGTCTGACAGAGGGCACCTGAGTAAGAGCAGACCGAAGCCTGAATGAACCACGTCCAGGACAAAGGCTGAAGAGGCATCTTTAAGCAAGCTGGGATCAGGGCTGGCGTCAGTGGCAAGCAAGACTGAGGTCTAGACGAGGAGAAAATCAAAAGGATGGTCAGACGAAGCAGAAGTCCAGGCTGGAGAGAAGCAACAGCGTCGTCAGGCAATGCAGAAGTCAAACCAGGTTAGCAATCCGAAGGAGAGATGACGGAACAGGAGCAAGGATACAAGGCAATCAGGATCAGGAACCAGGAACTGAAGAGGCAACGAGTACTCGACTAGCGAGGGGACCTGTTGCAAAGGCAATTTGAGAGAGCTGAGCCCGGGCTTATATACCGGAGCTTTGCCGACGTCATCATCTGGGGCCGCGGCCAGGTTCCCACCGTGGGCCCGATTTAAGGGCTAGCTGTGTGTGCGCACGCGTCTAGGGAGGGGCGCTGTGCTGGTCAGGACAGCATCTCTCCGTGGGCCACACGGAGAGTCCCGATGCGGAACATCAGGAGCTGCAGCACAGCCGGAGGTCCCAGGGGCGGCCCGAGGATGGACCTGGTGGCCCACAGCTGCCAGAGATGAGGGACCAGATGCTGGATCACTTTGAAAGAGGGGAAGGAGCCGAGCCATGGGTCTGCTATGGCCGGCACGCATAAGAGAGACAGATAGGAAGGATAGCTCAAACAGCTGCACGTGGCCAGTTACATGCATATTATTAAATACACGTTTACCCCATAACATAAGCAAGCATGTAGGCCAAACGTGAATATATGCAGTGCATTGAAGCCACATATTTCAAAATTTACCCATCTATTTCAAAAATATACGCACATATACTTTACATCAAAATAAAGTAGGATTTACTCATGTAAGTCAGGATTTACATGGGTAAATCAATATATTTTAAAACATTAGTTGCGAGTGAAATTACCAGTTTAACTACTAAGTTCACTAGTTTGCCCAGTCCTTTTCCAGGTCATTGTGACCCTCCTGATTCTTCAGCCTGAACTCCCCCCCAGTTTATCCAGACCTCCCACTCAGTCAGTACCACACAATAAACATGTTTAATATCACTTGCACCAGATAAATAATAGTGTAAAAATGTATGAGTAAGTTGGCAAATGTATGCATATGTTTCTTAAAGTAGCAGCTTTATGTGCATAACTGTTTTCCTGCCCAAGAATGCCCCTAGACCACCCCTTTTTGATATGCATATGTGTGCATAAAAGTGAAAATATGTGCATATTTTGGACTTTTTAAAATACAGAATATGCAGGTAGAGGCTACTTGCATGTGTATGTGCTAATTTTTACTCGCATATTATTTTGAAAATTCACTTTAAAATGTATTGTAATAAAGATCTTTAGAAGAGATAGAGTGAAGGAGGGAGATTAGATTTTGTAACTACAGAAACGAGTGCACAAATGGACCTGTGCATAATTGAGCAAAGAGCGGTAAAGGAAAAGATATGTTCTTGTGATTTCAGCTGTAAGAGCAGACAGTCAGTGGCAGTCATGTGAATTTATAAAAAGGCTGAAGAGTGTCCAAATAGGTGACATAATGCAAAGGAATAAAGAAGGTATAGTGCACCAGGTTCTGCTAGTGCAGGAGTGGCCAATTATGGTCTCCAAGAGCCACAAACTGGCCTGGGTTTCAGGATACTCATAATGAATATGGATGAGATAGATTTGCATACAATGTTAGGCAGTGCATGCAAATCTGTCTCATGCATATTCATTGTGGATATTCTGAAAACCAGACCTGTCCTTGCATCTTAAGGATCAGAGTAGGCCATCCCTGTGCTAGTGCTTCCTGCACCCTTAACCCAGAGCCATGGATCTGTTTTTAGCAAAGTAAAGTATTCTGACAGGCAAATCTGTCCAAACGCTGGGTTTATTAACAGGCCTGATGCCCAATTCCAGGTTTACGTGAGAAACAAGGAAGGAGAGAGAAGGGAAAAAAAAAAACCCTAGCTCTACCCAGTCTCTAATTATTCTAGCGGTTGTCCCCTTACCATTAGCAGGCAGGTTACGCTTGTTAAGACCCGGTCTGCTAATGGGGGGGGGGGGGGGGTCCAAATTCAAAGCATTTGTTCTGCTAAGTTTTGAGACCTTGCTGAACAAGACCTGGGTTTTAAAAATCCCACTGATTTCAGCACCCCTAATTCAACCTTAAGTAGGCCAGGGGCCCAGTGAATAGGCTTTTCCGTTAAGAAACTGCTTAACAGAGGGATGCAAAAAGGGTGAAGATATATAAAGCAGTTAATATTTTGCATGTGGAAAAATGATTTATGAAGGCCTGATTGTTAAAGAAATTATAAGCATCTTAAAAAATATTGTTAAGGTTTAAAAAAAAAAAATGACAACGTAAGTGTTATGGAAGGAGGGAGGAAGAAAGGAGAAATGAATAAAAGGAAAGAATACTTGAAAGCTAGATTAAGAGTAGCACTTTCTCTTCAACAAGTGTTTGAAGAGAGGGAAGAAAAAGAGGAAGAGATTAAAGATTCTGGGAACATCTGGAATTTAAAATATGTCAAACAAAGCAAGAGAAGAGGCAGGGATAGAGCAAGAAAAAGCCCAAAGAAGCTAAGAAATTTTAAAAATCAGTAACGAAATGAATTGGGTCACATTGTCTCAAGTATATTTGACATAAATGGGTCCTGGCACGATGTAAAAGGATCATCAAAATTTGGATGGAGGAGGAGCAAGTCAGTGGGTGGAGTTGCTGACTTTGATGTATCTATAGAGAAAATGCCTTCCCTCCCAGTTCGATACACTGATCCAGTGTTGCATCAGTTCTGACACTCGTGTTTTGGCAAAATGATGCTTGTCTTGGGGGAATTTCTCTCTCTGAAGAATGTCATAAGGTACTGTTGGGTAACGCTCAAATTCAAATTGGACAGTCTTTATAATAAAGTCTTTCACCCGGGATCCAAAAACTCAGCCTTTATCTATTAAATAAAGAGTTGACAAGCTCTACAAGGTGCCAACATGAAAGGTTCATTCAAAAATGTTACTCGTCTAACTGTACATTCTTCTCTGTAATCTGGCTCCAGTAGCAATAACTCAAGGGTAATTGGTATCTTGCTTTATTCTCCCATTATAATATGGGTCCCATTGCAGTCAACCTATTTTTTTGTGTATTTTCAATTTGCAAATAAAAACTTTTCAAGCATACTTCCAGTGCTATAAAGAGGCTCCCTGAGACATTTTAACAGCACTGATCTTACTCTCCTTCATTTCATTCAGAGAAAATCAGATCTAACTCTCATTCTCTTGCTTTATTCTATAATTTGTGACTTCATTTCACTATATTTATATCTAAAGTGCACCTGCATAGCCCATGCTCCCAGCTGCCAGTATTTCTATAAGTAATTCAATAATAGCATGCATCAGTTTTCAGTTTCAAAGAACAAGCAGATCAGAGTAGTCGGTCTCATTTTGATCCATATATTTTGCCAATGACACATTCATAGGACTTTGTGGTCCTTATTGTCAACTGGCCTTTTATTTTTCAGTTCTCTGTCTTGCCCCATGACAGAAAGACTTTGATATTTCATAAAGATGAAATGTGTACTTAAATGGGTAGAATATATAGTACATTTGAATAAAGTATACAGTTTTCAAAATGTTTATTGGCTAACTTCAGAAGTTAGCTGAATAAAACTGACTTTAAAAAATGTCTCCCCCTGCTAACCCAGTTTACAGGGTGAATACAATTAACCAGTCATAAAATGGAGGGGGGAGGGCCATGGTGGCATCCTTGGGGCTAGCTTTTTATTTAGCCAGTCAGCATGGATGTTCAGCCATCAACTGGCTAAGCTGCACTACTACAGTTGCACAAATGATTGCTCTCAATCTAGTCAAACAAATGTTGTCCAGTTAGATGTAAGCAATTTTAACCTCAAACCTAACTAGTTGGATGCAAATGGAATTTGGGTTATGAATAATCGGGTAAGATTACCTGGTTCTCTTTGCCATTTAACAGCATTGTGGATATCCTGAAAACCAGACTAGCTGGGGGGGGGGGGGGGGGGGGGGGAGGGGCGCAGGATAGGCTTGGGGCCATCTTCTCTAGGTGATAGGGAAATACCTACAGTACCTGTATGCAAGTGCCAGAAAAAGCAGAATATATTAAAAAAATATATTCATATCTGGGATTATTCACCAACATTGTTATGTCTAAAATTCTTATAAACGGGCAGTCAAAGTATACTTCTTACATTGCAGTATGGTGTCCAGGATACAAATTTATTCACTGTAAATGCAATAAGGTAGAGCAAAAACAATTTTAAATAAAATACAGAACATATAGACAGACATGGTTAAATGGGAAACAGCCAACATGGATTTATCCAAGGGACATTTTGCCTCAACAATCTGCTACATTTTTTGAAGGGTTTAATAAACATGTAGATACTGGTGAAATGGTGGATGTGATGTATTTGGATTTTCAGAAGGTGTTTGACAAAGTCCTTCATGATAGGCTTTTAAGAAAACTAAAATGTCATGGGATAGGAGATGTCCTAATGTGCATTGCAAACTGTTAAAAGTTGGGAAACAGAGAGTAGGAATGAATGGTCAGTTTTCTCAATGAAGGAGCCTTAACAATGGAGTGCCCCTAGGATATGTACTTGGACCATTGCTTAATATATTTATAAATTATCTAGAATGGGGAACAAAGTGAGATTATAAAATTTGCAGATGACCCAAAATGTTTCCAAGTTGTCAAATCACAAGTGGATTGTGAAAACATTCAGGAGGACCTTATGGGACTGGGAGACTGGACACTCAAATGGCAGATGAAATTTAATGTGGACAAGTGCAAAGTGCACATAGAGAAAAGAAATCCAAACTGCAGTTACATAATGTAAGGTTCCATATTAGCAATTACCACCCAAGAAAAGGGTCTAAGCATCATCATGGGTAATAATTTTAAATCCTCAGTTCAGTGTGCGATGGGAGTCAAAAAAGCAAAGAGAATGTTAGGAATTAGTAGGAAAGTAATGGATAATAAAATGAAGAATGTCATAATGCCTTTGTATCACTCGATGATGAGACCTCACCTAGAGTACTGTATGTAATTCTGGTCATCTCACTTCACAGTGCAGCGTTGTTACAAATCGGCAGTCCATGAGCCAAATTCATGGACCGCCACTCTCCCCTCTACCCCAGTCCAATGATGAGGGCCACCATTCGTGGCTGACTGCAGCTCTGATGCACCTGAAATGCTGCTGATGCCCTGCATTCAGGCATGCTTCCCCTAGGCGTGTGCTCCTCCCATCTCAAATTAAAGGGACCGTGGCAGGAAAAAGTCCTGCAACCCCGTTTGATGACCTCATCAGTCCTGGCCATTTAAGGCCCCTCCTTCCTGCAATTGGGGACTTGGCAATAGGTCTACTTCTTTGAAGTGTGTGCTTTGCCTCAGCATGTTCCTGCTCCTGATTCTTGTTCCTTTTGTATCTTCTTGCATTCCTGTGGCTCATTCCTGGTTCTGCTTGGCTGTTAGTTTACCTGAGTTCTTCTCTTTGTCAGTTCCTCTTTATCTGTTGTCTATGTCCCCTACTCCTGTAGCCCATTGTACTCCTCTTCATTCCTTGCTTCTTCAGACTAGACTTCTGGCTTGACCTTTGGACTGGTCACTGACACTGATTGAACGCTGCCTCCCTCGACCACAGCCTGAACTCTGCCTGCCTCTGCCCCCAGCTTGTTCCAATGCCTATTCTCTGCACCTGCCTGGATCACTGTTCGACCTGACTTCACTTCCTCTCTCTGTTGGTCTGCAATGCTTTCATCACTACAGATCTTCTCCTTCACAGAAGCATGCACCGAAGACCAGCTATCCCCAGTACCTGAGATATCAACTTAAAGGGAATGTGGGCTGGTATTGGCGAAGTTCCAGTTGAGCCTCTACTTTGGACAGCCCACCAGTCAACAGAGGAGACCTGCAGGGCTCCTCCCTGTGGATTGTGCCAACTCCACCTTGGCCCAGGGTTTATCACCCCAACAGATTGCCATGGCCATGGACCTAGCAGATCTAGCCACATTGAAAGCCTTTTCTGGCTTAGTCCAGAAACTGCAGACTGTCCAGTAAGCCTTAGAACTTGTTGTCACTGATATGAACTGCTTTGCTGTGTGCGTATTCCTTGACCTTACCCACTGCAGTTCCAGTGCCGGTTCCAGGACCCTATTGGCCAGCGCCTCTCTAGTATGCCAGGGATCTAAAACAGTGCCAGGAATTCCTTAACCAATGCTACATGCATTTCTCCCTCCAGGCAGCACTGTTCCTGGATGAAATCACCATCAACATTCATTCTCTCCCTCCTCAATGGAAAGAGCCCTCTCACATGGAGACCATTAGTTTCCATTGCTATCCAGAGCCATAAGTCCAGTTATCCTATGTCTGTCGTGGCTGAGATGGCATCAGCCACAATTCAACGGGTTTCCAGGGAAATGCAAATAGCCTTTGCAACATGTTGGTCAAGAAAAAACTTTAAATAATGATATTCTTGTGTTATTATTGTATTATTATGATAACACAATAATATTGTGTTATTGTGTTATTATTATTGTGTTATTGTGTTATTATTTTAACAGACATATGACTGCAAGCAGGAAAATGTTTCTTACCAGTATATATCTCGAAAAAAAAGTATGAAAACTGTTCTTCCTAGTGGCACCTATCAGAGGGGGCTAGAAGACAATTTACATTAGTCTGGCCTCTTTGTCCAAAAATATTGTATTGGGTGCCTTCTTTTATTTGCTTTTATACAGTATATTTTATGTCTAATATCTCTAAATGTGTGAATTTTAAAAAGATTTAACTGTCTAACATTGGGAGTTAAACATTAACAGCAGAAGTTTAAATGGTTATCTCACAGACTGGTTAAATAAACTTTGCAGTTTTATGAGTGAATCCTCAGCATGCATATGGAATCTAAAATAAATTGTATACCACCACTGTTTTTGGTATAATCATAGGTTACTTGACCAGTTTCTAATTAACTTTACATTGGTGAAAATATATTTTAAACTTATATGGAGCAAAATGTGCAGTGTTTCAAACCCACAAAGAAACCCTGAAATTGGACAGTATTTCAAAAACATGTCTACCTCATGTGGAATGCCATCAGTCAACATAAGTAGATTTCATTCATTCAGATTTCACCAGCATAAGTTTTCAAAAGCAGTAAAGTCTGAATGAATGAAATCTATGTATGTTGACTAATGGCATTCTCTCTGACGCAGATATACATTTTCAAAACAGAATCCCATATTGGGATTCCTTTGGGGGACGGGGAATTGTAACACTGCACATTTTGAAAATTCACCTATTTAAATATACTGGATTGACTCATAAAATTGCATTAAGTGTCTTTCCAGATTGGACTTTGTTTGGTTAAATTTAACTTTGTAAATATACAAGGCAACCAAATGTATTAGTTCATAAAGAGGCTATTCCAGAAGCTTTCCCGAGATGGGTTTGTGACTTAGATAGTTGGCACTCATTTAAGCCCTAACCAGATAAATTTAGGTCAGCATTCCCAGTCTAACAAATAGCCCTAAATCTGGTCATACTTAGGTAATTTTCAGCTGGAAATTTAGCTGGATAGATTGAGCTGAATATTCACTTAGGGATAGATTTTACAAATTTGCCCACACGAGTACTTTTGTTAGTGCACCAGGCGCAAACAAGAGTACACGGGATTATAATAGATATGCGCGTAGCCGCGTGTATCTGTTAAAATCTGGGATCGGCGCGCGCAAGGCTGTGCAAAATCGGCAGCCTGCGCGCACCGAGCCGCGCAGCCTGCCTCTGTTCCCTCCAACCCCCCCGAGGCAGGCGTAACTTGCACGCGCCGGGCTGGTCGCCGGTGCGTGATTCCCAGGCCCAGGAGCCGTTTCGGAGGCTTCGGCCATGCCCCCGAAACGCCCCCGGGCCAGAACCACGCCCATGGCCCCGCCCCCACGCGTCCCAGGGCTTGCGCGCGCCGCCGAGCCTACTCAACAGAGGCTCGGCGCGTGCAGGGGGAACTTGGGGCTTGTTTTCGGGGGTACGAGCGTATCTTACGTGCGTACCCCTTTGAAAATCTGGCCCTTAAAGATAACTGACTAAAACTATCTGGTTATTTTATCCACCCAGTGACTCTTTGAAAATGTACCCCATATAGTATATATAGAGAACAGAGGTGCCAATGGACTTAACAGTACATGAGATAGGTCATTTCATCAGTATGATATGAGCTAAAGGAGGACTGTGGTATCCTATCTAGATGGATATTCTTTCCATATAGTGCAGTTTGGAAATGTGAATGCATGCTGTCCTAGAAGGGGAGGAGCAGAGAATGAAGCGTACTAGAACAAATGTATTGACAGAGTGGTTTCCACTGATGTTCAGTGCTGCACTAGACAAAATGCTCAGGGGTGCTAAAGCAGAATTTATTTTTTTTTGGGATGTTTAGATATGTTAGATTTCCTAAACTTCAGTACCACATTCCCTGTAACTTCAATTCTAATATCATTTCTTCCATCAAGATCCCCATCAATTCTTAAGGCGTTAGAGCACATTAAAAAGCTTTTGAAAAGACTGAACAATGCAGTTGGAGACTGAAGGCTGGGCAATCACTTTTGGTTTCATGCCCTTGCAAGCAACACAGTCTTCCTCCTTTTGCCAAATTCAAGTGTTAGGGATGTGAATCGTTTTTTGACGATTTAAAATATCGTCCGATATATTTTAAATCGTCAAAAATCGTTAGGGCCACGATACAATACCAATTCCCCCGATTTATCGTCAAAAAATCGTAAATCGGGGGAAGGGGGAGGGCAGGAAAACCAACACACTAAAACCCCCTAAAACCCACCCCCGACCCTTTAAATTAAATCCCCTACCCTCCCGAACCCCCCCCCAAATGTCTTAAATTACCTGGGGGTCCAGCGGCGGTCTGGAACGGCCTCCTGCAATTGAATCGTGTTGTCTTCAGCCGGCGCCATTCTGCGCCGCCATTTTGCAAAATGGCGGCGCAAAATGGCGGCGGCCATAGACCAACACGATTCGACTGCAGGAGGTCGTTCAGCGGGGCGGACCCCAGCTGAACGACCTCCTGCAGTCGATCTCCTGCCGGCGCCATTTTCCGTACGGAAAACGATTCGCGGCAGGAGATCGCTCCCGGACCCCCGCTGGACCCCCAGGGACTTTTGGCCAGCTTGGGGGGGCCTCCTGACCCCCACAAGACTTGCCAAAAGTCCAGCAGGGATCCGGAACGACCTCCTGCAGTCGAATCGTGTTGGTCTATGGCCGCCGCCATTTTGCGCCGCCATTTTGCAAAATGGCGGTGCAGAATGGCGCCGGCTGAAGACAACACGATTCAATTGCAGGAGGCCGTTCCAAACCGCCGCTGGACCCCCAGGTAATTTAAGGCATTTGGGGGGGGTTCGGGAGGGTGGGGGATTTAATTTAAAGGGTCAGGGGTGGGTTTTAGGGTGTTTTAGTGTGCCGGTTTTCCTGCCCTCCCCCTTCCCCCGATTTAGCTACGGACCACCGCTGGACCCCCAGGTAATTTAAGGCATTTGGGGGGGTTCGGGAGGGTGGGGGATTTAATTTAAAGGGTCGGGGTGGGTTTTAGGGGGTTTTAGTGTGCCGGTTCACGATTTTAACGATTTTCACGATACTCTAAATACCCAAATGGCGACGATACGATTCCCTCCCCCTCCCAGCCGAAATCGATCGTTAAGACGATCGAGGACACGATTCACATCTCTATCAAGTGTTGCTGACTTCATAAAGGCAACTATGCTTAAACCAAAAGGGATATTGAGGCTTAAAAGTATTGCAAAGAGGGTGATAATATCTCAAACTAATCAGATTAGGAGCAAGTCTAAAAGATGTATTTCAAATATATGGAAGGCCCTTGAGTCAGGGTTTTTAAAACTTTGGATTGGATTATTTTTATGTGCTAAAGTCAATATGTTTCTGCTAGAAATGTTTTAAATCTGAAGTTGAGTAAATCAGGTCTAATGTTTATGTGATGAGTAAAGTAAGTTAGATCATATGAATATTATCCACTGAAATGTGTTTATTGTTCATATTATCCAACTCCTCACTTTACACAGTATAACATATAAAATCAGAAATTCATAATATTGTGTTTTGAATTTTGGAGTCATCATAATGGAACCTGGTGAGTAAAACCCGTGCAGCATATTTAAGAAAAAGATTGATGTGTATGACAGCAACATTGTAGAATAATTTCAGATGAATTTTACTCATTTTGATAGAGAATATTACTGAAGTCAAATTTCACATATAATGCTGGTAAACATGCACAAAAGAATGCTGAACAGTATACCGTGGTCATAATTTAAAAGTGTAAACGTTGATTTTATAGACATATAATAATAGGAAACCTTTTACAAACCAGACCCATGCCATTTCAGAATATATGCATATGTATATTTCATATTAATGCAACATTTATTGGGACACCATTTATCCACCTATGTAACATATTTGCATTATTATTTTGATAGAATTATATAACACTGATAGTTACATGGATGTATTTTGTTTATCCTTAAAATTCATCCATGCATCCATGGTTTACAGCCTCCTGGGAGGGAGAGAGATGAGGAGAGAGATAGTCATAGTCATCATAAAACAGTGTCAGCTGGTGGCTGTTTTTAGGGTCCATGGTTGCAAGGTTCCATAAGGAGACTTGGTGCATTGCCCCCGGCCAAGGACTGTTACTGCGATGACCAGATTAAAGAAAATTGGAAAGGGATTTAGGGCAGAAAAAAAAATCCCTGGGTGGTTGCAAATGAAGGTTCATGCCACCAGATCTTAACCATCATTTTGATAGAGCTGGCAGCCCAAAGAAAGAAGAAACTGCTGAGTCAAAAAATAGTTATAATACTCAAAAGTTGCACATAACTATGAAGCTGACAGTAGTAGTACTACTAGCACCCATCTCCATTTATATAAAAATGTCATGGCTGGTAACTTTAATTTCAAAGGCTTGCCCTGTATTTTTATTTTTACCAGTGCACGCATGCAAGTATGTTACATATTTCTATAGAATATTGATCTTTCCTGATGAGTATTTATTACTTGAGAAATGTATATCACAGATGATTCAAGTTATAAAACAATAAAAAAAAAAAAAACCCACCACAAAAGTTCATTAAGAGGATTATTTTGGCACAGCAAATTTATCCTGAGGCAAAAGGGCAAAACAAAACTGCTGTAATCATTAAACGATTTGCTATCTATTTCAGATCTGTAGCAGAAGCTACTGAGGTAGATCTCAACATGCGAGTTGGATTGCACACAGGCCGGGTTCTTTGTGGAGTCTTGGGTCTTCGTAAATGGCAATATGATGTCTGGTCCAATGATGTTACTTTAGCCAATGTGATGGAAGCTGGGGGATTGCCTGGGTAAGGCTTAATATTACTGGTATTTACATGATTCTTCAGATAAAGGAATTTTGGAGCATTGTGAAATTTCATATTGAATAACCCAGTTGATTTGTTTTTCCTTCCTGCTACATCAATTATTTCTACAGTGCTTATAAAGTAGATATGTGCTGATTCTACAGGTTTGAATTGTAACCTAGAGGTCTAGAATGGGTAGATGTGAATCAGTTATTTAATCTTTCAGATAATAGAAGGACTAGGGGGCACTCAATGAAGTTAGCAAGTAGCACATTTTAAACTAAATCGGAGAAAATTCTTTTTCACTCAACGCACAATTAAGCTCTGGAATTTGATGCCAGAGAATGTGGTTAATACAGTTAGAGTAGCTGGGATTAAAAAAGGTTTGGATAAGTTCTTGGAGAAGTCCATTACCTGCTATTAATTAAGTTGACTTAGGGAATTGCCTCTGCTATTACTGGCATCAGTAGCATGGGATCTACTTAGTGTTTGGGTACTTGCCAGCTACTTGTAGCCTGGTTTGGCCACTGTTGGAAACAGGATGCTGGGCTTGATGGACCCTTGATCTGACCTAGTATGGCAATTTCTTAAGTTCTCATGTTCCTTTGTTCTTATAGTATTTTTCTCTTTATTTCTTCATTAGTATAACATATGTCAAACCTTATAGAAAACACATGCCTCATTTATAGCTGACAAAGTTATAACTTTGTGATGCAGCTCCCCCAAGTGATGTTTATCATTAATTTATATATCTGAAATATAGAAGTGAGTGGGGAGAGCCTGATGGCATATATAAACTAAAACACCAATATTTAGAAGCGTAGTGAAAGAGTAGTGAAGAGTAGTTGGGGATATTCAGCATTTAGGTTAAACCTCCTGCTGAATATATTTTAATAAAGTTATCTGGGTAAAACCTAACTATTGCCTAGATTCACCATTCTATTGCAGAATGATGAATCCAGCGAAAACAGGGGGCAGGCCTGTGAAAGCTGGCAGCCTTCGCACCACCGCAGTGTCTTCACTGCCAGCTTTCCCACCGAATAGCGCCATCGTGAAAGGTGGTGCTATTCGGCGTGCTACTGGCGACAATAAGGTTACTAACCTTATCGCCGCCAGCGAAGACATTGCCGAGTTTGACCCCTCGCCGCCTTGACTCCTTCCCTCGCCGGCCCGATTCCGCCCCAATTCCGCCCCAGCATGCTATTGCACATGAAAAGGGACTTTTTGCATGCGATAGAGGCTTATTGCATGCAATAAGTCTTTGAAAATGACCCCCTATGTTTGAATATAGCTGATTGGGTTTGAAAGTTACCTGAGTACATATACCCAGATAACATTTAACTTAACCGGCTATATTAAAGCATAGCTGATTAAGTGGTTGCAAAATGAAACAAAACAGTGTTTGAGCCTGCAGGTCTGACCCCTCTCAATTGGTAGGGAAGTTACTTTAGTTAGGTCAGACCTTATATATATCTATTAGGGATGTGAATCGTTTTTTGACGATTTAAAATATCGTCCGATATATTTTAAATCGTCAAAAATCGTTAGGGCCACGATACAATACCAATTCCCCCGATTTATCGTCAAAAAATCGTAAATCGGGGGAAGGGGGAGGGCAGGAAAACCGGCACACTAAAACCCCCTAAAACCCACCCCCAACACTTTAAATTAAATCCCCCACCCTCCCGAACCCCCCCCCCCCCAAATGCCTTAAATTACCTGGGGGTCCAGCGGCGGTCCGGAATGGCAGCGGTCCGGAACGGCCTCCTGCAATTGAATCGTGTTGTCTTCAGCCGGCGCCATTTTTCAAAATGGCGGCGCAAAATGGCGGCGGCCATAGACCAACACGATTCGACTGCAGGAGGTCGTTCCGGACCCCCGCTGGACTTTTGGCAAGTCTTGTGGGGATCAGGAGGCCCCCCAAGCTGGCCAAAAGTCCCTGGGGGTCCAGCGGGGGTCCGGAAAACGATCTCCTGCCGCAAATCGTTTTCCGTACGGAAAATGGCGCCGGCAGGAGATCGACTGCAGGAAGTCATTCAGCGGGGGTTCCGGACCGCCGCTGGACCCCCAGGTAATTTAAGGCATTTTTGGGGGGTTTGGGAGGGTGGGGGATTTAATTTAAATGGTCGGGGGTGGGTTTTAGGGGGTTTTAGTGTGCCGGCTCACGATTTTCACGATTTTCACGATACTTTAAACACCCAAACGGCAACAATATGATTCCCTCCCCCTCCCAGCCGAAATCGATCGTTAAGACGATCGAGGACACGATTCACATCTCTAATATCTATATATATATATATATATATATCTATATATATATATAGATATATATATATATATATATATTTTTTTTTTTTTTATGGAGGATGGGATTATGTAGCTGTATTGCTTATTCATTCATTTCCTTTTCTTTACCACTAGGAAGGTCCATATAACAAAGACTACCTTAGAATGCCTAAATGGGGACTACGAGGTAGAACCTGGGTATGGACATGAACGGAACAGTTTCTTGAAGAAGCATAACATTGAAACATTTTTCATTGTGCCATCTCATCGAAGGAAGGTAGGTTGCATCCTCTCTTCATTATTCAGGCTTTGGGTTTAGTGCTTAAATTAGAAGCCTTATTTCTGGGATTCATCAAGTGATTGATGTAGTTATAATAAATGCAAAGTGCCAAACTCAGATCTTTAATTTAAACCTTGGAAATTACAACAACTTCCCGATAGAAACAGCTATTGATGAAATAACATTTCCAGAAAGAAAGTTCATCGTACGCAGAAGATGGTGGTAGATGTTCACATCACTAAGGACCACATCTCTAAGAACCACTAAGGACCACTGACAGCCACTAAGTGTGAGCGCTTGAAAAATGTTGCCCCTTATCCAAGTCAGCTGTTTTCCATCTTCCCTATTTGTACTCTTCCACTTAGACAGATGAACATACAACTTGAATTGTAACTAACCTTAAGCATGGGTCTACAAAGACTTGTTACTGAAGCTGGAAGGCAAATTCAAATCCAAAGATCCTCCACTTAATCCTCAGCCAGAACACCTCCCTTCCCATGTGTAACCATGAAACTTTGCAATAACTGAAAGAGCTGCCAATACATTTGTGGTCATTGTCTGAATATCCAAACTCTACCTGCCAGAGAGATCCAGCTGTTCTGTTCTGCTAGGATTTCTAATTACTACTGCATCCGGAGTCTCTCCAAGAGACCCAGTATCAACAATAGCAACTTCAATGCTATTGTTGCAACCTCATGTAGATAGCTACCGATTCTAATATAGCTATTGCCCAAATATCAGGTCTCCTTGGTCCCCTGTGTAGCCTGCCAGACAGACCTGGGTAAACAATCACCTGCATTCTTAAAACCTGTTCCTCTTTCAGTCTCCACCACCCACTCCAGGACTGAGATGTGGGCTGGGCAGCCTCCCATGGATTGGGAGTATTGGGGCTCACTGATAGCACAAGCCTGTCACAAATAGACTGGAAGGCAGATCAGGCAGCTGAACAAGGTTAATTTATTCACTGGGCCTTACAGGGGTCAGAGGGTCCAAGGAAAGGCAAAGACCAGTGCAGGCACGGATCTGGGAACATCTATTCCAGGAAGACAAAGTAACAGAACTCATAGCAAGCAAGAATTGATGTAGGGAACCTGGAAGGCAGGCAGCACAGCAGAGCAAAACCATAGCTAGCAACCACAGAATCAAGAGTACTCACAGAAAACAATGCCCAGAAAACAGAGGCAATAGACGCAGGAAGAACCAGGAACTGGATCAATAGCTCAGATGTAACAAGGGAAGCCAGGAACTAAGAACACAGAGGACCAGAACAAAGTTACAAACAATGAACCAGCATAGCCAAGAGGGAGGGAAGAATTACCTTGGGCCATCTGGGCTGACCCCCTGCTTGACAAGGAACAAGATGGAGACTGGGGCGGGGGGCAACTGCCCCAGGATTTCTTTTATCTATGGCATGAGAACAGAAGGAAGGATCTGTCCTGATGACACTATTGGCCAGTGCCGTGAATGTCAGGCAGCAAAGAACAGCCCTCTGTTTCTTGCTCCAACCCCTCTCCTCCCAAGTGGCCATGCAAGGAACAGAACTGGAGAGGCAGAAGGAGCCTGGAGCAGACAGAGCACAGTGCAAAGCAATGAAGGACACTTTGCTTGCTAGCCCAGTCCCTCCTTGTCCCCCTCCCTCCTCCTCTCTACAGGGAACAGGAACAGAGATGGGTGAAGCTGGAGAGGATAGCACAACAAAGAAAAATTCAGTTTTTTTGTTTGCATTTTTCTAATTTGTGATTCTTATTCTGTATGTGTAACCAGGCTGAAGTATTCTGCTAGCATATGGTGATCTGTAGTAGTTGAGTTTGTTCTTTTTTTTTTTCCATTAGAAGGTGTTTCGGTGTTTTAGAGCCCAGCTGAATATTTGCAGTGTTGCCCTTTCATGCAGCGCTGTTGCTGTTTGATTTGTGGGAGTAAATGTTGTTTTATTCTGGTTTCGCTGCTGCGGGGCAGAGGGTTCGTTGGGGAGAGGGAGCTGATAGGCAAGGGATGGGTGAAAGGGAAAGGCAGGTGGAGGAGTAGTGGGGGTAAAAGGGGTTGTAGGACAAGTAGTGGAAGTGGGAGAAGAAAGGGGAACCTGGGCAAGGAGATGGGGAAAACAGAAAGAGAGGGAAAGGGAATGCAGGGCATGGATTGGAGTGAGTGAAGGGGGATGTGGGGTACAGAGTGGATTGGGGGAAGAGGGGAAATTCAGGGGGAGGAGTGGGTGGAAGTGGAGGTGAAGATAAAGATAGGGATGCTGGACTGGAGGAGAGAGAGGGGTGCTGTGCTGGGGCTCCTGCTACCAGAGCAACAGCTGTGCCTTTGCCACCACAGGAGGATGCACTCTGCCAGAACAACCAATGGTAAATTGGGGGGGGGGGGGGGGGGAGATGATTCTGAATATCTGCCCCAGGCGCAGAAAAGGCTGGTCCCAGCACTGACAAGAATGACATGCATATGCAGCCACTTCGGACCCTCATTGTGCTTTATTTTATAACCACAGAATTGGAAAATTGTGTTTATACAATCTTTAAAATATATTAGCTTTCAGAGTTAAAAAAAAAAAAATATTTTGTGTGTCTGAAATATTTTAATTGAATTATTGACCTGTAAATATGCATTTCATAATCAGAAAGCAAAATCTGTGCCAAGGCCCTGTTGAAATCTGTTGAGGCAAATCCCAAAAGACCTGCTTATTAGGGTAACCAAGTCAATGCGTATTTTACTTAGAAGCAAAAAGGGCTAATGCTAACTGAGCCTATGTTTCTTCATATTTGCATGAAGCATGCTGAATAGTCAGTAGCTACTGATTAACATGTCTTCAGCTGCAAAAGGCAAATGGCAGTTTCCTTGTTATAGTGTCACTGGCTGATTTATGGAAGTGGCAGATGTTCCTGTACAACTTGACTAATAATATTAGCTCACTTGTATGCATCAGCGGAGTGCTTGTTAAACTTGCAGGAAAACACCTCATAAATTCTGCTGGTACTGAGTGGCTATACCAGTGGGTTGGCCTCCATTGTACACACAGAAAATAGCAGCGTTAAAACCTGATTGGTAGCATGAGTTATCTGCCAGCTTTAATACTGGTGCTGCATTGGGATTTAACACCTGATGTACTAATTTAATTATATGCAAAATGTGGCAACTCTATCATGGTCATCTTAAGCACAGCACAGCCATGGTAGATTTCTCCTTATTAAATAGCCCATACCTCCCTCCCCATAAATCTCCTCTTTTTGCCCCACCACCTCCACATCTACAAAATGGCCTCTGGAAGTACAAAATTCCCTAAATCACCATCCTTCAATAAACAAGCGGGCATCTTGGCCAGCAAAACTCTCCACCCAGTCCTAGATCTCCAATCACCATTAAAAAGCTTAGAGGTAGAGCTTAAAAACATACGCGCGTGCGAACAAAAGTACACCAGATTTTATAAGAAATAAAATCCAGGGTCGGCGCACGCAAGGCTGCGCAAAATCGGCAGCCTGCGCGCGCCGAGCCGTGCAGCCTGCATCCATTTCCTCCGAGGCATCCTTGACATACTCTTTGTTATGAACTGCTTCTTATATTCATGTATAGGCTTCCCTTCTAAAAGGGGCCAATTCCTCCTGGTTCCTTCTCCTGTGGTAAAACCCAGACCGGTTTCCTGTGGTAATTTTTCATGAGAAGAATCTCTTTAACCTTCGCCCTCTCCCCTTTAAAGCCATCCTGGAGTCTCTTCAGTCTGCCTTCCCGCCAAATCTTGATCAGGATTATATACCTCCTGAATACGCCTCCGGAGAATCTTCTTTCCAACCCTTTGAAAGGAATCACATTGAGTTTAGAGGAGGAGCTGATTAACTAAAGTTTAAGAAAGCAGTTAAAGCAATGCTTTTTCCATTAGGCCTATGGATAATAGAAGTAAATAGAATATTCTAGGAAAGATATTTTATAGTAAGAATTTTATATGTTTTAGTATGTGCTACTGTAACCATTTTATCAATGTACATTTGTGATCTGCTTTCATCAATCATAATTGGATGTAGCAGAATATAAGTTTTATACCTAAATAAATACAAATTGGTAATTTTATCCAGATCATTCCTATCGAACGAACATGCAATCTGCTTAGATACCATGTACTTTGCCATCTAGTGGTAACTTGGAGCTATTACATGCACAACATAATTTTCTACTTTCGTCATAGCTGATGGTTCTTTGTGTTTGTGTAGCTGTCAGGATCTATTGTTTTGCTTTGATTTAATCTGTTCTTTGCTGTTCCCAAGAAGTTGGTACTCTAAGCTAGGAGTGGTCAACTCTGGTCTTTGATGGCTCCTAATTGGTTGGGTTTTCAGGATATCCTTAATGAATATGTATGAGATAGATTTGCATGCTCAGTGCCTCAATTAAATACAGATTTATTTCTTACATTTTCATTAGGGTTATTCTGAAAACCCAAACAATTAAGGGTTTGAAGGACTGGAGTTGCTCACCCCTGCTCTAAATGAGCACCTAGTCTAGTGGATCTCAACTGAGTCTTTGAGCAAAAACCTAATCAGTCCATTTTTTAGGATATCCACGATGAATATTGAGATAGATTTGCAAAAAATGGAGGCAGTGTATGCAATATAGCTCATGCATAGTCATTGTAGATTTTCTGAAAATCAGACTGCCTGGTTGTATCACAAGCACTGGGTTGAGAACCCCATACTTAGTCTGCCTAATGGTTAACATGGCCATGTGCATCAAGCCCAACATTCTGTGTCTGACTGTAGCCATTCTGACAGAACCCATGGTCCTCAGCTGCTCCCAACCCCCCACCCCCAGCCGTCTAACCCACTGGCTTCCAATTCCTTCCTCCTGCCAGAATGCCACCATTTTGCACACATAGACACACTCACAGCAGGGACCTGCCGGTGGATGCCTTAGGGGCGGAGGTGCCCAAATTCACACATAATAAAAGTGCCTAAGCGGGAAACTATTGCAGTTGTCCTTGAATGATATCACCTGTCTAGCTATTTAAAGCCCTGTATTCCTTGCCTTGGTTAAGGATCTCCTGGGTGATCTGCTCCTTAGTGCATGTTGCTTTTCCTTGCCTTGTCTATCCTTGTTCCTGGTTCCTGTTTCCCTCTGTATTCCTCTAGTTGGTCTGTGTACCCTGCCCGGTCTGGTTCCTCTGTGTCCCTGTCCTTGTCCTTGTCTTGTTCCATCTCCCCTGGCTTGACTCCCTGGTAATTGATCTCATCCTATTCTAATTTCCTTCTGAACCTGACCTGGTTTGGACCTGACCTTTGTTTGTCTGCTGCCTGCCCCGACCTATAGCTTCTCTTCTGGATCTTTGTCTGCTGCCTACCCTGACCTTCACCTGGACTTGTACTCACGCATTTGATACTGCCCCTGGGACCCTCCTAACACCTGCAGGCTGTCAGAACCCAAGGGCTCAATCTGTGAGGAAGGCAGTTGGTATAGACGAAGCTGCAGTCAGACCCACTGGGGATACATCTATCAGGTGTCAGTGTGGGCCTTATGGACTTACTCTTCCAGTAGTGCCTACCATACCACATCATAAGGGTCCACTTTCCTAACACATTTCAAGTCCAAGTCATTTGGAAGTATCTAGGGTATTGTTCTTTCTCCTGAGCATCTACAGTTGAAACATGGCCATATTCTTTATTCTTCATGCATCATATGGCATTAATATGACTTGATTTGAGCAGCTATTATGCCAAGAAAAATGAAAATCAATGTTATCAGCAACAGATGGCCATGAATATGTTCGCTTCTAACCATCAGCAGACAGACTTGCCAACAGAGGCTGGAGGACCAGAGCTGGTGGGTTTTTCCAGCTGTGCAAGCCAAAGAAGATATAGAGCAGGCAGCAAAGGTGGAGGTAATGTGGGAAGGGAAAGGTGCATGGGAAGAGAGATGAGGGAAGGGATGAATGAGAGCAGGAGGGGTAGGAAGGGCTTTAGTATTGAGAGATAGGGGCAAGGGGAATGCAGGAGGAAAGCATGGGTGAGTGGAGTGGGGAGGGTGCAAGGGGGTTAGCGGGTGCCCTGCACACAGACATCTTCACTCCTTCTACCCTCTCGCAATCACATGCAGGCGCAGATTGCAGGCAAATATCAACCCGGGGGATTTTTTTCCCAAAACTGGCCCATGTGACTCGCTTTTGCACTCTGTGGCATGTACTTTAACAGCTCCCAAAGGCACACCGAGCTAATCACTGAATGGTACATCATGTGACCTGGAGCCTGGCAGAATTGGGAAGAAAATCTCCCACATAAATTTCACATTGTTCCTAACAGACTGACAAGCCAATGCAGTAAGTAAAGTGTGCCCAGCTTAGCTCACTGTTGAGCACGCGTATTGGGAGTGCAATAATAGCGTCCAATACAGAAAGGAGATTAGCATATCTAAAACGTGAGTCCTAACCAATGCATTTCGGATAGCACCCATGGCATTTAAATTCTTTGTAAATGAAGACATTAGCTATTACCACCAGATGCAGGAAAGTGCGCCCAAAGAGGGTGCCCAACGCACATTCTTTTATGCCGGAAAATTAACTCCAGCTCCAGAGGTGGAGTTACGTTTACTCGCAGTCAAGGACTCATTGGAAATATAAAAAAATGTCATCATCTGTGTTGCGATAAAGGTGCCCCTTGTAGAGTAAGGTTGTTTAGAGAGATTAATATAAGAATTAGTTACTTGGGGTTCAAACGAAAAATGTATAAAAAGTATAGAGAGAGCAATGGAGCAGAGCACGATGATTAGCTAAAGGACACCTTAAAAAATATTGTGGGTAATTGCTTTCCTTGTGGAAAACAACACGCATTGTGGATTTCTGCAATTTTATTTTAAAATATGCACTTTTGCTAGGAACTTACAATTTAGACGTCCGCATGCCTGATGCAATAAACGTTTGAGTGCCAGGATCGCACATTCCTCCTTAGTGTGCCCTTTTTGTGTGCCGCTCCACTTCTCTCTCCTATAAATATTGCATCAGGCGTACAGGTGATGCGGAGGCGCATGCATTAGGAAAATGGGTGCTCAATACCTTCCTCTCAGAGCTCAGCCAGCTAACCTCAGACAGAAGCCTCACCACCCCCCCCCACCTCTCTTTCCATGACAAGAGTTGGCCTCTACTTCTCAATGCCTCCCCCACTCCAGCACTTGCTCATTGACTGTGTGCTACCCAGTCTGCTGCTTTTCTGGTTCCCTAGGCTCTGCTCTGCCTACCTGCTCCTGGGAAGGGGCAAACAGAAGTGATCCCTACTGCTTGCTTCCTCCAGGGATTAAGAAAAAGAAAATTAAGCCGTGGCCAAGAAACTATGCATCACTGCTGCAGCCGAAAGTGGGGAGAGCCTGGCCCCATAATAGCACAGCTCTAGGTGGAATTCTGCTTTCCTACATGGAGCCAGTGCACCTAGGTCTGGTGCAAGGGTATTAGTCATCCTAGGCAAACCTTACAGCCTTTTGCCCCCATCCTCCCTCCCCAATAAAAAATTATGCCTTTGTAATAAGATTTTGCATGAAAAAAGGGCATTCAGGCTTATGAATTAAATATATCATAACATGTATATTATCTTTACATGTACTGCTGTAGTGCAAACCAGAAAACCCTGCAAGAAAGTAAAAAAGATTGGAACTCATATGGTATTAAGTTATTGTAATATGTGACGTTGTGGGCTTGGCCCTCAGAAGGCCATAAGTAAACTAAATTACAATTACAGTATAGTCAGCCTTAAATACCAAAATGGCACTAACTGCCAACACTCAAAGGGGTAGATTTTCAAAGGGTTATGCGTGTAGGTTACGCACGTAACCCCCGAAAACCTACTGCAAACCCCCCCCTGCGCGCGCCGAGCCTATCTTGCATAGGCTGCCGGCGCGCGCAAAGCCCCGGGACATGCGTAAGTCCCGGGGCTTTCCTGGGAGGCATATCGGGGGGCGTGTCGCGGCCAGAGCGTCATCGGGGGGCATGTCAGGGGCATGGGGCATTCCGGAGGCATGGGGCATTCTGGGGGCGGGGCCATAGGCGTGGTTCTGGCCCGGGGGCATGGCCGCAGCCTCCGGACCAGCCCCCGGACCAGATCGTGGTGCACCAGCAGCCGGCCCGACACAAACAAGTTACGCCTGCCTCGGGCAGGCGTAACTTTTGGATTAAAGGTATGGGGGGTTAGATAGGGCCGGGGGGGTGGGTTAGGTAGGGGAAGGGAGGGGATGTGGAAAGAAAGTTCCCTCCGAGGCCGCTCCGATTTCGGAGCGG
Source organism: Rhinatrema bivittatum (assembly GCF_901001135.1). Taxonomy (NCBI): domain Eukaryota; kingdom Metazoa; phylum Chordata; class Amphibia; order Gymnophiona; family Rhinatrematidae; genus Rhinatrema; species Rhinatrema bivittatum. Next base: position 301,443,582 of record NC_042616.1, read on the forward strand.
CCTCGGAGGGAATGGAGGCAGGCTGCGCGGCTTGGCACGCGCAGGCTGCTGATTTTGTGCACCCTTGCGCGAGCCAACCCCGGATTTTAAAAGATATGCACAGCTACGCGCATATCTATTAAAATCCTGTGTACTTTTGTTTGCGCCGGTCCCGCGAACAAAAGTACATGCGGGTGCAGTTTTTTAAAATCTACCCCATCGGGTGTTTAGGTGTTATACTTTAATCCCTTATATATTCTACTTTGTCATAGGATTGCCCACTCAGCTTTGAATCGGTAGCCAAGGAATTAGGTAACCACACTGGCAGTTGGCAGTTCAAAGACCCCATTTTGTTTAATTTCAACTTGCTGAAGGGGATTGCCCCTCCTCCCTCCATACACAAACCTAAAACCATAAATATAAATATACATATGCACAGAATGATTTTAGAGAGGTAGAGAGAGAGTAAACAAATAAATCTGGCACAAACTAAATAGATATTTTGCTAGAAGGGATAAAACAGAAGCAATAATCTTCCTCCCATTTCAAAAATAACGATGTATTACTCCTACCCACAAAGTATATAAATGATTTTCATTTATAGTCTAAACATTTTATAAGGCATGTATCAAATATTTATACAATTCTGCATATCAAACATTTTTAAAGCAATTAAAAAACACATACACTCTTTCATTCACACTAAGATAAAAAACATGAAAGTTACAACAACCTTCATGACAAGCAGCAAACATTTTTGAAAAACTCTTGACAAATTAAGAATTATTACCCTGTAGACATATATATATATATATATATATATATATATATATATATATATACTTCTATTTCAGTTCCCGCCAGCTTGGGTAAGATGCGGAAGGAAGGCAAGGCTGTAGATAGCGATTAATCAGCTTTGTTCTAAATTTTAGTCACATGGCTGCCCGACAGGGGGACAGTCCCGTGTCTAGAAACTTGTTTTCTTCCTACTCAGTCAAGAATCCGGCCCAACATATAGAGCGTCTGAGACCATTAACTCCTGATGCCGCTAAGTTAATCGGTCTGCCTACGAACAATGACTACATATATGTCATTTCCTGTCCTCTCTACAAGGATTTTGAGCTTTATTGTCCAATGTCCATGTCCTTAGTTAAATTCTGATTTCCTAACAACTCAATTGGTGTTCAAAGCTTGTAGTACATTTCTGGCTTCTTTCTCCCTTTTTAATATGAGGAACTTATAAAAGATTCTTGGGTGTTCCCTTTGTCAGAGGTTCCCCCTGAGGAAACTGCTACTGGTGAAACAAGGGCCTTGTCAGGGCGTTTGGCATCATTGTATTATTTTATGTATTTTATTTTGTGCATAGGATCTTAAGATTGATTGATATTTTATGCTATAGATTACACTTTTAGAATTATTAACATTTTTATTGTTTTTAATACAAGTACAATATAATAGTGGGGTTTTTTTAGATGTTTGGCACTTGAGCTAATTTTATTGTTTGTAATTTATTAATTTACATTATGTGCCATGTGAACCGTTGTGAAGGAATTGCTCCAAATGACAGTATATAAACCTTACTAAATAAATAAATTCCCAAGGGGAACACCACATTGTTTTAATTCTGAATCTGGTTTATAAATTCAATCAAATTTCTTTTCACATGGTGATACAGTACACATTTGATCTTGCATTTTTTGGAGTAGTGTTTTTCATAGACAGTGTCAACAAAATTGGCAATATTCTGTATGCTTTTGTCCTAACAGAATAGTTTTAAATGTTAGAGATCATGTTATAATGCATTGCATATTTAAGTTCAAATGAACATATTAAAAAAGAGAGATCATTTGTAGCAAACTGATATTCTTCTGATATGTAAGCATCTAACATCCTTTATAGCATTGAGCTGGTTTTTATTGAACGAGATTTGTATGGGCAGGAATAGGTTCATTTGTGTTAAACAAGTGTATGTTTGTAAATAGGGATATATATATATATATATATATATATATATATATATATATATATATATATATATATATATATATGCTAAGCTGATATTATATTCTCAAATATAAAAGTGCTCATTTATTTTACTTTATTTGTTTCAGAATAACATTTAATTTTTAATTGATGTTTCCTCATTGACATTAGTGCTCTTTTTCTTCATTCCTTTCAGAATGGTTGTTTCTTGATGAACCTTTTTGGTGCCAGAATTGGAACCAGTTTAAGATACCCCTCTTATTTATGAAGAGAAAAATAACAAAAAAGACAGACAGTATAAAACATTTGAGGCTGAGGGGTAAAATGAAGATATAAAATGCAATTAGAAACAATAAATAAGGTTTGAATTAAAAAGTGGAGAAAAGGATCTCTCACACAAGTACATCAATGTTGGAATATAAATAGGGTAGGAAGTGCATTAGCAAGCTCACTGAAGGGAAAACAATCCTATTGACATTCCTACAGTGCTGTGTGAATTAGTTCTGCATTTTTTTTATGGCCTTGTTTGTGTAGAAATACATTAAAACAGCATTGAATATTTAAATATAAAAATCTTTCCTCTTGAAATTCAGAAGTCAAGGTCTTAATTAAAAAAGTGTATGTGTAGCAAATAAAGTTTTCATCATTTGGTTGCTTCCACCACAGCAGATCCTTTTTAGAATGCAAGTTGAAGCCCACAGTGGCATTTGGTAGCTCACATGATCATTAGCTATCAAATTTATCAGATAATTTCCTTGACTTGTAGTCTACAGAGCAGCAATTCATTCACCTGGCATCCACTCTAAATGGTGTGACAGCAGTTGTAGGAGTTATGGTGATGGCTGTCAAATCACTGTCATCTGCTGTTGTTTTAGCCAGCATAAACAGAAATGATTTTACATTTTCTGCAGTTACTTGCCTGTCACCTCTACTTTCCTTCTCAGAGCTCTGCACTGCCAATGACGTGTCTAGGAAGATTCTGCCTGCAAATTGCACAATATCCTTACTGGTGGGCTAGAAAGCCTCATTGTAACAATACATGCATCTTTCTTCTGTCGCTTAGCACCATTACCTTTTGTTAGAAGTGCAATATTATTTGTCACATACTGCTCTAATGTAGCCACACGTCTCATATGGAAGAGCTAACATCCACAAACAGTAACAGGAAACAGTTCTTTTGCAGTTTTGGTCATCAATAGGTCAACAGCTCTGCTTTGTGTTCATGCTGAGTGTTGAGGCTTTTCTCCTCTTCCTTCCATTCACAGATCAAATTCAGCATTTTTTAAAATCCTATAACATTCTATTGTTGATAATCTCATTTAACATTTTTGCATATAGCGAATATAACAGTTAACTGGGGATGAAAAAACCTGCATCCTTGATCTAGGTTCAAGCTCGTAAGATTTTACAGACACTCTCAAATAATTGATCAGTTTTACTCTGGTTTGATGTTTTTCTGTTTTGATGACTAATGCTTTTCTAAAGAATCTAGATTGACTTGGATTGAGTTGCATTTATGTGATTCTTTCCAGATATGTGTTATTCAAAGTTTTCAAACGCAGTGTGAAATTTAAATGCTACAAATTAGAATTATCAGAGTTTGAATCCAGTTTTGTACTGTTGTTTCTCTCACTTAAAATAATTATTTTCACTGAAGCAAAACTGGTGTAAAGATTTGATGAATCTCCCCCCTTATATATAACATAGAAAAACATAGTGGCAACGTAAGTGAAAGCAGGTTAAGACCAATTGGCCCATATGGTCTGCCCAAATTGAAATTGAGATTTTCTATCACTGTGGGTAGATAAGTGTATATAAATTTGCATAGCTTAAAACAACACTGGCCCCCCTCTCTTCCACCCAACCTCTCAACCCTGCTTCCATCGCTACCATCCACACATATATATGAAAGAATTGTTGCGGAATTTGCGTATGAACCTAATCAAAAATACGAAGTACTTCTAAACCTTCATCTTGATCAGTTATTTCACTTTGTGGAAAAAAAAGCTAACGCTTGGCTGTTCAGTCAGGACTTTCCATAGATTCCTCAGTAGAAAAGAAGAAAATGTGTAATGCTATTATGACTCACTGTACACTTGATTCAATTATGATTGCAAATGAATTTAATATACCTGTAAATTAAATTGAAATGTATTTATAATCCACCTTGAGGCCATTCTTAAATAAAGATGGAATATCAAATGTGTATAAATAAATAAATAAATAAATAAATAAATAAATAACATGTTGAATAAGAATATTCAACTTCCATGGTTCAAATTTGTCCAAGATGAGCCATGAATTGTTTCAATTTATTCTGTTCGAAGCCTTTCCTAGTTTAGGCCTGGATTTATCAAAATGCACTACATATCACATGCGATAGAAAAAGGGTCATGTTTTATGGTAATAGGCAAAATTGTGATAACTTTGAGATAAGTGCCAGCATTGAGGTGTTTCCTACCAACCACTGGGGGGGGGGGGGGAGGGAGGGAGAGAGAGAAAGAGAGAGAGAGAGAGAGAAGCCTTAATGCCCTCACACTAGATAGGTATTTATTTATATCTCTATGGGAGACCTACCTAGTAACTTGAGGTGAGGTTTAGGTATTAGTGTGGGGGTTAGGGGCCACTTTCACATTCAAAGTGAGATGTACGAACAGAACAGTGCTCACTTGTGAAGATTTTGTAGTGACACGCCCCCTTCTATGACGTCACCCCCTTCTGTGACATCAGATGCTGGGGGGATTTAAACCCGGCGTTTCCTAGGTTTCCTTGCCTTGCAACACAGTTACCAAGAAAGTTGCTTGCCTGCCAGTCTGCCTGCTTGCCTGCCAACCTGCCTGCCTGCCTACCAGTCTACCTGCCTGCCTACCAGTCTACCTGCTTGCCTGCCAGCCTGCCTGCCAGTCTACCTGCTTGCCTGCCAGCCTTCCTGCCTGCCTGCCAGTCTACCTGTCTGCCTGCTTACCTGAACTGCCTCCTGACCGTCTTCCATCAACGGTCGGCCCAAGGATCCACTTCTGGATTTACAACAGTTTGCAAAGCCATGGATCCGGCAGACCTCGCTAGCCTTCAAGCCATTCCCGGACTGGCTCAACGGCTAGTACAGCAGCAGCAACAGGTCTTGGACAACCTGGCTGTCACTGTGGAGCAACTGGCCGCTCGGATGGATGCTGGTCCGCCAGCACCAGCACCGGACCCGGTTCCGGCTCTGGTGGTGACCCTTCACACACTTACGCAACTCCCTGCGCCAGCACGGTACGCGGGAGATTCCAAGGCTTCCAGAGGCTTTCTGAACCAATGCTTCGAAAGGTTCGCTCTCCTGCCCAACCAGTTCCCCTCGGACACCGTCAAGGTGGCCTACATCTTCTCACTGCTGGACGGTCGGGCTCTGAACTGGGCATCTCCTATGTGGGAGAAGAACGACCCGGCTCTGAACGACTTGAATGTCTTCGTAGCTGATTTCAAGGCAGCCTTTGATGAACCAGCTCGCCAGATCTCCGCAACCTCCGAATTGCTCCAACTCAGGCAGGGAATTCGGTCCCTGGCCGATTATGCTTTGGAGTTCCGTACCCTCGCACTGGAGGTCGGATGGCGGGACGACGCCCTCCATGGAATCTTCTTAGAGGGACTTGCTGCAAGGATAAAAGACGAATTGGCGGCTCGAGACCTTCCGGAGGACCTCAATGCTCTCATCAAAGTGGCTGGCCGCATCGATCGCCGCCTTCAGCAGAGGGCCAAAGAGGGGCGTCCTCTCCGCCGCTTAGTTCCACTGGCTCCAACCTCTCCTCGCCCATTCCCACCGGGCCCACGGGGGGCTAGCACGTCCACGGAAGCCACATCCGAGGAGCCCATGCAGCTGGGAAGAGTGTCCCTGACACCTGAAGAAAGGCGGCGCCGCCGTAGTATGGGTTTGTGCCTGTACTGCGGGGGCAAAGGTCACTTCCTCGCTCAGTGCAAAGAGCGAGCGGGAAACTCCCGCGCCTAGAAGTAAGGGAGGAGTGCCTCCTAGGTTGTTTGAATGCTGCTCCTCTATGTACCGTTTCTATAACCCTCAGATATCCCGGAGGGTCTTTCAAGACTCAGGCATTCATTGACTCTGGGGCAGGAGGGAACTTCATCGCTGCCAATCTTGTACATCAGCTCCGCCTGGCCACACAATCCCGGGAGCCTCCTTTACGGATTACTTCCATACAAGGTACCTGCCTGCCTGGCCACATTTCTACCGAGACTGCACCACTGATCATGCAGACCGGGATCCTACATTTTGAGGAGATCTCGTTTTTGGTTCTGGAGAACTCAGTTCATCCGGTGGTCCTTGGCCTACCCTGGCTCCAGCAGCACTTTCCAGTGATCCAATGGAGCGATTTGCAAATTACCCAATGGAGTCCTCACTGCGTCAAATCTTGTATCAAGTCTCTACCAGTCCAGCACATTCCCTTGGCTCACACCGGCATCACCCTTCCCAGTCATTATGCAGACTACACGGACGTATTTTCTATGGAAAAAGCAGAACTTTTGCCCCAACATTGTCCTTTCGATTGTGCCATTGAACTGGTGTCTGGGGCAACTCCACCCCGAGGCAGGGTGTATCCACTATCACAACCTGAAACCAAAGCAATGTCTGAATACATTGCTGAGAACCTCACCAAGGGCTTTATCCAACCTTCAACGTCACCCGCAGGGGTGGGATTCTTCTTCGTGGCAAAAAAGGACGGGTCCTTGAGACCATGCATAGATTATCGGGGATTAAATGCCATTACTAAAAAGAACTGCTATCCGCTTCCGCTAATTCCAGAATTATTGGATAAACTCCAGGGAGCCCGAGTATTTACCAAGTTGGACTTAAGGGGGGCGTACAATTTGGTGCGTATCCGTCCCGGGGACGAGTGGAAGACAGCGTTCAACACCCGGGACGGGCACTACGAGTACTTGGTTATAGGGATGTGCAGACCAAAAGTTTATGTTCATAAGTCCATAAGTCGAAAGGGGGGGTCAATTTCGGTCAATATGGACATATGGAGAATTCCATAAGTTGAGTCTATGTCCATACGTGCAAATAAAAATTTAAACCCCTCACCCTCCTTAATCCCCCCCCCCCCAAGAGGGGGGGGGGATTAAGGAGGCCCCCCCAAGCTGGCCAAAATTCCTTTTGGGTGCAACGAGGGTCCCGGAGCGAACGCGCGGGGAATCACGTGACGCCGCGTCACTCCGACGTGACGCCGACGTCACGTGCTCCTCGCAAAGGAGTTCAGAAATGGAGTCCTGACTCCCCGCTGGACCACCAGGGAGTTTTGGTAAGTCTTGGGGGGGGATTAAGGAGGGTGAGGGGTTTAAATTTTTATTTAGGATCAACAATTGCGATTTCCAACGTATTCAACATAGCTATGTTGAATAAGTTGGAAATCCGATCATTTTCGCCTCATCACTTTTTTAAGTTAAAAAAAAAAATAAGTTGCGTTTTACGTTTAAGTTCAAAACAAATGCACACCCCTACTTGGTTATGCCCTTCGGTTTGTGTAACGCTCCTGCGGTGTTCCAGCACCTCATGAATGAGGTCCTCCGCGAACTGCTGAACTCTTGCGTGATAGTCTACCTAGATGATGTCCTCATCTACTCACAGAATTTGACCTCTCATAGGCAACAGGTTCAGCAAGTGCTCCAAATCCTTCGAAATCACCACCTATACGCTAAACTGGAGAAGTGTCTCTTCGAACAGGAGTCGCTGCCTTTTCTTGGGTACATTGTTTCAGCTACTGGATTCCTCATGGATCCAAGTAAGGTGTCCGCCATTAAGAATTGGCCCCAACCAGTAGGCCTGAAGGCTTTGCAGCGTTTTTTAGGATTTGCCAATTTCTACAGGCACTTTATACCGCAATACTCCCGACTGGTCGCACCTCTGACCGCCTTGACCAAAAAGGGGGCCGACACGCGCGTTTGGTCAGCCGAGGCATGTGAGGCCTTCCTGTTGGACACTTGTCTGCGCCACCCGGATCCGTCAAGGCCCTTCTTTGTGGAGGTTGATGCCTCCAATATAGCTGTGGGGGCAGTACTGTCTCAAAGCTCCGACTCCGGGCATTTGTTTCCTTGCTCCTTCTTCTCAAGGAGGTTTACGCCAGCCGAAGGTAATTACGGTATAGGAGACAAGGAACTGCTTGCCATTAAGTTGGCACTTGAAGAATGGAGACAGTAGCTGGAGGGAGCCGCTCACCCCATCACGATCTATACCGACCATAAGAACCTGGAGTTCCTCAGCCAAGCTCAACGACTCAACCCAAGGCAAGCACGATGGTCGCTATTCTTTAGTCGCTTCGATTTTACCCTCAAATATCGTCCAGCATCTAAGAATGTTTGAGCGGATGCGCTCTCTCGGAATGCCATCATGGATGAAAAGGAGGAACCCCTTCAACATGTCATCGACCCAGCAAAGATCGAATTAGCCAGCACCACAATCTCTACACAGGGCAGAATAGTTGTTCCACACAAAGACCGGAAGAAAGTCCTGCAATGGGCCCACGATTCCCTCATTGGAGGCCACGCCGGCAGAGGGAGGACGCTCGATCTATTAAACCGTCATTATTGGTGGCCCCGAGTCCGGCAGGATGTGCGACTTTACGTAGACTCGTGCCCGGTATGTGCCCGACAGAAGCCTCTCGGCAGCCGACCCTGGGGTCTTCTACAACCTCTACCAATACCTACAGAACCATGGACTCACATTGCCACAGACTTCGTGGTGGACTTGCCTCCTTCCGAGGGTAACACAGTAATCTGGGTCACCGTAGACCGGTTTTCTAAGATGGTACATTTGGTACCATTACCTAAGCTTCCGTCTGCACCAGAGCTAGCACTTCTTTTCACGCAACATATCTTCCGGGCTCACGGCCTTCCACAGAGCATTGCCTCCGATCGGGGACCCCAATTCACAGCCTGGTATTGGCGTGCCCTCTGCAAAAAGTTTGGGGTACAACTGAACTTGTCTACCGCTTTCCACCCACAGACTAATGGGCAAACTGAGCAGATGAACCGTTCCCTCAAGACGTTTCTCCGAAGCTTCATTTCGCAGAGAAAGGACAACTGGGTCTCCCTCCTTCCCTGGGCTGAATTCGCCTATAATAACCACACTCACTCGGTTACTGGGCAATCTCCCTTTCAAACGGTCTTCGGACGCCACCTCAGAACACCCGTCCCGGTACCTATCGATGTCGCTTCACCGGCGGCCCAGACAGTGGCTACCCAACTTCACGATCTCTGGAGAGCCCTTCAGCGACGCCTCACCTCTGCAGCAAAGAAAGCACAAAGCTGTGCAAACCGCCACCGACGTGCCGCTCCAACACTTCTACCCGGTACTAAAGTATGGTTAAGTACCAAGAATCTCCACTTAGCTGGACAATCACGTAAGTTGGCATCCAGATACTGCGGCCCTTTCCAGGTGGCAGAACGAGTTGGTCTGGTGTCCTATAGACTTCGTCTGCCATCCTCCATGCGCATCCACAACGTATTTCATGTGTCGTTGTTGAAACCAGGGATATTCTCCCATTTCCATTGGCTCACACCGGATGCGATCTCCACCTCCCCAAACGAAGATCCTGTTTACCAAGTACGGGAAGTACGGGACATACGCTTCCACAACCGCCGATGGGAGTATCTATTGGCCTGGGAGGGCTGCGGCTCTGAGGAGGACTCTTGGGAACCTGCCCGAAATATACTGGACAAGTCCCTGTTAACCCAGTTTCATCATGACAATCCCAATAAACCCGGACCCTTGAGGAGGGGGCGTAAGAGGGGGGGTACTGTTGTGACACGTCTCCTTCTATGACGTCACCCCCTTCTGTGACATCAGATTCTGGGGGGATTTAAACCCGGCGTCTCCTAGGTTTCCTTGCCTTACAACACAGTTACCAAGAAAGTTGCTTGCCTGCCAGTCTGCCTGCTTGCCTGCCAGCCTGCCTGCCTGCCTGCCAGTCTACCTGCCTGCCTACCAGTCTACCTGCTTGCCTGCCAGCCTGCCTGCCTACCAGTCTACCTGCCTGCCTGCCAATCTACCTGCCTGCCTGCCAGTCTGCCTGCTTGCCTGCCAGCCTGCCTGCCTACCAGTCTACCTGCCTGCCTGCCAGCCTACCTGCCTGCCTACCAGTCTACCTGCTTGCCTGCCAGCCTGCCTACCAGTCTACCTGCCTACCTGCCAATCTACCTGCCTGCCTGCCAGTCTACCTGCTTGCCTGCCAGCCTTCCTGCCTGCCTGCCAGTCTACCTGTCTGCCTGCTTACCTGAACTGCCTCCTGACCGTCTTCCATCAACGGTCGGCCCAAAGATCCACTTCTGGATTTACAACAGATTTGATGACCTTCGGAGTGAGGAAACGCACCCAAAGATGAGATTTGTGCAATATTCTCTCAACCTAACTTGATGTACTCTCTACCTGGGTAACCTCAAGCTAGGTTGAGAGAACATTGCACAAATCTCATCTTTGGGTGAGTTTCCTCACTCCAAAGGTCATCAAATCTTCACAAGAGAGCACTGTTCTGTTCGTACATCTCACTTTGAATGTCAAAGTGGCCCCTAATCCCTACACTAATACCTAAACTCATCTCGAGTTACAAGATGGGCCTCCCATAGAGATATAAATACCTATCTAGTGTGAGGGCATTACAGCTAGGTACTCTTTCTCTCTCACACACTAAATCCAGCATTTGAGAACACATGCAATAAAGCTTTAACACAACCTATTGCACAGCTTATTGCTACTGAAAAAGGTATAGTTAAAGATGTGCAATAGGGCTTCACAAAACAGTAAAGCCTGCCCCTAACTCCTCCTCTTTTTCTGATTTGCATCACACCATACGTTATGGTGCTATCACATGCGTTAAAGGTGCTTAACGCATGCGAAAATGCCATAACACTATTTGATAAATGACCCTGTTAGTTTGTTTATCCAAACACCTCCTCACATAGAGGCTGATGTACTAGTTCACTGTCCTTTGCAAATATGATAATGCATGAAAACCACATACTGTTAGCACACTTTAACATGATTAAGCATATTATTGGCACATTTAATATATGCTATTTTGTGTTTGAAAATGCAAGCACATTCAAGCACAAATATATGCAAAAAGACTAAAATAATGCAATGAGCTTGTTACCTATATTGACATAGTTAAATTTTTGTGCAAAAGGCAAAAGAATATGTTTTACACAAAACTTAGCTATACCTAGGCAAGGTATAGTTAAGGAGTGTTCTCGTGATAAAGTCTGGGATTTTGAAACATTTTATTGCAAAAAAATTGCCTACATTTATACAATATGAAAACAGTCTGGTTTTGCAAGAAAGAAATCCTGCTTTACTGGGCCATTCCTGCAGAGCCCTCAATGGGTTAGTGCATTAACTCCATAGTTTAAAAGAGGTTTGAGTTACCATGCATAGATTTCTTGTTTGCTCAATATTTTTGACAAACGTTTCCACTACTAATGAATAGAAATGAAGTATAAGAAACTATAAACGCTAGTTATTAATTAAATAACAAATTTATAGTCAGGGACCTTTGATTTCAATTTTTATTTTTCCTTCAAATTTCATAGTTATAACAAAAAATATTTCAATGGAAAATGATTGTGTTATAACAAACAGGAGAAAAATCAATGGGAAAGTAATTTTTCCACTGACATTTTTTTGTTAAAACATTGAAATTCCCAGAAAAAAATAAAATAAAAACTGGAAACGAAGGTCCCTTGCCTAAAGTTCATATACAAATAACATACATATTTGTTATTTGTTTGAAAGGCAAAATTGTTCAACAAAACCAAAATCCAAACTTTGAAATGGACCTTGTCAACACTGAGAAATTAAAATGGCTTCCATGCTTTACTGGCTGCTTCACCAATATAGTGGTCTAGTATTTGTATGTTGGGTATATTAATACTCCTGTACTTTGACATTATTACTTGATAACAATATTTGCCAATAGCTCCATTGCATGCAAGACTTTCTTTAGCTTAGGTATTCCAATTCTTCAGCAGAATCATAACTTTGATTTTCATACCTTTAATTTGCCTTTCATAGTAATTCCTTTTTTCTTTCTTTCTACTGCTTCAGTTTACTTTTGATAGAGATAATCTGGTCTGAATCCCTCTCTTCAAACTATAACTGTACAAGGAATACATATTTTGTTGTATTCATTTGTTATAAATGTATAATTTCATAATGTATTTTTTTTATAATGGCATAATATCTATGCTGTACTCTCTGCATAAAATGTCAACTCTATTAGTGTGCAAGCCTATTGCTCACCGTATAAACAAAGTGCTACTATTGTTCATGTATGCAGTTACGTTTTTTGTTTTAACCATGTACACTTTTTTATTGACAGATATTTCCAGGACTGATTCTTTCAGATATAAAACCTGCCAAAAGGATGAAGTTCAAGACAGTTTGCTACCTGCTGGTCCAGCTTATGCATTGTCGTAAAATGTTCAAAGCTGAGATCCCTTTCTCTAATGTTATGACATGCGAGGATGACGACAAGGTAAGGTAGATGTGGCTATGCATTAAAGACCAAGTTTATATGTATTCCATAATCAGTAAACATTTTCAGGAAATAGAACAGGAGACCTAAGTTCTTGTCCAGAGCACAGTATATAGATAGATAGATAGATATCAAGTGACCCATGATTTGAGTCACCACAAGTCCTTTTGTACTGGGAAATGAACCCAAAGACTAAATGAACTAAATGAATATACCAAAAATTTAGCATTAATGAAGAGGTTGCTGAGAATATCTAAGTCACAAAGAGGAAGGGGATATTTTTTGTGTTAAATGAAAAAATAAAATAAAATCACTGATTATTGGGTTCATAGTAACACACACTAAAATCTTGAGCCTTTTCTTTATCATGAGATCTACCACTTACAGTATCATTAATTTTCATCTACTTTCATATTTAAGTAATCTGATTGACTAGAACACAGGGTGGTAATTCCATGAAAATCCTATTTTCACTAACTTAACTATTCAGCATATTCATTTTGTATGCTTTACTATAAATACCTAAAAATGTAGAAAGAAATCTATTTTGGCTTGTAATAGTAGCTATAGCGTTGGTTAATAAACATATCTGTTGTAATGGCTATTCCTGAATGAGCATTGACGACAGCAACTGCCCCATCTGTTATAAAAAGATAATGCACATTCACCCACAGTATATGTTATCTTGCACACTGAAGAGCAATTTAGTTTTATTGGGTTTGAACTGTTAAACTGTGTAACCTTTTTTTCTAGCAGGTCTTTGAATTTTTTAGTTGACAATATTACAGTTGCTACTTTAAGTGATAACAGAGTTTTGACATTTTAGTTAGAAGGAACATAAGTGAAATTTAACCATTGAGATATTGTTTTTTAAAAATAGCCGCCCATCACATAATAGCTTTCATTTCAATCTGGAGCACCAGTCCTCAGCATACTATTTAATTACGAGATCAGAGAGTTCAAATAATTCCTTGGCTTCTTTGTAATTACTGGAAATTATTGCTGCTGAACACTGGTGACTCTGAAATGTCTTCAGATGAATTGCATTTCAAGTGTTCTCAAATACAAAAAAATTACTACTAATGCATTGCATTCTACAAAAAAAATGGGGCTGTTGAACAATGAGTATTCAGACTTTAGACATGAAACACTCATTTAGGAAACGTGGCCTTTTCTCTGGGAGCTGTCAGAGAAACCAGTGAAGAAATTAGCAGTAGTGCCATGATTTCTGTGTAAATGATGTGCATCAGGAAAAGTACAAGCTTAAGGGAATAATATAGGGGCCAACCTGCTGACTCTGTGGCAGTGCTGCACGCTGCCATGTGAATGGGCTTGGGTTCGATTCCTGGCTCAGGTCTTCCACTCCCTGGTTCAGCAGGGACTTGGGGATGCCATGGAGGCAGTGCTCAGCTCACAGCCCTGAAATTGGAGGTGGGGTGGGGTGAAGAGATCACAGCCAGGGTGAAATGGCAGTACCCGGTGGCCAGACCCATGGTCCATGATTGCAGAGTTCTGGAAAGGGCCTTGATGCATGGCTTCCAGCCGAGGACTGTCACTGCTGTGACCTGACTAAAGTAAGTTGGGAAGGGGTATAAAGTAAGTGAAAGTTGTGACTAAATGCTCATGTCGCCATTTCTAAGTCCAGGTTCCCTTTCAGTTGGAGGAAACTGCCAGGTCAAAAGAAAGGAAAAAAGAAAAAAAAATGTGTGTGTGTGTGTGTGTGATTCTCATCAGATGAATTAGTAACAAATAACTGTGTCCAATGGGAAAAAAATTCAGTGTCAGGACAAAAGATTGATTTGTTCAGAGGGCAGATTATAAAGCCACACTAATTATCTTTGAAATGCCAATTCAATTAAAATAGAAGCACTTTATCAAACCAATGACAGCAGAATGTCACAGGAATTTTAGATTTAGTAGATTAGGTCAATTCACCCCCAAATCTATCTGGCCTCTGGAGAATGAACAGAGCCAAAAATGTGAATAGAAGTTGACATAAAGACCTCCTGTGAAGACTGAGGGGGGGGGGGGTGTCAGCTGGTAAACTCCACTGGAATAAGGGCCACAATAAACCAGCAAAAAGGGTCACAACACTAAATTAATACCAGAATCATACCTTGGTTGGAGAAGGGAAGTTCATGCCCATGAGCGCAAGAAAAAAAAACTTTTAAAATGGCTGAAAAACAAATCTCCAGCAAAGAAAGTGAAACTGCAAGAGCTGCAGCCAGCAAGAGGTAAGGTAAGCACAGCAGCTTGTCTGGGAAGGGAAATTACTAATGGGTCAATGTAATAAAACCTGCGTTAAACAGGAGTTAATATTTAGCGTAGGGTTTGGCTGACATGCATAATAGAAACCAACAGTACCACAGGATGCAGTAAGCTAACTGGATACAACTCAAACAGGAGTGAAAAAAATAGCACTAAACAAAAGAAGCACTAAACATGTGTTAACTTGAAAATCTGCACTAATGCAAACGTGCTTTTCAAAATGCTTTAAAGCAGGAATAGGGAGTTAGGTGCTTGAAGCTGGAAGACATGTGCCCAAAATAGCCTTGCATACTGTTCAACTGTATATGCTCACCCCAGAGAGCTTACTCTTCAGGTTTATATGCCAAGCCTTTCCAGAATGAGGCAGGCATCTACAGCTGAACTGTACTCATGGCCACAATGGCGCTGAATGCAAGATTGGCACTGAGCATAGGAGGAAGGTCTGGGAGATGTCTGTGTTTGTGTGAGTGTGCATGCTCGCTTTCTCCTTGCACTATCTATTTTGTAGCCTGCTTCCACCATGTGTGTATGGGGGTAAGGGGATGGGGGTCAAATGTCAAGGTGCATATATATGCATATTTGTATGGCTGGGGACAAATGAAAGTGCTTTGGTTGGTACAATACTGGAAATTTAACTCCTAGGTCTGAGATGGACACCCCCCTCCCCAAATACCGAGACTCAATTTGATCCCTCACTCCCTCTTACCAAACCCAATGTAATAAAGGGATTCAGCAGGCCCCCCAGGGCTCCTACCACACCCCAGCCCTTACCCCAACACTGTCTTAAACTTCTGGGGGTAGGAGTGATCCCTAGTCACTCCTACCTAGCTTTGACATTCCAAAACAGCTATGGGTCAGCCTGAAGCCAGAGTCCTTATGTTGTGAGTAAGTAGTGTGCTGTACAACAAAGTGGCACTGGCCTCATGTTTACCAGCTACCATTTTGCAATAAAGAAACAGCCAGGCAGGAGTAATTGGAGATTGCTCCTGCCCCCAAAAGATGCAGACTGCGATAGGTTAAGGGCTGAGCTGGGGGAAGAGGTCCTGGCAGCCCAACAAGCTTATTTATTTATTTACAAAACTTTTTGTATGCTGCACCATCCCATATTCTGGGCAGCTAATAAGTAAACATTCATAATATGTAAAACAAAACACTAAACATTAAAATTGATAAAACAAATGAATAAAAGCTAGAAATCACATCACAGAATTTGCATAAAACATACATTACTAAAACATAATGCAAATATAAAACAACAAATAAAATACAAATCTGAGCTATTCCTAAAACACTGTTATTAATTAAAGTTTATCAAAGTCAATAGGAGCAAGTGTCTCAAACAAAGCGTCTATTTTTATTCCAAAGATTTTTCTGTAATTGTTATAATATAATCTTTAATTCTTTGGAGTAAAAATAGACGCTTTGTTTGAGACATTTGCCAAAAAATGTTTTGTTCCTGATTAATTAAAGTTTGTCCCAATATACAACACCTTTACTGTCAATGAAAATTACTAATTTTAATACAATGCCATTTGAAACAGATGTGTTTTTAATTGTCAACATTTTAATGATTTGCTGCTTCTGTAAAGCCATAGGTAAACTGTTCCAAAGCTTCCTGACTACTTTCCCAGCTTCTCTTAGCTTTTCTAGATATTGTTTCCTTTCTTCCTCCTGCGATCTCTTGTAATTTATGAATACTAATATTTTTTCCTTTACCTTTTCAGTTACTTCTTTAGAAAACTATAGTGGCCTCTTTTTCCTCTTTCTTTTATTTACTTCCCTAACAAAGAGCTGGATTCATCATTTCTCATGGAATGATGAATCCCACGAAAAAGGGGGCAGGGGGGGCGGGCCTGTGAAAGGTCACAGTCGTTTGCATCACAGCAGTGCGATTTCGTGCAAATAGCACCACCGTAAAAGGTGATGCTATTCGCCGCGCTACTGCCGGCAATAATGTTCCTCACATTATTGCTGGCAGTGGTGCCGCGGCTGACTCCTCCCCCTCCCTACTCTGACTCCTGCCCTCCAGCTAATTTGCATCCTATTACATGCGAAAAGGCCCTTTTCGCATGTGATAGGGGTTTATCGCGTGCGTTAGGGTCTTATTGCACGCGATAAGGCCCTAACACACACGATAAACATTTATAAATTAATCCCCAAAGTTAGCCACATAACTTTGTTCCACCCCAGCACACTTCCCAGAATGCCTCTTTTTTATCTGGCTTTTAGCCAGATAATTACTTATCCAGATAAAACTTGGCTAGTCAGGGGGAGCTATATTTAAACACCAAATTTGTAGAGCTAACTTTGGGACTTTACTGGGCAAATCTTTCTGAATATGGCCCTCTTTGTGTTTGCATTTGCATACTACATACATTTTAATTTTTTAATGTAATTTTTTAAAATATCAATCTCTTAAATTATTGATATATGGAGAAAATGTAGCTCTAACTTTATGTCTAGCTGAGGGATCAGTTTCTCAAGAATTTCTTGAAGGTAGACATGATCTCCCATACTAATGTCAGTGATGCTATGTTAGTTAAAACCTAATGGTCTAGAGAGAATCCAAATTCAACAAGAATGCTTAAAATTAATTTGTGCTACTTTTTGTAATATTTTTATATTTTCAAAATGAACTCTCATAATGGAACACACTGTACACTCCATACAATAAACCTAGCAAAAAATGTCATTAGTATGCACATCATGTTCTAGTCTTAGTAAGACAGGTTTACTGGTGGAGTTAAATAATTGTTGTCAAAGTAAAATATAATTGTATAGTCATCCTTGAATGATAAGTTGTCAAAAGTAAATTTGGAGAAAAAAAATCATGCTTTCTCACCTTTAAGGGAAATTATTTTTAAAGTGGCATTCTGGTAAAGTCATTGGAACATATTGCAAGTCTCAGATTGGTTCTTTCAGGAGCTGATATCAATAGGCAATTTGATGGACTGTGTTTAATGATAGCTTCTGAACAAATTACCTTAAATCCTAATGCATTACTGTATATTGGACAACCATTGTAAAATATGAAAAAAGTTATTTAACTGATAAGCTGAGATGGAATGATTGATAAATCATAAAGCAGCATTTTGTAAACCAACCATACATCTCATTTTTCCAAACGGACTTTTATTGGTGAACGTCTACTTTGAGATAGCCATTCAAAAACACACCCAGGTGAGACAAAGTACATTTCGCTCTGTCGAAACAGAGATTTTTAATGCCTATTGCTTTTACCTATGCCACAGAGGAGAGCACTAAGGACAGCCTCTGAAAAACTCAGGAACCGCTCTTCCTTTTCCACAAACATTATACACAACACTCCAGGAACCCGGGTCAACCGATACATTGGCAGATTGATAGAGGCCCGACGAACAGAATCTGAGATGGCAGACTTGAATTTCATTACCCTAAAGTATAAACAGATTGAACGTGAGCGGAAAGTAAGTGACAATGCTGGTAACTGTAACTTCTAAGGCAGGTTTAGACAAACTGACTGTCGTGGGGTAGTATGTCTGCTAGGAAAACATCTGTGAAAAAAAAAGTGACTTTCCATCACTTTTCGATTCTATTGAGTGGATGCATTTTCATATTAGTGAATTACATGCAAAAGACAACATTTTTTTCAGTACTAAGGGATATCCATATTCAGAAAGCCAGCAAGTTATCTGATTAACTATCTGTGCAGCTTTAGTCAAGTAAATTCAGTGGGAGACTGAATATAACTTAGCAGTTGAATATTGATCTCCAACTGTAGGTTTCAGAAAAGAGAATATTTGGTACATTTGGAAACAAATAAACATGTGGTCTTTAAATCAAGTATGAGATAAAGAGGAGGTATGTAGGGGCTAACTGGAAAGTGGGGACATGAAAGAGTCAGGTCGTAAAGTGATCTGTATTTTCAGGGATTATGCAGTTTTTATAAGGTGGAAAAGGTGATATTGTATGTTTCTATTTCTAAGCTTGTAGTTTGCCTTGATGGCCTCCTGAAGAGTGAGGAATCAAGTCTGGATAAATAAAGTAGCAAAGCATGCAGTTTGGTATATACCCTGAGTGATCTAGGAGCTTTTAGGCAGCTAACCTTAGGGCATATAGAGGTAAGACATTTTACAGGTTTGAATGTCAAAAAATACAAATTGAAAAAGAGGTGTATTATGCTTTTTTTTTCTAATGTTTTCTATATATATTAATTAGTCATAAACAATGAACACGGTATCAGACCATGGCTGGCATAGGTGCTTATGTTTATCTGATATCTCTTACTACTCAATGGACTTCAGGCATTTTCAAAACTAGCACACTCATCAATAATATCATGTACCCATTTATAGTCATAAATATTTTTTAAATGTTTTTTATTCATACAAACCTTTCACAAAACAATTTGTATACTGATACTCATAAAAACCACATCACAAGTAATTCCCCAACACAAAACCTTATCAAAAAACCACTCAGCATATTTCCAGCCAATCTTTGTCACATTATTTTAGTGAAAGCCTTGAGTAAAGATCTTTTTTAATTGCCCAACACAGGCCTATGTTGAAAAGGAATAACCGTCTTCATCAGGGGTCAAACTTTGTGCAAAACAAAAAAAATAGTGTACCTTGTTCATCATTTATGATTAATTTAATCTATATAGAAATGTTTTTAAAAAAATAAATATAATACACCTCTTTCATTTTGTATTTTTTGACAGGTGTTAATGTTTCAATAATATTTCTTACTCCCTAATTGTAATGTGTTTAATGTTTTGCCTCTCTCCTGCAAATATCTTAAATTCAGCAGATCACCTCACTCTTATTGCAGAACATCAACAACAACAACAAAGCAAGAGAAAGAAAGAGAGCTTATGAGGCTACTTTTGCTCTGAATCACTGCACTATGGCACCAAGATGGTATAGATTTTAGGAGATACAGACCAAACTCTAGACATACACAGCGAAAAGGTTGCTACTGCTAGCACTGTGCTCCAGTGATACCTTGCTTTAGGGGGATGGGAGACGGATTGCCCAGAGACAGAGACAAGTCCTAGATCCACACAATCATTACAAAGAATCTAACAGCAAGGCTTGCTCAACTTGATGAAACCAGGGAACGAGCCTTTTAATCCACTGTTCCCACCCTTTGGACTTGAGAGGGCTCAAAGTTCCCAAATATTTTTTAAAATCCCTCCAGACTTACCTTTTTAATCTGGAATTTAACATCACATAGCCTTTTTGAGTTTTTAAAAATATGATTTTTATGTAAGTTTGAATGATATGTGTGTATGCTTTGATTGTATCCGCCCTGAACTATGGAAGGGTGGGTTATAAATAGTTTAGATAAATACATAAATAAATAGATTGATAGATAGATATCAAGGATATTCCTCAAACAAGTTCACTGCTGCCTTGATTATAATCATTCTTGGCCAGGAGGGAGGTGGAAAGAGCTCTGCTGGTGAGATCAAAGGATAGAGCAAATGCTGCTTTAATCAGTTTTTCCCTATATGGTCTCATTCTGTTCGGAATAATTTGAGGAAATTGCACCAGAAAAGAATTAGCATATTTGCATTTTGTAACAAATTAGCCCTGGCAAAATACCTCTGCTTTTGCTTTTGACATTTACATGTAGCTGCAGGAAAAAAAATACCCTTTTATATTTCTCATTTGCAGTATCACCAGCTCCATGATGAATACTTCACCAGTGCTGTAATTCTCTCTTTGATTCTAGCTGCCTTATTTGGTCTTGTCTACCTTCTAATAATCCCACAGTAAGTATAACTTTTTCATCTTATTTTATGGTTCCGCTAGGTACGTTTCTCCAACACACCTACCAAATACCATGTCAGCTGGTCCAATCTAAACCAGAAGGAGGAGAAGCTATTTCATTCCCCCATTGGCCTGAATAGTAAATGCTGTTACAGCTCTCACCTGTACTGGTATTTAATATTCATTTGTTCATGTCACGCACCACTTTTTTATTCGCTTCACAGCTGTATAGGAATCAGAAGCATGAGGGCTACTCGCCCACCACCATTATTAATGTATTGGGATTGGGAGGGTGGGGCTGCACATCTGCAATGATTTTTAATGTACTGGGATCAGAATGAAGGACTCTGTCTCTTCTGGATTCGAATGATTTTTTTTTTTTAAAGTTTATTTCAGTAAACTAGCTAGTAGTGAATGCTATCTGGGTAATGTTAATTCAGTTTATTCAGCGGAAGACTTCTCCCATTGAATATTTGGTTAAAGTTGTACAGGTAACTTTACCTTGATAAATTTACCATTTGACAGCTTCATGAACATTGATCAGTTTAGTGTGCAACCCTGTGAAATATTTCACACTGAATAAAAAGAAAGAAATTGCAAAGAAATTGAAGAAAATGAAAACTCACTCCCATCAAGGAAACAGAAGTAAACCCTGCACCTTCCTCTCATGCATATTGAAATGACACTGAAAATGTTTTGATATTCAGAGTTGCAGCTAGTTTAAAAACCTGTGTAAAAGGGGTTCACTCCATATTCCTCAGATATGCAGATCCTCTAAACTGAATTTTTCTGTCAGAAATTATTCTAAGCCCTAATTTGGGAGAATCAGGTTCAATTATGAATAATGACCGGAAGATGATTGGTCTATGCCTACTGAAAAAATAGGCTGTTTTTTAAAAATTATGTACCTATAGAGATGAAAATTCACATTTTAATAATCAACATTTATAACAGAATGTTTATAGTTAACTGTATCAGAGCCCCGTTTTTACATAGTTGCAATTACCAAGTCAGCTAGTTTAAGTAGATCCAAAGTTTCATAAAACTCAACCTTCTTTTGGTAGGTTTATGCCAATGTTACAAATGTGTGAATCTATTTAAAAGAGGTTTACCACTCAGGCCTGGATTTTCTAAGTTTGCAGAACTTAGAAAATCCGGCGGTAACGGGGGGCAGGGGGGGGCGAAGCAGGGGGCGGGCTTGCGAAAGCCTGCAGCGATTGCACCACTGCAGTGCTATCGCTGCCGGCTTTCGCAAACCAATAGCGCCACCGTGAAAGTTGGTGCTATTGGCTGCATTACTGATGGTGATAAGGGGCCTTACCTTTTCGCCGTCAGCGATGTCTTCGCGGTGTCCGTCCCGGTGCCGCCCCGACTCCTCCCCTACCAGTGCGGATACCGCCCAG
This sequence comes from Rhinatrema bivittatum, assembly GCF_901001135.1. Lineage (NCBI taxonomy): Eukaryota > Metazoa > Chordata > Amphibia > Gymnophiona > Rhinatrematidae > Rhinatrema > Rhinatrema bivittatum. The sequence goes on from NC_042616.1 coordinate 301,465,491, forward strand.
AACTCGCCCCGATCTAGGTATCGCACATAAAAAGGGACTTTTTGCTGGCGAAAAGTCCCTTTTCGTGTGTGATACCTTTGGAAAATGACCTCTTCACTTTGTTCCTTCTATCTATATCACCTTCATATAGTTCACCCAATTTTTAACAAAAGCAAATTTGTCTCAAATATCTATGCAGTAATCTTTATCCATTTGGTTTACTGCAATGGTCTATTTTCGGGGCTGTCTAAGAACTCACTGAACAAAATTCTGTTCTTTCAGATTATAGCACCATTGGTTGTAGAGCTAGGCAACATATTTTACCATTTCTAGCCCAATTGCATTGGCTGCCTAGAGCAATTTCAGTGTTCTATCTATAATTTGTAAAACAGTACAGGGCTTAGGAACAAGGTGTGTGTTAGAGAAACTGATGAAATATGTTTCCAATCACTCAGTTTTGGTCAAAGAGGAGCTAATGTGTGCAGCATCAATTAATATAATGCAATTATGCATGTATTTATTTATTTATTTACTTAAAATTTATGCCTGCTCAAACAAAAATTTGAAGCAGTTTTTAATGTGCATTCACAGTATATTAAAAACAAACCCCAACCCAAGCCTTCTCATGTAGGGGCCCTCAGTGTGGAATGTGCTTCTGCGAGACATGGGGTTGAGTACTTTCAAGTGAAGCTTGAAGACTGGGATATTTACCATTGATAGTTTGGATGGGTGCCTGGTTTCAAAAGGGATATATGGAAGAGGTTGTGTATCCAGAGAGTAAGGGGCAGTTTTAGTTTATAAACCACTGGATTCACTTGCTGGATTATGGGAAATGGTCCCACAAATCTCAGCGCAAACTTTAAGGAGGACATCTTAAAGTACAGGTGTTTTATACTGAGCCACACTAACTCTCCAGGCTGGAGTAGATTTGCTGGATAATATCATTTTTTTTTTATCTGCCCGCCTTTTAGAATGTTCTGTTGCCTCCTCAAGGAGTCGGTGAGCCTTTTGCCATAGTTCTTGGAGCATGTGCCTCCCGATGTTAGCTGCTGCTCATGTGACAGCAGTGGTGATATGGGTGCTCATAGGTCCTTTGTCTCATTGAAACACTTTTTGTCATGTCATACAAGAAGTCATTCTTCCTGTTCTCCTAAGTATTTGATTTTTCACAAGTAGCCTTTATAATTGCTAACAAGTGTAACATTGTAACATGACATTTGTGTTACAACCTTGTAGTTGTTTATATAGACAGTCAGATACTATAAGCTAGATAAAGATGCTGATCATTTTGAACTGATATGAAGTTAGTTGATATTCCATCTAGAAACAGGGATAAGCAGTTTACATCCCATCTGAGATTACAGAGACTTTAATAGAACTAAAACAAGGATGAGGCCAATTGAGATTCCATCTAAGATTATAGAAAATATACTTAGAACAGACACAAGGCCGCTAACACTACAAATTCCAAGAAAACATGTACATGTGAGGTGAGGATTAATTAACTTGCGGCTAAATTCTAAAAGTCCAGGGTGCGCAAAAACCAGGAGATGTATGTGTGGCCGGGCTGTGCGTGCGCCGTGCGCATTTTAAAAACGGCCCTGTCATGCACATATCTCCCAGTATGCAAGGAAGTGCCAGGCTCTGTCAAAGGGGTGGGCTGGGGGTGGGTCTGGGAACAGTTTAATACTATTGTTCAATCGTGATTGCATTTGGGGAAAAAATGAAAAAAAAGTTAATAAAAATTTAACAAAACACAAAAAAATACTGGAGTTCTTTGCATTTCTTGTGATAATTAATTAATGGCTAGTCATTGATTCTTTTCCAGACAATTTCCTATTATCTTGTGTTTTCAAAATCCCTAAAGGAACATTGAGATCATGTCAAGCAAGAGCTTCACAGGGTCTGAGAACACCACCTTTATGCAAATGTGCTTCATAACCTTTTATTATGTTTATGGTTTCTTGGGTGAGGTTTGGTTTGGTCCTTTTTTTCCTTAAAGTGCTATAAAAATCCATTGCTTTGTCCCCTATACCAGGGAGCCACAGGGGCCTAGATGAAGGGTTGATACTCCAGTATCCCATCCATACAGATTGTGGTTTTTCACTGAACTCTTCCCTGTGGGTATAAACATGGAATGATATGCTAGATGGACCAGAATGCCTCCTGATTGGTACTATTCCCCCATGGGCTTGTTTATCTGGCAGAAGGGGTGCAGGTGTGCCCAGACAAAGATGTTTCCTCCAGCTTTGTGAAGGAGTGGTGACAACCATTCTCTCATGGTTCTCAAACTTTGCTTTGGTGATTGTGAGGGTTATCCAGGAAAGAGCTGCCGGGTGCAGTGAAATAATTCTTGAAACAGTTTCCGATCAGTCTCTGTATATGTCAACTCACTATTCCAGCTGCCTTTCTTTTTTTTTTTTTTTTTTTAAACTGTTTTTATTAGGATTTTCAAGTTAAACAAGCAAGAACATGTTATATGCATCTTAGACCACTGGTGAACAGTGAATATTTCCATCACACAATCAAGAGGTCTACAAAGAGAACATAAGAGAACATAAGATTCACCTCTGTACAAGCATAGTAAACCATCGGACTATACATTATAGACATATCTATCAACGCTAACAGGGTAGTACCTTAGGCATATACATAAATATAGTTGCCGTGTAAGTAAGTAATTATAAAGTCAGAAAGTCAGTAAACGGTAAAACTGGAAACAACAACTAGAATAGACCATCTTCCTTTCGAAGGTCTAAACCTGTGGTAAGAATCCAAGTTCCAGCTGCCTTTCAATGTTTATGTTGGAGCCCTCCCCCCTTTTGAGTAATTCTGGTTAAAAGGCCAGCCATATACAGAGTCCAATCGGAAACTGTTTCGAGATTTATTTCACTGCGCCCAGCAGCTCACTCTTTCCTGGATAACCCTCCGCAAGGTGCCCTTCACTCAACACCTGTGTTTTCTCCTGCTAGAACATACGGACACGACCATTGGCTTATGTCCTGGGAACCCTCTGGCATTAGTATCAGTTGATTTTCTGGGCCTCTGTCTCTCCCGACGCAGCCTATGTGACGAAACATAGTCCGTGTCGGGAGACCGAAACCTCCTTCCAAGCACTTATGAATAAAAGGTGGAAATGCTTGATTTAATGTTCTCCTTGCTTCATCCTTTTGATTAATTCAATATAAGGAGCCATGAACTCTTAGGGCTATACTATCCCTATTTGTGGTTTTTCACCGATAGTGTATACCGCTCATTGTCTCCACTTCCTATTTGCAATTTTATAATTTTACATACCTGATAAAAGATAGGTTTTAAAATACTGTAGATCTTCAGACTGCCATATACATGCAGGGGTAGATTTTCAAAGGGGTACGCGCGTAAGATAAGCGTGTACCCCACAAAAACCTACCCCAAACCCCCCCTGCATGTGCCGAGCCTATTTTGGATAGGCTCGGCGGCGCACGTAAGTCCCGGGGCTTTGCAAAAGGGGCGTGTTGGGGGCGTGTCGGGTGGGCGGCACGAATTTTGGGGCGGGGCGGGAGGCATGTCGGGTGTGTGACGCCGGCCCGGGGGCATGGTCGAGGCCTCCGGACCAGCCCCCGGGTCGGGTGATGGCGAGCCAGCAGCCCGCTGGCGCGCGCAGATCTACACCTGCTGGGCTAGATTTTATAAACTTACGCGCGTGCGTACTTTTGTTCGTGCACCAGGTGCGAACAAATGTACACTGGATTTTATAAGATACGCGCATAGCCGCGTGTATCTTATAAAATCCGGGGTCAGCGCACGCTTCCTGTTCACTCCGAGGCCGCTCCGAAATCGGAGCGGCCTCGGAGGGAACTTTCCTTCCACCTCCCCTCACCTTCCCCTCCCTTCCCCTACCTAAGCGACCCCCCCCCCCCCCGGCCCTATCTAACCCCCCCTAACTTTGTTGGCAGATTTACGCCTGCCAAAAGCAGGCGTAAATCTGCGCATGCCAGCGGGCTGCTGGTGCGCCATCACCCAACCCGGGGGCTTGTCCGGAGGCCTCGACCATGCCCCCGGGCCAGCGTCACACCCCGACACGCCTCCCGCCCTGCCCCAAAATCCGTGCCGCCCATCCGACACGCCCCGACACGCCCCCTTTACAAAGCCCCGGGACTTACGCGCGTCCCGGAGCTTGCGTACGCCGCCGAGCCTATGCGCTAGCCGGCAGAGATCGCACAGCCACGGTGCGATCGCTGCCGGTGACGCACCGAATAACTACAACATAAAAGGTGTAGTTATTCGGTGTGAAATAGGCAGCGAAAAGTCTCCTTACCTTTTCGCTATCTGTGCCGTCTTCGCGAAGTCGGCCCCGGTGACGCCCCAATTCCTCCTCTTCCGGGGCCGAATCCACCCCAATGTCCCCTTCGCAGGCGTGCGCTATGATTTCTAGCTATCGCACGCTTGCGCTGGTGGCGCAAGCATGTGATAGCCTTAGAAAATAAGGCCCTCTAACTGTTTATAAACTTTTTTCTCTGTGTGCTATATTGCAGTTAAAATTTCCATTATATCAGGTATCAATCTGCTACTAGAAGTCATATTAATGAGGATAATTTTAAATATTTTCAAAAAACAAAATGCAGTTTAAGTTCTAAACATAATTATTGTTCTTTTTAAATTTATTTATGAAATTTAAAATTAAGAATATAAGAACATGCCATACTGGGTCAGACCAAGGGTCCATCAAGCCCAGCATCCTGTGTCCAACAGAGGCCAAACCAGGCCACAAGTACCTGGCAATTACCCAAAAACCAAATACACTTCACAATAAAGCCTTGGTGAAGAAAAACATGGGTTGCTAAGATAAACCTACCTTAAATTCCAAGTTAGAGGGGGAATAACTGTTTCCCAAATAAAAAAAAAAAAAATCATTGAAATCAAGAAATAGCAAAGGTGTAAACCTGGATAATAATAATATCAAAAGCAGATTTTCAACCATTTACTCCCCCTGCCACATCTGGACTAGGTCCAATGACCTTTTATAATTGAACAGTTTTTTGCTATTTCATTTTCTATTTCCCTCTTTTGTTTTTGAAGGATATCTCCATATTTTGAAATTTTTGTTTCTTTTTTTTATAGGTATCATTTTGTTTTGTACGAGTTTGTTGGGAGGGCAGGAGGAGTCCGGTCTCAGGATGCCCCATGATAATATGGGCAGCAGGCCAGCTCCTCCTTCCTTGATGGCAGTTAAGCTAGTGTGTGAAGTGGGGGGAGGGGCGTTAGGGGTGTAGTATCTGAATTGGTGCACTGGGATGGACTATTTACAATCCTGCCAGATCGTGGTTGGTTGGCTCCAGTGCATCAAGGTACATATTTTTGAACTGACGGGGGTCGGAGTATAAAAAAGGGTGGTACCGTGCGGAGTCACCCCCTTTTATCCAGAGCACCTATCCTGCTTCTCTCCCTCCCTCCATCTTTTTTCTCAGAGTATTGTTGGGGCTTGTCGCAGCTTGGGGGTTTGACGGAGGTATCAGAGCCATGGATCTTCGGGGGGTGGAGTTGAGAGCAAGGAATCCGCTAGGTGGCTGGTTATCTTGACTCTGGTTACTTGAGTTGCATGTGATTCGGTTCAGTTATATGGTTGGGACCCCTTGCTGGGCTGTGGTGGGGGTCCTGGTGAGTGGCGGGATGCCACTGGTTATAACAGTTTGGTGGCCTGTGAAGAGAGCATCTTGCTGGGGCGAGGTGGATGATTCCTTTGTTGGGGGGGGGGGGGGAGATACTTGTGCTGTTTCGTTGGCTCTGGTGTTTTGAATGTAAATAAAGTTGCGGCCTTTTGTGACTTCCAAATTTTGTGCCTGAGTTTTTTAATTTAGTGATGTTTTGTAAGGAGTCAAGGGAAAGGGGCCATCAGTCCTGGCTGCCCATAATATTCATTTGCATAGCTGTATCTTTTTAGTAGTTTTTCTCATATCATTATGAAGAATATTCTAAGTGCAGACTGCCTAGAAATTACCTATAAAATGATCTACTGCTTCTTGTGCATGCTGTCTCCAGTATGCAAGTATTCTATCAATAAATCTCCGCTACAGGTGAAGACAAATCATATCAATAGTTATCCCAAAAAAAATCCCACCCTGTGATAAATTCGAGAAATATTATGTCAGATCCAAACTAACTTTATTTTCAAATTTTATTAAAAAAATATTGTAATGGGATGTGGCAAGTTTCACACGTTATTCTGATGCATGCCTCCACGGCCTTGTTCAGTGTTCATGTAAATGTAATCATGAACTTGCCACCCTCCCACTCATTCTTTTATTGAATTAATTATTTTTATTATATTTTTGTATGTATAATAACATTTCTAAAATGTAACCCTCTTTGTGCCTATGTTGAATTTCTGTAAATATAGCTGGTCCTATTGTTTGAACTCCTGAAACATTTAGATAATCCAGTAAGGTTTACTTGCAATTCCCTCAAATGTATAATCAATGATATTAGAACATTTCTTCATATCCTCTGTCTTAATGTCCACGACGTTTTACTTATACAATTGTTTCTCCTAATATGTGTCTTGCAAGGATTACCATTTGGAAATCTACCACATGCTTCTCTTATATTATGTGTTTTATATAACTTGTAACCTCTGGTTCCAATGTCCCATTAAATGCTTGTCTTTCGAGTTCTCCCTAGCAATAGGGTTACAATTTGGAAATCTACCAAATACTTCTCTTGTATTCTGTATTTCATATAACGCCGACCATTTTACTTTAACCTCTGATTACAATGTCCCAATTAAACACTTATCTTTCGAGTTCTCCCAACACGGCCATGTTTCGAAAAGACAACCTTTTCTTCCTCAGGGGAGTCCGCGCATATTCTTTACTCCTCACTGTCGGGTATTTAAATTGTGAATGAATGGTGTTTCCTCTCCAACTCGCCCCCAAGCTGTTCATTTTAAATTGGTCAGCAGATCAAATATCCACCAATGGAAAGACTTACGTCTTACGTCAGTCGTTCTTTACCATTCCCTTTAAACCTACATGAAGTCTCGGAGCATACTACAACAGTGACACCCACTCGATTGCCTCATTCAATCCGAATGGAACCACCGTATTTAATTTAAAAATCCATTGCTGCTCGCAATAGTTTAAATTTCTCTTCTGATCTCCACCTCATGGGTTCACTTCCACGGTATCGATAATTGTCCATCTTAATTGGACAAACTGGTGGCCTTGATTCACATAATGATCCACGATTGGGGCTTCCAAAGTTTTAGTCTTAAGTTTTGACCTATGTTCTATTAGTCTTGTTTTGATGGTTCTGGATGTCCTGCCGATATAATTTGTGGGGCACGGGCATTGTATCAAGTATATCGCATTTTTCGAGACACAATTTGTATCCCTTTTTCTTTTGATGCGATACCCTGTTATAGGATCCTGCCATTCTGTGCCCTCTATCGTGTTAGCACACATGTCACAACGTTGACATGCTGTATGAGATCCCTGTTGCCACCCTTGTCTAGTGTTCTTCAATATATCGGCATGCACCACCATATCTCTGATACTTGAACCCCTTGTCGTGGCAATAAGGGATAATTCCTCAAATTCATTGGGGTAGATGTTTAAAAACTGCGCGATCGCGTACTTTTGTTTGCGCAGCAGGCACAAACAAAAGTACGCTGGATTTTATAAGATACGCGCATAGCCACGCGTATCCTCTAAAATCCTGGATCGGTGCGCACAAGGCTGCCGATTTTGGGCAGCCGGCGCGCGCCAAGCCGCGCAGCCTGCCTCCGTTCCCTCCGAGGCCGCTCCGAAATCGGAGCGGCCTCGGAGGGAACTCTCTTTCACCCTCCCCTCATCTTCCCCTCCCTTCCTCTACCTAACCCACCCCCCCGGCCCTATCTAAACCCCCCCTACCTTTATCCATGGATTTACGCCTCCCGGAGGGAGACGTAAATCCACGCGCGCCAGCGGCCTGCTGGCGTGCCGAGACCCGACCCGGGGGCGGTTTCGGAGAACGCGGCCATGCCCCTGGAACGCCCCGGCCCGAAACTACGCCCCCGGGCCCGCCCCCAAAACGCCGCGTCGTTCGGCCCCGACCTGAGATAATATTTCTCGAATATATCACAGGGTGGGATTTTTTTGGGATAACTATTGATCCAGTATGCAAGTGACATCCTTTTGTTAAGCCTATAAATGTTTGTGTAACAGATGACTGTGTGTAGGACTGGCCAGTTAGACAGGTAATACATCTGAAAATAGGATCCCATAGGTCTATTAATTTCCTTTCTGTTCAATAGCTACTAGAGATGTGCATTGTTCTTTAATTTTGTTTCGGACTTCATTTTCGGGCCCCTGCAGGAAACATCAGTTTTCCCACGGTTCCGATTTTTTTTTCGTGGGCCCCTGATTTTCAGTTTAGTGTACAGTAACAGGAGTTAGTGCATGCTAAGTCCTGTTAGCACACATTAATGTTTTAAAGTTAGCACGCACTAACTCTCGTTAGTGTACACTAACCCGAAATATTAATTTTCTGAAATTTCAGAAAAATTCTTTTCGGACTTCGTTGCCCCCGAACCATGTTGAATTAGACAATTTCGTTGAAATTTCGTTGAAATTGTCTAATGAATGCACATCTGTAAAAATCTTGGAATTCCCTTTGAGTAACTATGGGAATCCTGTGAATGCTTGTGCTTGAATTTTGTAGCAATAATCAAGATTCTTTGAAAATATCTTAGGTATTATGCTTTTGAGATTCATGCGGTTTCATAAAATATCATCAGGTTTGGAAGATTTTAATGTTTCTACCCCAAAGAAAATCTCCAGTTTTCTCAAAGAACTCTCTATACTACAAGAATAATTACATTGGGATCATAGATAACCATGAGTTCAAGTGATATAGATTTGCACACATGGAAATACAATGACTATTTGGAAAGTAATGTGGGTCACTCTTGTACCTCTTGTGTTAGATTTTCAGATTACAATTTAGGTTCAGTTTATTGGAGTATATAGCCAATGTAACTGTCTTAGCTCGGGCACTCTGCAATGCAATGCCATTCATCTTTGCCTTTTGTTTTTCTTTTAGGAGTACCATAGTCCTAGTTCTACTGGTATTCTGTACATGCTTCCTTGTGGCTTGTATTATGTATCTACATGTCACACGAGTACAGGTAAATGTTCAGTAATTTTATACTTGAAATCATATTAAAATGAGTTTTAATTGCATTAAATTTGAATAAAGTAAATATAAATATGGCACAAAATATTATCCTGCCATTGAATTCATTGAGTACTACAGTGCTGGCCTGTGTAAAATTCATGGACTTCCTCAGTAAACTCACAGCATGATGTAGAGTCCTGTAAAGATTCGAATAGCAATATGAATCCAATATAATCTAAGACTGGGCCAACTGGCTGTGGCTCAGTTTAGATACCAGTTCAGATTAGTGGTCTAGCTTAGATATTTGTTCAGTTTTGCAGGCCATTTGGGAGTGGAGGAGATGGAACAAGAAAATGTATCTTAAAATGTGCAGTTCCCCTACATATTGTATGAGACTCTGATAGTTATTTATCAAGAAAATATCAAACACATGAGTCACCCTTGTCCAGTTTTGAGATTTGTATAAAAAAGGGAATCAAATAAGAACCAGGATGGGTTTAGCTAGAATTTTTGTGAGTCTCTTCAGACCGGAATGGATCAGACAAAGGAGGCAGATAGGACTGTAAAATGATTGCACAGATGAACATATTTTAGAGATGTCTCTTTCCCTTGAATAAACTTGCCTACTCTTCAACAGTATGCACATGCCTCAAGAGGCCCATCTAGTGGCCTGAATGGCAAATTTGGATATATGATCCAACTGACTTTTTGTTATTATTAAAGAGAAAGTCCATAGTTGACACAATACTGGAAGATTTCACAGCAAGTTGATAGCACTTATTTGCTAGCAACAGAGAAGATGCTTGCATAAAAGTAATTTTGAAACATTAGTATTTATTCTTTAAAAAAAAAAATTGCAGTCTTGACAAGTGGATTTTAACTGGGTAGGCTTTGTCTGCTTCCCTGATCAGTTGTCAATGGAAAAAAATAGAAGTAGTAACCAAGCCATACTAAATCTATTTGATTTAGAATTGGTAAAGATTAAATCTAAGTCAGACTAACTATTCCTAAGTGAAATCTCTTAAGGGACCCCATAGTTGAAGTATATTGAACAGAACTGGTGATCTGTCTTTCATAGTAACATGACAACAGATATAGTAGATGACAGCAGAAAAAGACCATTTGGCTCATTCAATCTGCACAGTTATTCTGTCATCACTGCTAAGGTTACATCTTAGATGTCAGCCACAGAGTGTGAGTAACTACATGATTTCTAGGGATGTGAATCGTTTTTTGATGATTTAAAATATCGTCCGATATATTTTAAATCTTCAAAAATCGTTAGGGCCACGATACAATACCAATTCCCCCGATTTATCGTCAAAAAATCGTAAATCGGGGGAAGGGGGAGGGCAGGAAAACCGGCACACTAAAAACCCCTAAAACCCACCCCCGACCCTTTAAATTAAATCCCCCACCCAAATGCCTTAAATTACCTGGGGGTCCAGCGGCGGTCCGGAACGGCCTCCTGCAATTGAATCGTGTTGTCTTCAGCCGGCGCCATTCTGCGCCGCCATTTTGCAAAATGGCGGCGGCCATAGACCAACACGATTCGACTGCAGGAGGTCGTTCCGGATCCCCGCTGGACTTTTGGCAAGTCTTGTGGGGGTCAGGAGGCCCCCCCAAGCTGGCCAAAAGTCCCTGGGGGTCCAGCGGGGGTCCGGGAGCGATCTCCTGCTGCGAATCGTTTTCCATACGGAAAATGGCGCCGGCAGGAGATCGACTGCAGGAGGTCATTCAGCCGGGGTCCGGAACCCCCGCTGAACGACCTCGACCGCAGTCGAATCGTGTTGGTCTATGGCCGCCACCATTTTGCAAAATGGCGGCGCAGAATGGCGAAGGCTGAAGACAACATGATTCAATTGCAGGAGACCGTTCCGGACCGCCGCTGGACCCCCAGGTAATTTAAGGCATTTGGGTGGGGGATTTAATTTAAAGGGTCGGGGGTGGGTTTTAGGGTGTTTTAGTGTGCCGGTTTTCCTGCCCTCCCCCTTCCCCCGATTTAGCTATGGACCGCCGCTGGACCCCCAGGTAATTTAAGGCATTTGGGGGGGGGGGTTCGGGAGGGTGGGGGATTTAATTTAAAGGGTCGGGGGTGGGTTTTAGGGGGTTTTAGTGTGCCGGTTTTCCTGCCCTCCCCCTTCCCCCGATTTAGCTATGGACCGCCGCTGGACCCCCAGGTAATTTAAGGCATTTGGGGGGGGGGTTCGGGAGGGTGGGGGATTTAATTTAAAGGGTCGGGGGTGGGTTTTAGGGGGTTTTAGTGTGCCGGTTCACGATTTTAACGATTTTCACGATACTCTAAACACCCAAACGGCGACGATACGATTCCCTCCCCCTCCCAGCCGAAATCGATCGTTAAGACGATCGAGGACACGATTCACATCTCTAATGATTTCTTCTTTTTACTTTCCTCCTTTGTACTCTTCCATCCTGCATAGGAGAGTATGCAAGACATCCCCTCACCCCCACCCCCACCCCTACCAATTAATTCCCACTAGCACTTGCTTTTCCCATTCTTAACCCCAAAGCTCTGTAATAATCTAAATAGACAGCAATATTAACACGATCACCGTCCAAACATATATCCTGCTGGGTTCCCTATGAAGCCTGCCAAACAGACCTGATTATGTTACTTCCTACATTTCTGATAGATCATCTAGTTATTACAGTACTTGCAGCGTGCCAGACAGATGCAGCTGTTAGTTTGACTCTTTTTATCACAGACTAATCTAAAGAGCTACTAGTGAGTATATTAAGTCCCCTGTGTAGACCAGACTACCTGAGCACCTGCATTTCAGCTGAGACATTTGGTTACGAAAAAATTTTCAACTTGTTAGAAAAACCAAGTCACTAGTTGATGCTAAAATTGCAGCCTGCCACACAAACCTGGCCACGTGGTTGCCTATGTTTCTGCTTGAATGTCTATACAAACATTTTCTAATCAAAAGCTTTGGATGTGGTAAACACCGTAGTTACATAAAGATTGGAGCCCCAACATATTGCAACGTAATTCATTGCTGATTTAGAACAATTCCATAGTGCAACAATTATTTTATAAGCGATTTTTTTCAACAGACCCATGGGATCCCAATTGGGTCCCCTATGGCGCATTCGGTGGGTAATCTTCATGTTGCATTGTTTGAATCACAAAATATTTATCCTTCTCAGTAGTAGCAATACATTGTCTGTTGGTATCAATATATTGATGATATCTTTTTGAACTGGACTGCCTTTGAGTTGTTACTAAATAATTTTATCCAGTGGATCAACACCTTGGACAAACATTTGCAGTTCACTGCACAATGGAGCACATCCACTATTGCATATTTAGATGTTTGGATACAGTATGGACAAAGATGCGTCTGTACAACAGTGTATTGTAAATCCACAGACAGATATAACCTGCTGCAATATCAAACCCACCACTCTACTTCATTTTAATTGGGGTTACCAACGAGTCTGTTTTTTTGTATAAAACAGATTTGCTCTTAGGTCACAGAGTTTGAGAAACAAGCACAGTTGTTGTCACATAGATTTAAAGCAAGAGGTTACCCAAATGTTGCCATCAAACGCACATACAAACGAGCCAAATTTTCAGATCGTCAGGAATTATTGAAGTGCAAACCAAAGGTGGCACATGCCCACTTAGTGTGTGTTTTGAAACACCACACTGGCAGCAGCAATTGCCTCATCAGTTAGGAAACATTGGAAAGTTTTGATGCTTCATGACATTTTTAAAGAACTGCTGGTGATAACTTATTCACGTGGCCCCGATATACGGGACCACGTTGTACCTTCCTGTTTTAAAGAATCTAATGAAATCAAGGGCATTCCACAAGATACAGCACATCAAATGTGTGCTAGGTGTGATTTTTGTGCCAGTGCGATAGTGGGAACAGACTGGGTTGATCCTGTGTCTGGATACAGAGTCACAAGAAGGAGTCTTACAAATTGTTTTTCAGAATATGTTGTTTATGTTTAATCTGATCATGTCCAAAATTGTATATAGGCAGAACCTCTAGACCTATTAGATTGCATCTGATAGAACATCGGTCCAGGCTAAATATAGGTACCTTAAGTGTGCCTGTTATACAGCAAGGGCCGGATTTTAAATGCCCTGCACACGCCGGCGCGCCTATTTTGCTTAGGCCGCCAGTGCGCGCACAGCCCCGGGACACGCGTAAGTCCCGGGGCTTCGTAAAAGGTGCAGGGAGGGGGCGTGTCCGGGGCGGGACCGGGGTCAGGGGGCGGTACGGGGCGGGACCGGGGGCGTGGCGCCAGCCTGGGTGCGTGGTTGAGGCCTCCGGACTAGCCCCCGGGTTGGGTGATGGCGCGCCAGCAGCCCACTGGCGCGCACAGATTTACGCCTGCTATGTAAATCTGGCAACAAAGGTAGGGGGGGGTTTAGATAGGGCCGGGGGGGGTGGGTTAGGGAGGGGAAGGGGGGGGGAGGTGGGGGGGGGAAGGTGGGGGGAGGGCGAAGAAAAGTTCCCTCCGAGGCCGCTCCGATTTCGGAGCGGCCTCGGAGGGAACAGGCAACGCGTGCCGGGCTCGGCGCACGCAGGTTGCACAAATGAGCACCCCCTTGCGCGCGCTGACCCCAGATTTTATAAGATACGCGCGGCTATGCGCGTATCTTATAAAATCCAGCGTACTTTTGTTCGCGCCTGGTGCGTGAACAAAAGTACGCCCTCGCGCAAATTTATAAAATCTGCCCCCAATAGTATAGACTGTCAACATACCTTTGAACAATTTTGTTGAATTATACTTGAGCAGGTAAGAGAGTCTCCTAGGGGTGGAGCAAGCTCTCCCATTTAAATTTCAAAGAAGAATACTAAATTTTAACCTTGAATACATGCCCCCCCCCCCCTCATGGCTTAAATGAAGAGCTCGACTGGTCAGCTTTATTTTGACCATCAGAATAAGTATTTAGTTTTTCAATACAAGCATTTTGATTGGCTGTCAATGCTTAGATGTTTGCCTCTGCTTTAATTTTATTGGTTGGAATGGGAGCATGCATTCTGATTGGATCTGTCCAGCATTCAAAATGTATTAAACCCGGTAGTGGAGTTGTCCAGCAGTGAGCAGAGTAAAAACGCTGTTCACACCCGTTAACAGTTTTTGCTGCTGAGTTATCACCGATTGAGTGCTTAAGTATTAAGAGAAGAGAACTAGTAATCATCCTTGAGGAAGATTATGTTCAACGTGGGACCACATTGGGATATTGATTTCTACTTGTCTAATGTGGAAAGATAAGTGTAAAGATTATGTCTTTTTTTTTCAGCGTTTTTACAGCATTATAGACAAATTAATGAACTATTAAGATGAATATAAGTGCTTTTTTTATCAAAGTCATACTTTTTTTCACAAAAGCTTTAAAATTTTGTTGTTAGAGATACTTTTTTATGTACAAAATAAAAAATAGAGTGGACAGGTGGTTTGATGATTTAAATACGGTACCATAACTGCGATTGGTAGGGGAAGCCGCATATGAAGTAGCCATCTGTACCTAAAAAAATTTTTTTGTTTGCACATTGTTTTTGAGTCATTGTGGTGGTAAGTTTTTCCGTCCAGCAGGGAATGTTTTTTGAGAGCGATATTTATCACATTCCTGGTGTGCAGATTATTGGATTGTGGACTTCTAACCATTCATATTAACCACTTTGTCATTCATTCTGGCACTCATTGCTTGAATCAGGTAAGTACAGCACCATGAACACATGGTGTTAGTAAATATTTTTAGCACTCAACAGCCCTCTGTTTATCCCACGCCCTCCTACACTTCATACTGTTTTAACCACCACCATACACCTCAGGAGGGCATTCCACACTCCCTCCACCCTTTCCATATCAAAAAATATTTCCTAAAGGTGGTCCTGTGTTTACCCTTTTTCAGCCATTAATGTTGTTCAAGTGGTTGATATATATATTTTTTTATAAGCAATCTAAACCCTTATTTGGAATGTTCAATCTATCATTCAATCTCTTCCTTTCTTACTGCTAGGGCACTATTATATCAAGATTTGTACATGATTGTACTTTTCAACAGTTTTTTTTTCTGTTTTAGTAATTTAAGAATTGCAAAGCTAATACATCTCAGACATTTACATCGTACATCCAGAGTTATTTTATAATTTTGAAAAATTAATGAGTTGCAATTTGTTTGTTCTACTTTTTGCTTGAGCTTTTCCTTATAGGTCTTCATGCTTCAAGATTTCTATGAATGGGACCAACCTGCAGGTTGAAAATATCAATATTTTTGTAGGTGAACAAGCATTTAACTTTACTTATTTAGTTTTCAGGCATCTTCTTTCCTCTTCTGCTGAAGCTCTAAAAGATAACTCAAAATATAATTAGGGCCCTACCTAAATTGTGGGAAGAATGTCAAACAGTTGCAGCTGAGTTGTAAACAGGACAGACATAATTGCAGGAAAATATCTGGCCAATAAGGCCCTACTTAAATCATGATTTGGGGTAAATTCTAGGACTTAAACATAAGACATATTCAGGCCGATGCAAAATTGGTGAGCATTAAATGGGCGCTCATGATTGAGCGCCTGCTCTCTTAACACACGCCGATCCACCTCTCCCGGGCACCTGATTTAATATTTAAATTGGCTGCCGTGGTAAAAAGGAGGGGCTAGGAAAAAATTTGCATCCCTAGCACCTCCTCAGCATCATGTGCACAGCAGAGGTGGCTGTCAGCAGGTTAAGAAAATGGATGCTCAATTTATCGTTCTCCTTTTTTGGTTCCTCTGATTTAATATTGCCACGTTTTCAAGTTGGAAGAAATACAGAAAAGCAGTATTTTCTGCTTCTCTGTAACATTTTGAGCTCCTCAAGATTTAACACCTGTTCCAGGCCAGGGGTTAATTTTTGAGGGTGGTCAGGCACATATTTTTGTTTTTCCATTGGGGGAAATAGCTAATAGCCTCACATCATGAGCACTATTAGCTACGTGCTCAGTTGGACATGCATTTTTGGATGCGTTAAACCCCCATTTTGCATCGGAGGTTATGGTCACGCATCCAAAATGTGCATCCAATTGTGTTTTGGGCTGAGCGCTGCAGCCATTGCATGATATTGCATTGGCTTGACTGAGTAATTTTCAAAGACATTTCCGTGAATAAAATAATGCACTACTCATGGAAGTAGGCTTTTAGAAAATCTCTGACCCTGCAATTAATAGCCACTGCTATTAATAATAATTCATAATAATAATTAATAATAAGTAATAATTAATCAATAATTAATTAATTGATAATCCGTATTTAATAATAATTAATAATAATAGCCACTGCTATTAATAATGCTATTAATTGCATCAGTAGCATGGGATCTTCTTAGTGTTTGGGTAATTGCCAGGTTCTTGTGGCCTGGTTTGGCCTCTGTTGGAAACAGGATGCTGGGCTTGATGGACCCTTGGTCTGACTCAGCATGGCAATTTCTTAGGTTCTTATGTTTTATACACACATAACAGTCCATTTGCTGGGTTGGGGTTTGTACTTTTAAAGTAACAAAAGTATGCATGGAATTGTCTCAGGAGAACTATCCACACAGATCAGCAGGTATAAATGTGTGCAGGTAGATTTTCTGGGATGATTTTCAAATGGAAACTACATGTGTAATTTTCCTTTAGAAATGAATGTAAAGTCTGCAAGTAAAAAGCACCCACAGAGATTGCACCAATGTGGGCAGTTTTTAAAATTATCCTGTTAGGGGCATGTTTACTAAATTATGTTAAAATCATATTATGGCATCGTTTTCATGCATCTTAGTTCCCCTGCCCCCTGTGAATGTGTGCTTTACTAAAGGGTGTTCAGAGGTTATGCTCTACATATTGAATTACAGCATCTGGGGGGTGGGGGGGGAGGTAATGAGTGGGGAATGTTCCTGCCGAAATTGGACCCAGGGGCTCTGGAAGGCAAGGGGGCATGGGGGAAGGGGCCAGCACTGGAAGGAAAAGTTATGGTACTGCATGGAGGTGGGGTTTGGAACTGGGAGTGGGGCAGATTTGTTGAGGGAGAGGAAAAGTTCTTGGCAGAAGGGGTCATGTGCCGGGAGGGTAGGAGGTAAGTTTGTATTTGTGAGCTGGCGAGAATGTTATTTGGATCTAGCCTCTTTGGAGATCTGGCAGTAGGTAGGGAAGGGTATCCTGAGAATATTGGCGATTCTATATCCTATTGGACTGATTCAGTCACCTCAGTACTTGATTCCATTGCCTTTTAAACATATTATCTAACATTAAAAAGAAGCCTCGGCCATGGCTTACTCCTTCTCTTATTTTGCCTAGAAAGACCCTTAGGAAAAGCGAGCGTTTATGGCAAAAGTCTCCTTCATATAATAGTGCGGCCCATTTCAAAGATTTATTATCTGTCTGAATACCAGACCAAAACATTAGAAGCAAAAAGAAAGTTTTTTTTCTGATAAAATTTGTCAAATTGGTTATGACCCTGTTATTATTTCAGTTAGCGAAGAACCTCACATGTATCTCAGAACCACGACTTTCATCTACTGACTTACCTGCTGCAGAAGCATTTCTGAAATTCTTTTATTTAAGAATCAAGAATCTCAGATTTTCTTTCACCGACGAGCCCCCTTGGTATAACAAAGTTAATACTATTTTTCTCTTTAATTGGTTGTCTTTTACAGAAGTATCTCAGCTTGAAGTGTCTAACATTATTTCATCTTTGAATAATGTCTTTGGTCCATCAGCAATATTCCAATTACCCTTTTCAAAACAGCTAAAGATGTCATTACTCCTTCAGTTTCACTCATGGTTAATAAATCTCTCAATCAGGCTACATTCCTGATGATCTAAAGAAAGCAGTTGTGAAACCACTTCTGAAGAAACCTGGCTTAGACTGGGCTGATCTAGCCAATTATAGGCCTCTCTCCTCCTTGTCTTTCATTTCTAAAGTCATAAAAAATGCTGCCTTGCAGCAGCTAACAGAATATATAGAAGAAAGAGATCCTGGATCCACATTGGTTTGGATGCAGGAGTTCTATGAACACTGAGGGGCAGTTTTAAACAGGGTCACGCGCGTAATATACGCGCATAACCCTTTTAAACCCACTTCTGCATAGGCCTGGCAACGCGCACAAGCCCCGGGACACGCGTATGACCCGGAGCTTGAAAAAAGGGGCAGGGAGTGGACAGGGCGGTCCGGGGGCGGGGCAGGGGCAGGACCGAGGCCTCCGACACAGCGGCCGTACCGGGGGATTGCGCACCGGCACTCATCTGGTGCACGCAACCTAACTTATTTAACAAACGTGAGGGGGGGTTAGATAGGGCTAGAGGGCGGGTTAGGTATGGGAAGGGAGGGGAAGGGAGGGGGGGCGGAAGGAAAGTTCCCTCTGAGGCCGCTCTGATTTCAGAGCGGTCTCGGAGGGAACAGGGAAATCCATCGGGGCTCCCCTAGGCCTCGGTGCACGCAAGGTGCACAAGTGTGCACCCCCTGGCGTGCGCCGACCCCAGATTTGCGCCGGGGTGTGCACACAAATCTGTTCCCGCGTGTACCTAGTAAAATCTGTCCCTGAACATTTACTGTTATCATTGATTGATACTATCAGAAGGGGGTTAGATAGTGGACATCAGTTCTTATTGGTTTCTTTAGATCTCTTCAGCTTTTGATACTATTGACCAAGATATTCTTTGTTTTCGACTCTGAGAATGTGTTCTTTCTGGAAACGTCCTAAAATGATTTTCTGAAAACCTTAGTAATCTCTCACAACAGGTTAAATTGCACAGTGACTTTACTAAATGGCAAACAGATTCTGGCATTCTGCAGGGTTCTGCCTTGTCGGCAGTATTATTTAATGTTTACTTAGCGCCAAGTACTAAACTCTAGGGATGTGAATTGGGTGCCCGATCATTCCCGCTTTCGGGTTCATCTGGCAGCGGGAAAATCTCATTTTCCCTCGGATCCCCATTTTTTTTTCTAGTGAAAAATAATTTTTCGGGTTAGTGCACTCTAACTCATGTTAGTGTGTACTAACAAAAATAGCAAAAAGTAACAAAAAATAACAAAAATAAACAAAAATGATTTTTACGAAAATTTTGGGGGAAAAGTGATCGTTTCATTTTTACCCAATATATTAATGAATTTAGAAATATTGTACAATATTTCAATTAGAAAAACAATTCACATCCCTACTAAACTCCCTTGCTAATGTCTGTGATGGATATAAAATCTATGCTGACATGCAATTTTTTATTCAGCTACATTCCAACTGGAGTGTTATGGTTAAGCGGTGTTTGGGTGGATTCTCCGGTACTGTGGCATATGACCACACCCATGGGGAGGAGCCCCGTGAGGCACCACAGTACTGGGCTAAACGCAGGACACACAAACACAGAATTAGTTCTTTATTTATACAGCTTGAAGTATACCACCAGAGGTGGCAGTAGTGAGGTAGTCTGGATGTAGCAGTCTCAGGACCCTCGGCAGAGGGGACCCTTCTCACCCCATTGGTATATGGGACTTCCGATGTAGGTTTCCCAGTAAGGCAGTACTGTGGATGAGATAGACTGAGAGTTAGATTACTCACTAGATGGTTGCTGTAGGTATGTGATTCCACCAGGTTGAAGAAGATGGTACAGGCACCGAGGCAGGGATAGCAGGCCCTCGAGGAGTGAGTATCTGATCCCTGTAAGGCACCTGAAATAAAGCAGAGGGCCCCCGAGGAGTGGGTACCCAGGTTTGCAGTTACCCCGAAGGGCAGAGAGAGAGTTTCCAGTGGCAGCACGGAAGCAGCAGAGTAGCTTAGACCAGCTGAGACCAAGTCCTTGCTAACTCAATAAGCTAGCAACATAGTACAGGCTATATGCCCGGATGGCATGACATCAGTAGAGGGGAACACCCCCAAGGTTCGCGCCTTTGCTGGAATAAAGATGTGGGTGGCATGCGCGTGGGCACCCTAGTAGGCCCTTGGGAGAAGCATGGTGGGAGGCAGCACCATAGCCATTCCGGGGAAGCCGGGGAGGTCGGCTAGTAGAAGCGGCAGCAGCCATTTTCCCTAGGGATGCGGGAGGAGCCGTGAATAAGGTGAGGAAAACAGGGCGAAGCTGTCTAGCAACATGTAGTGAGACTCTGGAACATTTGCACATTTTCATTACATCCATTAAACAATGGTTGCACCAAAAAAAATGTCTAAAACAAATTTTATATTAATCCAGAGTCCTCATTCAAACAATCATCAAGGTTTTATTTTGTTTGATAAATTAAGTTTTCCCATTAAAGAACCTATTAAAAGTTTAGGGTTTTTGATTGATTCAACCCTTTCCTTTCAACCTCAAGTCAAATCTGTTATTAAATCAAGTTTCTTTAAATTACGTATTCTAGCTGGCTTGAAATATCTTTTGTATAGTCATGACTTTTGTAGAATCATTCAGGCAGTAATATTTCTGCTCATAGATTACTTTAACAGCTTATATTTGGGTGTGCCATCTAAAATGTTGTATCCATTATAACTCTTATTAAACTCTGCTGCACGCTTAATCACAGGATTAAGCGGTATGAACATATTTCTCTGGCACTCCATAGTTTACGCTGGTTACCAGTGCAACAGCGAATCACCTATAAGATCGGAATGACAATCTTTAAATTAGTTAACTCAAATTTCTGCCCATGGTAAAATGCTCTATTAAAGATATATGAACCATCTCGTCAATTAAGATCATCTCAATGAGGACTATTAGACATACCATCAGTCAGATTTGCTCACCTTATAACAACTAGAGACTCCTCCTGTTTGGTCACAGCACCAGTTTGATGGAACTTCTACCAATGGAAATCAGAATTTCTGAATGTATAAAAAAATTTAGATTCCTGCTGAAAAGTTTTTTGTTGAAGCAAGCATTTGATTAAATACTCCAATGTCAAACTGTGCAACCTGTGGCAGTTTAGAGTTATATTATTGTAGGTTTCATTTTATATGTTTTTATTATGGATATTTTACCCCTTTTTTTGTAAATGCTTAGGCCGTTTTTTGTTTAAGTGATAAATAATTTTAATAAATGAAAATGAAAATGACAGGCATTATCTTGCCAGTGCGTTCCAGGGAAGTTACATGCACCTCTTCCAAGTTAACACAGACTGAGAGTTTTATCACAATCCACATTAGGCATTTTTAATATTAATGAACTTTTCTGCGTTGATGTGCATGTGATGCCACTCATTAATATTTTCCTTGCATTCTACCAAATTGTTAAGTGTTATTGGTAACACTGACACAAGCATTACTGATAACATGTGTTAACGCATTTTAAATTCATGTCTGGTTCCAAATTCAGTGCTCACAGTAGGTATGTGCAGGGGAGAAAAATTTGTTTTCATTTTTTGGTTTGTTTTTGGGAGGTATTTTTCCCACAAATTTTGGTTTGTAGATTGCTTGATTAATTTAATTCATGTGAAAAAAATGAATCAAGTAATAAAAAAAACATAACCCCAAAAAACGGACAAAAAACAACAAATAGATCTCCCACCTTCCCTCCCAGAAAAATGCCTGGGCCAAGATCTCTCCCAGCCCCCAGTTACCCAGTCCAATGGGGATCTTCCCACAAGGCCTAAGCCAAAGCCTCAGACATGCATAGGCTGATGCCGCAGTAGGTTGTCACAGCCTTGGCCAACTCAAGGCCGAGGCTTTTGCCTAGGCTGGAGTCCGAGCACAGGCCAGGTGCCACAATCCGACCTAGAGGCCAGGTCCAGGCACCTGGGCCTCAACTTAGGCCGTAGCCTGATCCCAGGCCCGATGCCATGACCCAAAAAGGAGGCCGCATTCTGCCTGGGTCCGGGCCCCAGCCTAGGCTGAGGCCTTGGTGTCGGGACATGGCCTGTGGGTTGGGCCACAACATTGGGCCTGGGTATGGACCCTAGCCTGAGCCAAGGATCTGGCACCCAGCCTTCACCAGATCCCAGATGGATCAGAAACGTTTTATTTTAATTTAATTTTCAGGTGCCTCCACCAAGACCCTGGCATTGCACTTGAGCCTAGGCCATGGCCTTTGCTTTAGGCTTCATTCTATGTCCTAGGCGAGGCCCAGGCTTTGGGCCTAGACCTAGGCTGATGCATTGTTTAAAATAAAATTAACAAATAAGGTTTGTTTCATTCGGGTGGGGGGGGGGGGGGGCCTAAATTGATTTGTAGCCCCTGAATGAAATGAATTAGCCTTATGTTTTGCACTTTCATTTTAAATTAATGCACATCCCTAGCTCACAGTGCTTTGACACGTTAACACTGCTTAGTAAATAGGCCTCTTCTATAAGAACTGGATATAAAATTGAAGAAATACCTCACAATTACATTTTGACACATGATATTAAATCCTTCACTTAGCAGCAACATATGGCCTTCTTTGAAGTGCTGTATAAATGACCTTCAGTGGTAGGATTCTGTTCTCGCATTCCATACACATGCTTAATTCAAGCGGGACTAAAATTCAACAAGAGGTGGAGCATAGTGAAAGTGTTTGATATTATATTGTTCATATTAAATTTATAGTTGCAAGTGCTAGAAATACTTAATACATTCTTCATCTAAAGACAAAAGAGGAGAAACTCCATTAGCATATCTAATTAATTTCATCATTTATATGATGCTCTAGAGTTCGTTACAACAAATTACATAATGAATCTCTGCCCTAAAAGGCTTATAACCCAAGGGATATCCACAACAACTAGAAATAAAGGGGCCTATTTATTAAGTTATGTCTATGCATTAACACACGGTAAATAGTACAGAAAAGATGCATGGAATGTGCAATTTCCACACATCAGGGCTGATTTTAAAAGCCCTACGCATGTAAATCCAGAGGATTTACGCACATAGGTGGGGTTATGCACGCCGGGCCTATTTTATAAAGGTCTGGCAAATCACATAAAGCCCCAGGAAGTGTCTAAGTCCTGGGGCTTTACTAAAGGGGTAGTCCGGGGGCGGGACATGGGCAGGGTGGTCCGGGGCAGGGCAGGGGTGGGGCCAGAGGCCTCTGACACAGCGGCCATTTGCCGCTGTGTCGGAGGATCGCGTACCAGCAGGCTGGCGCAAAAGGTTTCATAAACATTTTGTGGGAGGTTAGAGTAGGGGGGGAAAGGTTAGGGGAAGGGGTGGGAAGGTTAGGTTAGGGGGAACTGGGGAAGCCCGTGGGCGTTGGCAAGCGCAAGGTGCACTAGTGTGCACCCCTTTGCGTGTGCCGACCCCCGATTTTATAACTTGCGCGCGCAAGTTATAAAATCGGGCGTACATGTGTGAGCGCCAGGTAGAAAGCGCACATGTATGCCCACGTGCAGGTTTTAAAATCTATCCCATTATTTCCGGAGTCATAAATCTGAGATAATTGGGGTATGGATATGATTTGTGTCACATGCAAATGCATGCAAAGAGGTTCATTATTATGCTGATCAAATAACATAATTTGCATTTAACTTTACAAGTTGCATTATTTGCTCAAAATTAACCATACCTGAAGAGGTGTAGTTAATTTTCCCTGGAGGCATTGGAATGCATTTTTTGAAGCTCCCAGGAATGGAATGTATAGGAGCCCTAGAAATTCCCTATCACTGAATTGTTCCAAAAATCCTTTTGTGGGAGGTCTAGTAGGTTGCCCCTCTCTTAACCCTCTCCTGCACCTCAACCTGTTAAAAAAATAAAAATTAGTAAGAAATCTTAGGCACTTAACCCAAATAAGAAGCCCCACCCCTTGACAATAAATGTTCCCTGGCTCCCTAGACCTCCCATCCAACCTCCCAAACCCCCTAAAAAACCTTGAAATCCTAGTGGTCGAGTGGGAGCAAGAATGACCCCAGTTTGCTCTTGCACCTTTGATGCTAATTTTTAAAATGACGATGGCTGATCTTAGGTATTCTTTGTCCCTGTTTCGGGGGAAAGGGACAAAGGAGCACCTGGGGTGCCATTCCTGCCCCCACTACATCATCAAGATTTCAGTTAAGCTTTGGGATGATCTGGAGAATGGGGGATTAGGCCGACTGATTTTTATTTTTTTTAATGGGTTGAGCTGCATGAGGAGGTTTGGGATAGGGGATCCCACTAGATCCCCAGGGATTTTATGAATGCTCTGGCTGGGGTGCTTTTCTGATGCTGTGTGACCCCCCTTTAAAACATAGCTGTCCCAGGATGTGGGGCTATTATAGTGCATTGCCACAGATAGGAATACATGAAGTTCTGAGCCACAGCAATTTGCAGAGAGCTATCACAGGATTCATTGAGCTGTGATACATGGTACTGCAGTTTAGTGAATCCCACAGTAGCTTTCCCTGCAATACAAATAATGTCCTTTAATAAGAAGGCCCCACAGCAATTTGCCCAAGGTCACAGTATGTGACTGTGGCAGAAGCCACACTTTAACACAGTTCATCCGGATACTAGACATTACTTTAATTACTAGGCCACTCCCAAGTTGTTCTTTTAAGGTCTATATTGTCATTGTGATAATTATGCAGGATGCAGTATAGCTAGATCAACTTTATTCTTGAAAATTGAAATATACTGTAGGAAGAAATATGCAACACTGAAATTTAACACACTCAAATTCACATTTTGATACAAGTATATATTTCTTCTAAAGGGGAGAAATGTCTATTGGATATATATTTGAATTTAATATGTTGCATATTCAGATTTTATAAGACTCACAAGGTCAATATCTGGTAAGCCAGCTAGCACCGATATTGTTGGTTAAACATGAATGGACAAAAAAGAGTAAGATTTTTCAAATTAGTAAATACTTAAACAGCTAAGTGTGAATATTAGGGAATAGCTGAAACTGTAGACAGATAAATATAGTTAGATGGATATTTGAATATAGGGCTGACTGGCTAAGACTGAATATCCCAACTTAGCCAGTAAGAGCCTACATCCAAATAACTCTAAATATCATAATCTTAGCCAGTTATGATATATAACCAGCTGGCTCTGAATATTGCCACTTTAACTGGTTATGATATCTAACCAGCTAGCTCTGAATATTACAACTTCTCTGGATATAGCCATTTATTTTACATTTAGCTAGTTAATTTACAAAACGCATCTGGAACTTCCCCATGACTAAGCCTGTCCTCTATCAGCTGTGACAACATTCAATATGGCAGGACAGTAGACTGCAGAATTCCTCCCAGGAAGAAAAATCCTGTTGGCCATGCTAGTCAATGAAGATATTTTGTTCCTGCCTGTTCACGGGAAGGAAGTCTTGAAAGCCACGCAGGTGCTTGACCCAGCATTATATGTGAATTCAAACCGGTAAGAATGCTTTTTATTCTGGGTTACAAGCCTTCATCCTTGAGTTGAAGGCTGAGTGGTATTTATAGGCTTGGATTAGCATAGTACAGGGTTTATGAAATGTTGCAACTCTTCCCAACAAGCTAAGCTATCTCTATTTGAAACTGGAATTGGCAGTGTCTGTTATGACAGATCTCGTGGCAGAAAGCTAAATACATAGAGGAACTGATAAAGCCATGCATCTGAAAAAGTGTGTAACTATTCTGACCCTTACATGGATATCTGTCATGACAGATAGATTATCTACCTAAGGAGAGAATAGCTCAGAATCACTTGTTAGAGTATACAGTGTCATAGGGCCCCTGTTGACCTGAACTTCCCATTGCTGCTACTTGCAGATATCAACATGGCACAGGTTTTGTAAAAAATCAGGGAAGGCATGAAGACTGGGTGAAAGGGGAAGTGTTCCTAATGTAACATTGCACATTCTTACTGCCCAGGACTTCTGAGGTGACGCTGGCTTCTGGGCACATAAAACAATAAGCATGTTGCCCTTGGCCAGCATAAATTTCATCCAAGGATGAAATACGCTATCTGTTCATTTTGTGAAGCGGGATCCACTGGAGAAGTTCCAATGGTCTTACCAGTTCCTACCACATTGTGTTTCTAACAGCCACAGCTCAACTAGGCACAATTCCAGCCCCACCTACTGCAGGATGTGCACTGAGATTTTTAGCCTCCAATGGGTAAGTGTTGCTTATTTTGAGTTGTCTTGTTTGTATCTCTCAAATAATATTTGCTGATACTAATTTGAAAAGTTATGCAAATTGCTTAGCACACTATAACTTTGACTCCATATACACTTGACTACATTGTGCAAGAATAGTAATGCATTCCTTCTACTCAAATAAAATAAGTTATAAAGTCAGCATTGCATATGTTCTTACTAGAAAAAAAAACAAAGGAATTACAGAAATCCGTGCAGCAGCTACAAATAGGTTAATTTAGAAAGGGGGAATGGAACATCTTTTTATATTGAGACAACATATAGACCTCCATAACAGACAGAGGTGATGGACATAGATTTAATGGAGGATATTTAAAAAATTGCTATGAAAGAGGATTTGTGTTGCGCCTGTTGCATCAAGTTGTGGACACTTGGCCGAGACAAGGTTGATGCTGCCTATGGGGGCGATGAAGGGTCGTCGGGGATCTAGGTGGCGTAAGCATGACTCTTGTAGGAACGCCTCCTTGAGCTCTCAGAAGGTGGTCATGGCTTCAGGAGACCATTGAAAGGGATTGGCTCCCTTTTGAGTCATGGCTATAAGTGGGGTGGTTAGTGCTGAATAATGGTGGATGAACGACTTGTAGTAGTTAGTGAAACCCAAGAATCTTCGCAGTGCCTTAAGACCTGTGGGTTGCGGCCATTCCCGAATACTCTTGGTCTTTTGTGGATCCATATGGAACCCCTGGCTGAAGACCACATAGCCTAAGAAAGGAACAGACTCCTGGTGAAAGGAGCATTTTTCCAGTTTGGCATATAACTGGTTGTCCCTCAATCTCTTTAAGATGCTGGGACATCCAAAAGATGGCTTTGAAGGTCTTGCGAGAAAACCAGAATATCATCCAGGTATACCACTACACAGCTGTAAAGCATGACCCTGATTT
The DNA here is from genome assembly GCF_901001135.1 of Rhinatrema bivittatum. Taxonomy (NCBI): domain Eukaryota; kingdom Metazoa; phylum Chordata; class Amphibia; order Gymnophiona; family Rhinatrematidae; genus Rhinatrema; species Rhinatrema bivittatum. The sequence goes on from NC_042616.1 coordinate 301,492,509, forward strand.
TGTTCATCATGTTTCGAAATACTGCCGGGCATTGCAGAGGCCAAACGGCATTACTAAATATTCAAAATGGCCGTCGCGGGTGTTAAATGCGGTTTTCCATTCATCGCCCCAGCATATCCTGACCAAGTTATATGCTCCTCTGAGGTCCAATTTAGTGAATATTTTGGCACCTTAGAGTCTGTCAAAAAGCTCAGAGATTAATGGCAATGGGTAGCGGTCCTTCAGGGTAATCTCATTTAAACCACGGTAATCTATGCACTGCCGAAGGGAACCGTCCTTCTTTCCCACAAAAAAGAAGCCGGCTCCAGCGGGAGATTTAGAAGGCTGGATGAAGCCATTCGCCAAATTCTCTTGTATATACACAGACATTGCTTTGGTTTCCATCAGAGAAAGTGGGTACACCCTTCCTCTGGGAGGTTCAGTGTTGGGTAACAAGTTTATGGCGCAATCAAATGAGCGATGAGGTGGTAGAGTGTCCGCTGCTTTCTTGGAGAAGATGTCACTAAAAGAGGAATACTGTCGGGGAAGACCTGGAAGAGACATGGTAGTCGTCAGACAAGACATAGGAGTTACGACTTCTAAGCACTTCCCATGACAGGACTTACCCCATTGGGACAGTTGTAAGGTGCTCCAATCGAATTGTGGTGTGTGTGTTTGCAACCATAGCAGTCCAAGCACCACAGGATGTATAGCCTTATCTAAGACCAAAAAGGAAATGGTCTCCGTATGTGGTGACCCAGTACGAAGTTGGATTGGTGTAGTGGAGAAAGTAACTTTGCCTAGTAACGGCTCGCCATGAATTGAAGACAATAGTAAGGGTGTAGGCGTCTGGATGGTGGGGATTCGTAGGTGCTCCACAAGTTGTCTGAGCATAAAGTTCCCACCAGCCCCAGAGTCAACCAGAGCTAGGGTATGAAACTCTAAGGCATCAGAGTTAATGGAGACAGGTAGATTTAGCAGAGGAGATGGCACGGTCAGGCCTAGGAGGAGTCCGACCTCTCTGGCGTCCCCGGAACGGCTATGGTGCTGCCTCCTACCATGCTCCTCCCAAGGGCTACTAGGGTGCGTGCGCGCACGCCACCCACGTCTTTATTCCAGCATTGGCGCGACCCTCGGGGGTGTTCCCCTCTACTGATGTCATGCCATCCGGGCATATAGCCTGTACTATGTTGCTAGCTTATTGAGTTAGCAAGGACTTGGTCTCAGCCAGTCTAATCTACTCTGCTATTTCCATGCTGCCGCTGGAAGCTCTCTCTCTGCCCTTCGTGGTAACTGCCAACCTGGGTACCTGCTCTTCAGGGGCTCTCTGCTTTATTTCAGGTGCCTTATAGAGATCAGATACTCACTCCTCGAGGGCCTGCTATTCCTTCCTCGGTGCCTGTATCATCTTCTTCAACCTGGTGGAATCACATACCTACAGCAACTATTTTAGTGAGTAATCTAACTCTGAGTCTATCTCATCCACAGTACTGCCTTACTGGGAAACCTACATTGGAAGTCCCATATACCAACGGGGTGAGAAGGGTCCCCTCTGCCGAGGGTCCTGAGACTGCTACATCCAGACTACCTCACTACTGCCACCTCTGGTGGTATACTTCAAGCTGTATAAATAAATAACTAATTCTATGTTTGTGCGTCCTGCGTTTAGCCCAGTACTGTGGAGCCTTACGGTGCTCCTCCCTGTGGGCGTGGTCATCTGCCACAGTACCTAAGAATCCACCCAAACACCGCTTAACCATAACAGTGATGATGCGGCAATGACCTGCAGCACAGGGTACACCGAGGTGGTTCCTCACTAGAGCTGGCACGGTAGTGGCCCGAGACTCTGGGTACACCGGAGAGGGTTCTGTAGCGATGACGTGGTAATGGCCTGCAGCGCAGGTTACACCGAGGTGGCTCCCCACTAGAGCTGGCACAGAAGTGGCTCGAGGTACAGGGTACACCGGAGAGGATCCCACAATAAAGCTGGTTCAGTAGTGGTCCGTGAAGTCAAGGTACTTACAGAGTGATAGTTCCAGAAGAGGTCCCAGGGAACAGGAACAGACCGAAATTAAGGCAGAAAGCACTCCGAGGAGCGGATAGCCAGAGACGAGGAAGGGCCCCCGAGGAGTGGGTACCCAGAGCGTCTCACGCCAAAGTGCAGGAACTTTAACAGGAAGTCCGTACAAGAGAAGCAGATTCAGCAATGAGGGAACTCCTTGCTAACTCATCGATAGGCAGGGCCAGCCAGCTTAAGTACAGCAGAGTGTAGACATCATCCGAGGGGACACCCCCGAGGTTCCCACCATGACGTGTTTAATACTTGTCCGTGTGCGTGCGCATGCACCTAAGTGATCCCATGAGCAAGATGGTCGGCAGCACCCACGCTGTCCTGGGATTGCCAGGGAGGTCAATGGTAACTGATGGAGGCTGCCACTTTCCCCAATGGTGTCAAGGCTGAATAGAAAGAGGTGAGCATTAGTGATCGCAGCCATCTGCGACTGACGGGTGTAACAATCATAGTGCGAAATTCGATGGTATAATCCTAAGGGGGCGCACCCCCTGGTGGAGGTGGAGTAAGTCTGAGCCAGTGGCGGCCCATCAATCCGGTTCATCAAAGGTCTGCTTAAAGACCTGAACAAAACTTTGTAGATCTTGAAGAAGGGGGACCCCTTGCTCCCATAGAGGGGATGCCCAAGCCAGGGACTTGCCATCAAGGAGGGAAAGAATGAAGGTGGTCCTCATGGCGTCTGAAGAGAACTGTGCTGGCTGGACCATGAAGTGCATAAAGAACTGATTGATGAACCCCCAGCATTGCTTGGAGTCGCCTGAGAACCGAGGGGGAGCCAGTAAGTGGAGAATAAACGCCACGGGTGCAGTGGAAGCAGGAGGTGCAGATGCAGTAGATGAAGCATCAAGACGGGCATTCATGCATTGTAAAGAGGCTGCCAACATCTCCAGGAATTGCTGCTGCTGCTGGATTTTCAAGGCCAGGCCTGGAATAGCCTGGAGGCCAGACAGGTCCGCTGGGTCCATGGCCTCATCAACCTGCTGCACCTGTTGCATCAAGGTGTGGACCTTTGGTTGAGACAAGTTTGGTGCTGCCTCTGGGGGCGCCCTATAGGCCCTTGATGTCAGTAGGCAGATGTAGGTAACGCAGACCCAACAGGACCTTCACCTTTACCAGCCCTCGTTCCCTGCAGGTTGAACCCTTGGATGCCGGGGCCAGCAGGACTTAGGAGCGGGTCTCCTGTGAGCTGGTCTGGAGGTGAGAGGCGAAGGCAGGTCAGAAAGTCCGGTGGTCAGGGCTAGCGGCAAGAATGGAATCCTAGGATGGGCCAGAGGTCGGGGTAGGTGGCAGTCAGCAGAGCAAAGAACAGGCAGGCAGTCAGGGCAGGTAGCAGGCGAGAGCGGAGTCAAAAAACTGAGCCGTCAATATCAGAGAAGCAAGCCGAGGGTCAGAGGAAGCAGGAACACATGAAGATGGAGCTGGAAGACATGGAGGCAGGCACGAAGACACGGAGGCAGGAACTGAAGACGCGGAAGCTGGAACTGAAGACACGGAGGCAGGAACCGAAGAGCAACTAGAGACTACAGAGAGGGAGACCTGTTGCTGAAGCTTCGATGGGCTAGCAGGGGTTTCCTTATATAGGGCCAGCGGAGCCCTAACTTCCGGGTTCCGCAGGAGATCTTTTCTGGCACAGCTCCTTTAAGGAGGGGGAGGAGCTGCACGCACGCATCTAAGGTCAGAAGCGGCTGGCTGCACGGCGGCAGCAGGGCCCACTTTTGTCACGCCGAAGAGAGAGGGCCTGGAAACCGTGGAGTGGCGGCGGCGACCTGGGCCCACCCGGGGGGTGAGTATGGTCGGCCGCCGAGCGTTGTGGCTGGCCACCGTAACAATTTGATATTGTTAAGGGATTTTAATCTGCTGGATGTTGATTGGTGCATTTCAATTGCAGTGTCTTTTAGAAGCAAGGAAATCCTGGATTCTCTAGAAGGAGAATTGTTCTGTCAACTTTTAATGGAAATCTCACAAGAGGGAGAGGTGCTGGATCTGATGCTTACCAACTGGGATAGTATCTCTGATGCTGTAGTTAATGATCATCTGGGATCCAGTAATCATTGGTCAGTGTGATTCAGTAGCAGAGCACAAGAGATGAAGGTTCATTCAAAGGCAAGGGTCCTAGACTTCAGTAAAATTAATTTTGTTAAAATGGGGTTGTCGCATTGTGAGATTCAGAGGTGAAAGGGAGGAATATGTAGAGGCTAATGAGGAAAAAGCAAAATTGTTTAACAAATATGTCTATTCGCTGTTCGCTGTGGAAGGGGCTAGAGAAGGACAATTTAAAATGAACACAAGTAAGATTAGAAGTGAGTTAAAACACAATGGGGCCGATGCAATGCAGTGCGCTCAGCTGCGCGCACTGTACAACACGCAGTCGGATGCGGGTTGAATAGGCGCTAATGAATCCCCTAATGCAGTAAGGGGATTAGCACCTATTCAACACGCTCCCGACGCGGAGTGGAGTGGCGTTACTAGCTGAGCGCATTTAAAACAAGTACAGAAAAGCTGAAAAAAAGGGTTTTCTGTACTTGATTTAAATTCTTAAAGACATTTTATTAAAAAGAAACAAGTTTAAGAAAAAAACACTTGAAATTCGGGTGCAGAAAATGGACGCTCAACTCACAAGTGCCCACTTTCTATGCAAATTTATTGCATCGGCCCCAATCAGTTTTCAGAACATAACTTATGTGGCTAAATAGTGATATGTGGCTAAATAGTAATATGTGGATAAATAAGGATATTCAGTCTTAGCCGCATAAGTTAATTGGCTAAGATAGACCTGCTATAGAGCAGATCTAACTTATAGGGTCATTCATCAAAATGCATTATGGCAATAACACATGTGATAATGTGTTAACGCATGCAATAATAATACTATCGCTTGGCGCAAATGCAAATTTTTGGAAAGGGTGTGATTAGGGAGGGGTTAATTAAAATGAGGGGCAATACTGCATCATGTAATAGCATAACACTTGCTATTGCTAGAAATAACTACACCTTTTTTCCTGATGTTAAGCTGTGTGATATGCCTGAAATAGCCATAATGTAATTCATTTTGCAAATTTCAGTTTGGCCATTTCTGGGTTGGGGGCGAGGGAGGGAGAGAGAGAGAGAAAGAGAGAACCTCTGGGGAGAACTTCACAATATTCAACTATTTATATGACTATAGGAGTGCCAGCTAATAGCTTGAGGTGACGAGTTAGTGGTGGTTTAGGAGCTAGTTTTACATGCAGAGTGAGATGTACGAACTGCACAGTATACCTTGATGAAGATTTGATGTCATTTGGAGTGAGGAAAGTCTCACAAAGATGAGATTTCTACTAGGGATGTGAATTGTTTTTGAACGATTAAAATTATCGTCAGATAATTTTAAAATCGTCCTAAATTGTCAGAGTGCACGATACAATACAAATGCACCCGATTTATCATCATAAATCGTCCTAAATCGTTAAATAGAGCATGGGAATTATTTGGGGGAGGGCGGGAAAACCGGCACACCAAAACAACCCCTAAACCCACCCCGAACCTTTAAAAACAATTCCTTACCCTCCCCCACCCTCCCGAACCCCCCCAAAATGTTAAATTACCTGGTGGTCCAGTGGGGGGGTCCGGGCGCGATCTCCCGCTCTCGGGCCATCGGCGCCATTTTGGCTGCCACTAATTAAAATGGCGCCGATGGCCCGATAAAAATAAAACCCCACCCGACCCGTTAAATCAACCCCCTTAGCCTCCCCCACCCTCCCGACCCCCCCAAAACCTTTTAAAATTACCTGGTGGTCCAGGGGGGCCTCGGGGAGCGATTTCCTGTTCCCAGGCAACAGCTGCGCTAAAAAAAATGGCGCCGATGCCCCTTTGCCCTTACCATGTAACAGGGTATCCGTGCCATTGGCCGGCCCCTGTCACATGGTAGGAGCACTGGATGGCCGGCGCCATCTTTAAAGATGGCGCCGACCCTCCTGGCCTTTAATTATAGGCTTTGCAGAGCATACAGGTTTCCCAGATCTTCCACATTCTTGAGTCTGAGGTGGTCAGAAGTTCACTGTATCTTAACAGTTTCAGTGTGAATCAGCCAGCTGAGGATTCTGGGACTGGCTAAATGAGCCAAAGTTCTGAACCATCATATCATTTCCCTCTTGTGTCACCTTCAATGGTAAAGGTGGCACATCAACCAGTCTTCGATGATGAGCCATAACAAAGGAACTTAAAATTGTGTCCTAACCACTAACCTTGGTATTTATCAGGTGTAGTGCATAATTGTGTGTCCCTCTAGATTCCTAATTAATGTAAACGATACTCCCACATGCATTCACCAACTAATCCAATAATAACATTAAAACTGAATTACAATGGAAATTATCCAGTTCTATGGTTAAATTACAAATGTAATACTTTCATAATTTTAGTCTTAAACTAGAAATTTCATTGCATAAAGAGGAAATACTATACTTAACATCAGCCCCTATTATACTATACTCTATAATAGGGGCTGATGAGTAAAGATGGCCGGCGTCATCTTTAAAGATGGCGCAGGCCATCCAGTGCTCCTACCATGTGACAGGGGCCGGCCAATGGCAAGGATACCTTGTTACATGGTAAGGGCAAAGGGGCATCGGCGCCATTTTTTTTAGCGCAGCTGATGCCTGGGAACGGGAAATCGCTCCCCGAGGCCCCCCTGGACCACCAGGTAATTTTAAAAGGTTTTTGGGGGGTTGGGAGGGTGGGGGAGGCTAAGGGGGGTCGATTTAAAGGGTCGGTGGGTTTTTTTTAGCGGCGCAGGCCTCCCTAAAAAATCGGAAACGATTCCAATTCACATATCTTATTGATCAGATTCCCCCCCCCCCCCCCCCCAGCCGAACCTGATCGTTAAGATGATCTGGCACACGATTCACATCTCTAATTTCTACTATGTTATCTTGGTCTAGCTTGATGGTACCCTGTTATAGATTCCATCAAGCTAGGGTGAAAGAACATTGTACTTTTCAATGGTATGCTTGTAGTGTTGTACTTTCCAGTTATCACTAGCATTATGATTTATTGCACCTCACAAAGCAACCACAGGCTCTTTTGTTATGGCTACAATCTTATATCAATGAATGATACCTGCAGCTAATGTGCAGTCACTAACTGTATGTATCAGGAGAGGCCAACTGTACCACCTAGATTTGTTTGGGATTTAGCCTGCAGTGTGGCTTCACTGTGTCTGCACGTAGAAATGAAGAAGCCTCTGTTTTGATGTACACAAAGGCTCCTGTGTACATAATGTCACTGGATATTTGACTGCCATCACTCATAGATATCTTTGTTTTATGTTTTCCTCATTCAGCAACAACTTCACAGGGGGCAGCACAAGCAGAAGAGGAAGATGGTGACTCCCCCACTCAGGAGCAGGAGGAGGAAGACCAGGCTGAAGAGAAGCAGGGTAAGGAAGAAGTGGAAAGTGTTGAAGAGAGGGACCTGTGTTCCATTCACCTGCTCCTCAGCCGGGCTCTATAGCCCAATCTGCTCTTGGGATCTCCCAAGAATTGGTCGACCAAATGAGAGACCTCAGACATAAGCAACACCTCCTTGGTGAAGGAGTTAGAGCAGCTGAGGGGAGCAATTGCTGCCGTCACCACAGAGGTGAGGGACCTCAAGGGCCATATAGACTGCTTAAACCTTTTGGGACACATTTTTTCTGCTGTTACCTTTCTTTGTTTCTATGGGTTAGACTTTGGGGAGGGATCTGGGGAGATTTGTTGGGAGGGGGTCTTTTGGGGAAAGTTGTGAAGACTTATGTGTTAGTGGGGGGGGTCTCTATTGGGGGAGAGATCATTGTAGGAGGGGGCTCTATATTTATCATTATACTCACCTTTTCACCTTTTTGTTTTCTTTTGTAAATAAAAAATTGTCACCTTTACATAATAGCATTTGTTGTTCCTTAATCGGGATGCATTTTCAGCACATATATGTAAATCAGCTCCCAGTGCATAACACACTCATCATTGCCATAGTTTCACAATAGACCACATTGCCATCAAGAACAAATATCATCCAGCAAGAAGAAGAATATCTGTAGCAGAGAGGGATAAAGTTACCAGCCAATTTATGGACAAGGGAATACAAGGCATCAGCAAGCTATCAACAGCTCACATTAATAACCAGCTGCTCCTCACAATACTTGCAGGCAGCTTCCTATCATCATTACTGCTCTTAGCTTCTAATGCTTGGCAAAGCAGGACACTGTAGGCCACTTGCTGTTAGAAGGGGGCGCAACATTGCAACCACACTGAGCACATCAAACCACGAGTCTGAGACAAAGCTTATGACAACAAGAAAGCTAATTAGGCTGAATATTCCTGTGCAGTAAAACCACAGGGCTGTGAGATGTAGCAAAGACTAGGATTACTTGTCAACTGAATTGCAGCACATTTTAAAACAAGTTGTCATTTTATGTGGAAAGGAACTACAACCAAAGTGCTAGGGGCCTACATTTATGTGGCTTCTCACACACAACACTATGGGGCCAATGCTATTAAAAACGCACAGAGAAATTGCGTTCATTAGGAATGCACACGGTTTAAACGCGCGCACAATTTTTCTCCGGCACCGCAGATGCAATATTTAAATGAATCTGAAATGAAAAGCGTGTGAAAATGGCGCACATTATTCAAAACAGAGCGTCCGTAGCGCCATCGTTATTATTGCATCGGGTGTTCAATATTGCATCATGCGTGCGATCAGTCTGCGTCTATCTGTCAAAAAAAGGTTTGGCAACTGTAATACAATTGTTGAAGTACAAAAAAATGATATTTTAACTAGACAAGCATATTTGAAATCAGCTTTGCTCTCCCACTGTGCCTGTGACATCAGCAAGCAGGTCATAATCCTGTCAGCAGCAGCGTATATAAATTGCTGCAACGAGGCAAACTTCCCCTTTATGCCGAGTTCAATTGGACCTGTACTGGCCACAGACTGGTCCCTTGAATTCAAGTGAATTGAGCTTCATTTCATCTCTTCATTTCCTTCATTTTGCAAAGGTAAGAACTGGTTGCTTTCTACACACATATATATTGGCATATATAGTAAATGTATGTCCTTGAATACAGCGTTTGAGGACAGAGCATGTTAAGGATCAACGTCCAAAAATGGGGCATCACAAAATCAATTATAATGGGCTCGCTATGCAAGGATATTGAAAAAGTAGATAAGAATGTTTAAAATGTCTGGGGGCTATCTAAACTTTTTTCAGTGTCTTTACATTACCGTTCCTGGAAACCACTTGTCCTGCCTCGTGCTCCCCGCTCCTCAGGACCTGCCTAGCGCTTTTCTCTCAGAGGTTCCTGCTCTTGCATCTCTAGCTCAGCCTGTAAACTGTGGGTTCCCTCTGAACTGTGTCACTTACCCCGTTCCTTGGGACCTCCCTCAGAATTCTCTCGACAAGCTCCTGCAATCATGTGGCTACGACGCAGGACGCTCTGTTCCTTTACACACTACTGCATCTTCTGCTGCACCTGAGCTCGCCTCCTGACAGTGAGGACCTATAGGGCTCCTCCCCACAGGTGGTATCAACCCTCACCTTGGGCCAAGGGTCCACGAAACCCATGAATCCTAACAGATTGCCAAGTCCATGGATGTGGCAGAGGTCTCAGCTATCCAGGCCATTCCAGGAAATGTTGTGCCCAACACAGGCACCTTCTCACTGAGCTCATGGCCTTTGGATTCTGTTACGAACGCACCCAGTGAGCCCTGGGAAGGGCGTAGAGGCACAATCACTTGCTCCTGAGAGAAAGTGAGCCCTTGGGCCCAAGGTGGCTCAGGGAAGAGCCCCAAGACACACCCTGAGTCTTATCTCATCCAGTACATGAGTCCTCTTCTCCTCCAAGTTCCAGGAGTCTTCGTTCCCCTATATACTCTGACTCTTTGACTTTCATGGGTCCGGAATCTCCTACTCTGGTATCTTGCCTCAGAGTTTCCAGCCCTCTGTCCTCTCTAGTATGTGGGTTGATCCACTTCGTCCTCCTCCTGTGTTCTTGCTCCGCCCATGCCTATACTTGCTTACCTCCCTCAGGGTGTGTCTTGGGGCTCCTTCCTGAGCCACCTCGGGCCCAAGGGCTCACTCTCTCTAAGGAGCAAGCGATTGTGCCTCTACGCCCTTACCGGGCATGTTCGTAACACCACTAGGTACTGTAAGCAAAGGAAAACTCTGAGGGGGTTGTGGGTTACTGTAGGACAGCTGGAAGAGACAAGTCCTATGCCTAGTCATATCCACTGTTCCCTGTTCACCCCTTCTTTAAGGAAGGAACAGGGAACTCAGACAACAACACAGAACTAACGGTTTTATGATTTAGTGATATATTTATGATACTTTTAGGAACAATGATATTAAGGCAGTAAAGAAAAGGCAAAAGTGTTGGTAGGCAAAAAATAACAAAAGACATTCATCATTAGCTAAGTTAAGGAACAGTCAGGCAGTGATTTTTCTGGAACTAAGAAATGCAAAGTCAACAGTGATCACAAACCACTGATAATAGTAAAGGCTGTCTAGAAGGGTCTGCTAAGGGAAAATCATACAATTAACCCGAGACCTTATGGGTAATTTCCACACTAGAAACTCCAAAACTGAGTCTCCCCTTTTTCCCAATAATCCCCAGTCCAAAAGATGTGTATATATATAAAATTATCTGTTTCATTTACCAATCCCAGAGAATTATTCCATGCTGTTAAACAGATTATTTGTCCTGTATCACGCCCAATCATTCTCCCACAAATCGCTCCAGGAGAGAACAGAGCAAGCATGTTTGCTGAATATTTTGGTCAAAAAATCATTGATATCAGAAACACACTTTGAGTTTCCTCAGACTACATAATTGACAATTTGGTTTGGGTTAGAACAACATGGGAAGACTTTGATATAATAACCAAATCTGATATTATCCAAGTACTAGCGAAAATTAATTCTTCCTCAAGTCCTCTAAACATTTATTCCACCAAATTATTAAAATTAATAAGAAATGAAACTTCTGGATTTATTACAAATTTGACAAATTCATCTCTAAGTTATGGAATGCTCCCTTATTTTTTAAAGTGAACCTTTATTCAGCCTATTTTCAAAAAACATAGTGGATAATACATAGCTGATACAACCTTACCATCAAATTATCGTCCTAGTTCATCATTACCATACCTCAGTAAAATCATTGAAAACATAGTACTTCAGCAACTCACAAACTTTCTCAACTCCCATGATATCCTGGATCAATATCAATTCAGATTCCGTAAACACTATAACACTGAAACACTCCTACTCTCCAGTTTTGATTCCCTTAGATGTGGTTTTGACTGAGGAGTATCCTTTGCACTTATCTTACTTGATATTTCAGCAGCTTTTGTCACTATAGACCATGTCATTTTTCTCATGCGATTTCAATCTTTGGGAATTGCGGGCTCTGTACTGTCCTAATTTTGTTTCTATCATACTAATCAAACACACCAAATCAAGGTTGGATCCAAAACTTCTGCTTGGAAACCCTTAAACTGTGGTGTAGCCCAAGACTTGGCTTTATCAGCCACATAATTTAACATCTACTTGACCCCTTTGTGTCATCTTCTTGCCAGTCTCAGAGTACATTATAAGCTGTACGCAGATGACATGCAATTCTTTTTTCCACTTAAAACTTCATGGATAGAGACTGAGGAATACATAATACATTGCTCATCCAATATCCATACCTGGTTAAAAGCTAACAAATTTGCTCTCAACATTTCAAAAACTGAAATTATGATTTTATCTCATTTCCCCAATTCACATTTCCCAACTGGAATTGTTTTCAAGAATTTTAACATTTCAATTACAAAAGTTGTTTGTAATTTGGGTGTTGTTATTGATCCTGTCCTTTCAATGCAAGCACACATCAAATCTCTCACACAAACTTCATTCTTTAAACTTTGGCTATTATGTCACCTGAAACCACTCTTAGATCCTGTCAACTTCTGCATTGTTCTTCAATCTCTCCTTTTTTTTAGTCTAGATTATTGTAATTCTCTGTTTCTTGGTCTTTCTGAGTACACAATTCAGCCCCTTCAAATCATTCAAAATTTGGCAGACAGATTATTGACTGGTTCACCTATTCGTAACATATAACTCCAGTATTACAGTCGCTACATTGGTTACCTAACACATTTCATGTTTAATATAAATTGCCAATCACCAACCATAACCTTCTTTATAACAGCAGTGATGGATCACTGCTGTTTTAAAAATACATACCCCAGCAAGATTGCTGAGATCAGCAAGTCAGGGCCTATTAGATATTCTCTCCCCCAAAATTGCACATCCGAGGAAACTAGAGAAAGAGCTTTCTCGATATAAAGGCACTTACTCTGGAACTCTCTCCCTAATGGAATCAAATTAATCAAAGTGCCGAAATTCTTTAAAAAGGCATTAAAAACATTCCTATGCCTTAAAAAGCCTGTCTTTATAAGTATTTCATCTTAATATTATTGTAAACTATGATTTTGTCCTTGATTGTGTTTTTATGATGTTATTTTATGAATGTCTTATTGTATTATTGATGTTTTTAAGTATGTATGTGCCTTTACCCCATCTTGAACATAGGAAGGGTGGGGTACGAGTATGGACAAATGCAAGGTGATGCATGTAGGGAAAAATAACCCTTGCTAAAGTTACACAATGTTAGGTTCTATCTTAGGAGTTACCACCCAGGAAAGAGATCTAGGCTTCATAGTGGATAATACATTGAAATTGTCAGCTCAGTTTACTGTGGCGGTCAAAAAAGCTAACAGAATGTTAGGAATTATTAGGAAGGGAATGGCAAATAAAATGGTGGATGTCATAATTCCTCTGTATCGCTCCATGGTGAGACCACACTTTGAATACTGTGTGGAATTCTGGTCGCCACATCTCAAAAATATATATTGTTGCACTGGAGAAAGTGCAGAGAAGGGCGACCAAAATGATAAGGGGCATATAATGACTCCCCTATGAGGAAAGGCTAAAGAAGTTAGGGCTGTTCATTTTGGGGGGATATGATAGAGGTCTACAAAATCTTGAAAGGACTTCAACAGGTTAATGTAATTCTGTTATTTACTCTCTCAGGCAATAGAAGGACTAGGGGGCAGTCCATGAAGTTAGCAAATAGCTAATTTAAAACAAACTGAAGAAAATTATTTTTCACTTAGCACAATGTTAAGTTCTGGAATTCATTGCCAGAGGATGTGGTTAGTGTAACTGGGTTTAAAAAAGGTTTGGATAAGTTCCTAGAGGAAAAATCCATAAACTGCTATTAATTAATAAACAATAGTAGCTTGAGATCTATTTAATATTTGGGTACTTGCCAGGTACTTGTGACTTGGATTGGCCACTGTTGGAAACAGGATGCTATTCCTAATGAACCCTTGATCTGATTCAGTATGACATATCTTTATTTGTAATATACTCAACAATATATGCTCAGAATGACCACTTCTTGCAGATGGGAATTGCTGGTCAATAGTATAATGTCTTATAAACAACTAACTTCCCAATGTAACAATCGTATAGACGCATGTGTAATAACCATCATAACAGGCATCATCGTATAGTGCTATTCAGCCTTTATTACTCTGCCTTAGCTTTAATCATAGGTCAGTCCTCTGTAAACTTTTTTAAAGTATTTTTGAATATGTGCATCTTGTGATGTCCTTCACCCATTAAAATTAGAAAATTAAATGTGACAATTCTTGATATGTATGTTTGTTACTTCAGTTTATCTTGGTTTTAGCATTAGTCCATGGAAATATATTCAAAACTGGAACTTATCTTGTTTCCAAAAGATTTCTTCTTATGCCCGAAATTGCTTCAGTTGCGATGCCTTTACCCAGTTACAGTACCTATGCTTGACATGGTGCCGTGTTTTGGACCGATTGAAGTCCTTTATCAAGGGCTAATTCTGCATCAAAAAAAGCAACATGGCGAGTCTTAGATTACGTTTTCATGAACCCTAGAGGTGGGGATCCTAATTCAGCATTGAACTTGAGGGAACAACAATGGATATTTCAGATGAATACAGTAGCTCCAGCAGGGTTAAACAGCGCAATAGAATGGAATTTTCTATATTAAGATTCAATGGGGCAGTAGCACATGATTACTGACATAAATAACCAAGTTTGGCTATAGCTAAGATCCGGAAAAGACCGGAAGAGAAATACCAAAAAAACGCCGAGAAATGCCATGTTGCTTCAATAGTAAGTTCTGCTCTGAGTAACTCTAACAAATTTTGTTACATTGGTTTTTGGTAATGATTATAAATGTTTCTTTTTTTGACGCAGAATTAGCCCTTGATAAAGGACTTCAATCGGTCCGAAACACGGCACCGTGTCGGGCATAGGTACCGTAACTGGGTAAAGGCATCACAACTGAAGCAATTTCGGGCATAAGAAGAAATATTTTGGAAACAAGATGGGCATAGGTACCGTAACTGGGTAAAGGTATCGCAACTGAAGCAATTTCGGGCATAAGAAGAAATCTTTCGGAAACAAGATATGTTCCAGTTTTGAGTATATTTCCATGGACTAATGCTAAAAACAAGATAAATTGAAGTTACAAACATGCATATCAAGAATTGTCACATTCAATTTTCTAATTTTAATGGGTGAAGGACAACACAAGATGCACATATTCAAAAATACTTTAAAAATTTTTACAGAGGACTGACCTATGATTAAAGATAAGGCAGAGTAATTATGGCTGAACAGCACTATACGATGATGCCTATTATGATGGTCATTACACATGTGATTAAAAGATGCCTATTATGATGGTCATTACACATGCGTCTATATGATTGTGGTTATATTGGGAAGTTAGTTGTTTATAAGGCATCATATCTTTATTTGTAACATGTTTTTAGATTTTTTACTTAATGATGTATGTATTTATTTTATTTTGATGTTGATTTTATGTATTTTATTATGAGATTGTAAACTGATGTGAACATTTGGTCCATACACCTGTATAGAAAAATATGATAAATAAATAAATAAAATAAATATCTTATGTTCTTATGTGTTATGCTTCTCTACCTGCTGTGCTCCTCCTGTGGCTGGAGCCACGGGACAAGCTTACCTTTGTGGCCCAGAGGCCGCAGAAGCTGGGACCTTTCCTGTGGCATGGAGTCGCTGACCAGTCTCCCTCCCGTGGCCTGGAAGCCACCATTGATGCCGTCCTCTTCCACGGCTGGTGGGCTGCTTCGTAGCTCCTCTTCAGTGGCAGGAGCCGCCCTCCTTCTCTTCTTCACGGCAGGAGCTGCTCCGATGCCTCAGGGCCTGCTTCTCGCTGCACGGCAGCATGGCCACTCTCCTTGGTCCTGCCCCTTCCCCTAAGGGGTGAGGCCGTGCCTCCTTTCCCTTCTTAAAGGGTTAGCGCAGGTGTGGTCCTCTGGAGACTCCTCCTTGGGCGTTCCTGTTCAACCCTACAAAAGGGCTCCAAGCTCAGTCCATCTTCGCCTTGGCAAGGAGCTAGTCCTCCTGGGAGCTTCTCCTCCCTTGGACTTCGCTGCATCCTGTTCCTGCCTGGCTTCCATTGTTCCAGTCCTGATGTCTCTGTTGTTCCAGTCCTGATGTCTCTGCTGTGCCAGTCCTGATGTGTTCGCTGTTCCAGTCCTGATGTCTTTGTCTTGTCCCAGGTCCTGATTACCCGTGCCTCTGGAGATTCCTTGCTTTTACCTGATCCGAGATTCCAGTTCCAAGTTCCGTGGTTTTAAAGACTGTTCCTGTTCCGACTCCAGAGGATCCAAGGGGTTACTTGTCTTGACCTGTGTCCATGTTCAGAGCTTGCCTGCTCCTCTCGTGGTCCATGACCAGCCATCCGGCTGAGTAGGGCATGCAGAGAACAGCATGGTCCGTGACCAGCCTACGGGCTGTGTAGGGCGCCTGAGAGACCTTGTTTGCCTTGTCTCATCCCCTGTGTTCCAAGCTCCACATCTTGTCTTCAGAGTTCCAAGCTCCACATCTTGTCTTCAGAGTTCCAAGCTCCTCGTCTTGTCTTCAGAGTTCGAAGCTCTACGTCTTGTCTCCGGACTTCCAAGCTCCACTTCTTGCCTCCGGACTTCCAAGCTCCAGTCCCAGACTAGGTTTAGTCTTGCTACAAGGGCACACATCCCTCATCCCGCTCTGGGGAGTGCCCCCTAGCGCTCCCTTCCACCGCAGCGCAACACTACCTGCTGGTTTATGGACCTGATCTGAGCTATGTGGGGTCCCTTCTCCACCTCCACCTTTCTAGCCTCACTTCTCTTCTTCTGCCCTAGCCCCATTGCTATTCTTATTTTTTTTTATTTTATACACTTTTTTATACTGGTATTCGTAAAAAAAAAACTTCATATCAGTTTACATCTTAAGATATTCAAACCAAAGTATAAAACATTATGTAAAATAAAACTGTTTCTAAAATACATTATCATTCTTTAAAAATACAATCAGTTAAAATTTAACAAAATTAACATTAACAATTAAGATGAGGAAAAGGAGGGAAGGGGGAGGGAAGGGGAATTACTTCAATTTAAAAAGCCTGTTCAAAAAGCCATGTCTTAAGTTGCTTTTTGGTTTCTTTTAAGTATATGAATCTCTCTTCATCTCTACCTGCCCCAGTAGGCCTCCTTCCTGTTCTGTCTACTCCCCTGACTTTTCTATATCTATCCTTCCCTTCCCTTCCATTCTACGTCTACCCTTACTTTCACCTTTCATGTGCCTTCTTTGCCCATTCATATACACAGTTGATTGATCTCTTTTACATTCCATTTTTTCACCAACCATGTCCTCCAGCTCTGCTCTTGTAAGGCTCACTAATATGCAAGACTGACAGCGAGAAAAACAAACTCACTCAGCCTGTCACCAACAGATCTGGAAAAATAGATTTAAAAAAAAGAAAGGCAAAACACAACATAAGCTACATAGGCATCTGGTGTTTCTTCTCCTGCAACTCACTTCTGTCTTTAATGTTCTTCTCTTGGAGTCCACTAGCTCTCTCTCTCTTCTCCCCTAAATGCTGACAAGCGGCTAAATGTGTCTGGCTTTATTTTATACTGTTTTTACATAAGGAGGCAGAACAACGAGGAAAAGATGACTGAGTACGCACTAGTTAGTGCATGCATGAGATTTTCTGTAGTGACTCCATGCTATTTGGTATTCAGGTAGCTGCTGAGCATGGATGCTATGGGGTAAATATTCAAAGAGTTACGTGTGTAAAACTTAGAATATACCTGAGTAAGTATCCTGTACTCGCACAATTGATATTTTAAAAACATCAAAAGTATATTCATACTTTGTTTCATGTGCACATATATGCTCATAAAAAAGAGGGGGTCTAGTGGCATTCTGAGGCAGGGACAACAGTTACACACATAGGGGCGGATTTTAAAAGGAGCGCGAATAGGCCTACTTTTGTTTGCGCTCAGGCGCAAACAAAAGTACGCTGGATTTTAGTAGATACGCGCGGAGCCGCGCGTATCTACTAAAAAACCTGGATCGGCGCGCGCAAGGCTATGGATTTTGTATAGCCAGCGCGCGCCGAGCCGCACAGCCTACCCCCGTTCCCTCCGAGGCCGCTCCGAAATCGGAGCAGCCTCGGAGGGAATCCTCTAACACCCTCCCCTCACCTTCCCCTCCCTTCCCCTACCTAACCCCCCTGCCCGGCCCTGTCTATACCCCCCCCCCTTACCTTTGTTGGGGGATTTACGCCTCCCAGAGGGAGGCGTAAATCCCCGCACGCCAGCGGGCCTCCTGCGCGCCGGGCCGCGACCTGGGGGCGGGTACGGAGGGCGCCGTAGCCACGCCCCCGTACCCGCCCCCAAAACGCTGCCGACACGCCCCGAAAACGCCGCAATGACCGGGACCGCCCCCGACACGCCCCCCGACACGCCCCCTCCAAAAACCCCGGGACTTACGCGAGTCCCGGGGCTCTGCGCGCGCCGGTAGGCGTATGTAAAATAGGCTTACCGGCGCGCAGGGCCCTGCTCGCGTAAATCCGCCCGGTTTTGGGCGGATTTACGCGAGCAGGGCTCTGAAAATCCGCCCCTTAAGTAACTATTTTAAAAGACAATCAAGTATATTTGGCAACTTACTTGTGTAATTTTACACCTGATAATTATCTTGCATAATTGATTATACACTGGTCTACATCAATTTTGCTGACTACAACATCACATGTGATCTTTATGTATTTTACAGTGCTGAATCCAAAAATCACATCTGTTTCCTCCAGTCACAACCGGTTTTTTCACAAAACACTGTCTACTCATAAACTCTTATAGCAATAACTTAACATTATTATTTAGATATGTTGAATATGCAAAAAGATAATCAAAATAAAAATAAAAAATAAAAATAAATATAACAAATATAACAAAATTTAAAAAATCAAATATAATGATCATTGCTAGATTTTATGTGGCGATCTGAAGGTTATATTGATGCTTCTAGGACAAAGCAGTTACACAAAATGTCCTTGCTTCTTGTGTCTTTGGGATAGCCGAGCAAAGGCTGAACATTATACAAGGAAAGAATGGCCTGCTAGAGAGAAATTTAAGATCGGTGAAAAGAAGATTAAGAATGAACCACTTGTTAATCCTCAGAAAGTGTTGCTTCCCCCATTGCATATAAAATTGGGACTCATGAAACAGTTCCTTAGGGCTTTGGATCAAGATGGTGAGTGCTTCAAGTACCTGGGTACCAAATTTCCTGCTCTTTTACATGAGAAGTTGAAAGCTGGCATATTTGGTGGCCCGCAAATTAGGCTTGTAATCAAAGACAGATAATTCCTCAATACCATGAAAACCATAGAAAAGGATGCTTGATCTGCTTTTTTCTGACGTGATTACAGACTTTCTTGGCAACTTCAGGGCCAAAAATTATAACCTTTTAGTTCAAAATTTGTTGATTGCTTTTCAAAGACTGGGAGCAAACATGAGTGTCAAATTGCATTTCCTTGATAGCCACCTGAACTACTTCCCCTCAAATCTTGGAGCTATGAGTGAAGAACAAGGAGAACACTTTCACCAATACATCAAGACCATGGAACATAGATATCAAGGCAGACGGAACACAAACATGATGGCAGACTACTGCTGGTGTTTACAGTGTGACAACACTGTTCATAACTATTCCAGAGAATCCAAAAAGAGGAAATTTCTCCCTAACAATTAAAATTAACACAACTATTGCTCTCTTGGTTAGACGATAGACTCGTTTTTTGCATAAAACAAATATATTATGTGCTATCGTTTCTTCAGAACTTCTTATTACCCTTGATATTTGACTTTATAATCTTTAATCAAACATTTCTCATTTGTGAAAAAATTTGACGTATTGCATATTTTTGGACGTCATATTTGGAATCAGCACCTTTCATTTGGGTAAAATCAGCAAAAATAATTAGGTCAGCAGAAAACCTTTTTTCAAATGTAGTTGTTGTGTAGTACTCACTGGTTGGGAGATCTGAGGGGTGAATTGAGGGGAGTTCAGGCTGAAGAATCAGGAGTGTGTTAAACAGATCTGGAGAACTGGGTGAACTGATGGAGCAATTGGTAAACTGGTGGAACAATTAGTAAACTGGTAATTTCAATCACATGTGCTTGTTTTAAATCGGGTTTTACACACCTATGTCCTACTTTATTTTTGCATGTAAAGTAGACACATATATTTTTTAAATTGGTAGGAAAAGTAAGTGAGTTCAATGCATTGAAAAACTCACTTTCAATGCATTGCATGTATTTGCACATAAGCATACATATGCTCATAGTGGAGCGGATTTCAAAAGGGTTACGCATGTAAATCCTCAGGATTTACGCACGTAACTGCTCCTGCGAGTGCCGAGCCTATTTTGCATAGGCCCGGTGATGCGCGCAAGCCCCGGGATGCGCATAAGTCCCGGGGCTTTGTGAACGGGGTGGGGCGGGGGCGGGACAGAGGACTCTGGCACAGCGGCCGTGCCGGGGGATCGCGCGCAGGCAGCTGGCCGGCGCGTGCAAATTACGCCTGCCACAGGCAGACGTAAATAACAAAATAAAGTTAGGGGGGATTTAGGTAGGGCTGGGGAGCGGGTTAGATAAGGGAAGGGAGGGGAAGGTGAGGGGGGACGGAAGGAAAGTTCCCTCCGAGGCCGCCTCGAAATTGGAACGGCCTCGGAGGGAACAGGATCCTCTAGGGCTCGGCACGTGCAAGGTGCACTAGTGTGCACTCCCTTGCGCGTGCCGACACTGGATTTTATAACATGCTCGCGGTTGCGCACGAATGTTATAAAATCGGGTGTACATTTGTGCATGCCAGGTAGCGTGCACAAATGTAGGCTATGCACGCAGGTTTTTAAATCTGCCCCAGTTTGCGGTGTGGAGATACACATATTTTATGATACGTACTTATCTGATACGCTCGTATTATAAAATATTATCGTAGATCTCTACGTGGCCACATACATGCGTATATACCACGGCGCAGACTTATTTGAAAGCTATCTTCTTTGATTTGTGTATCATGTGTGATAATAGCATGTTAAAAAGAAGATGCATGTTTAAAAAAATGAGTGCAGAGTTTAGGACATAGGCCCGTAGATCTTCATTTTTGTTTTTTGTAAGCACAAAGGAAGAGCCGGATCTGGAGGTGATTGTATTGATGATCTTAAGGTGGCCAAACAGGTGGATAAAGTGACAGTAAAATCCAGAAAGATACTTGGCTGCATAGCGAGAGGAATGGTCAGCAGAAAAAGGGAGGTGGTACTGCCCTTGTATAGGTCCCTGGTGAGACCTCACTTGGAATACTGTGTATAATTCTGGAGAGTGCACCTTTATAAAAACATAAACATATGAAATTTCAAAAGGATATAAACTGGTGGGAGTTGGTCCAGAGGGTAGCTACTAAAATGGTCAGCGGTCTTTGTTCTAAAGCATATGGGGATAGATTTAAAGATCTAAACAAGTACATCCTGGAGGAAAGGTGAGACAGGGGAGATATGATAGAGACATTCAAATATATCAAAGGTTTCCATGCACAGGAGGTGAACCTCTTTCAACTGAAAGTGGTTATGGGATGAGGGTGAAAAGGGAGTATCAGTATACTCAGGAGTAATCTTAGGAAATATTTCTTTATAGTGAGGGTAGTGGATTCATAGTATGGCCTCCCAGTAGAGATGGTGGAGGCAAAAACAGTATCTGAATTCAAGAAAGCATGGGATAAATACAGGGGATCCCTAAGGGAGTGATGAGAATTATAAAGCTAATTTAATTGGAACGATGGGAGACTAGATGGGCCATACAGTCTTTTTCTGCCATCTAGGAATAGAAAGGACAAACTGTCTGCACTCTAAACATATTAAAAAATTTATAGAATCCCCATTTATTCTTGTTAGTTAATAGAGCTGCAGTCAAAATTCAGATGGTGGCCCTCATTTTTAAAAGTTATTGTAACTTCTCAGCCCAATGAATTATTCTGCTGTTTACTTTTAGTCCTTTCCGCTGATCAGCCTTTGGACTGTACTAAATCAGTTCCCCTCCCATTCCCCTTCCCCACCCCAATACACACACACACACACACACACATACACATATACACCAAGCTCTTCTTTCAATTTAAAAGGCAGATAGACTCCCAAGTCACTGATGTATATCTTGTTTTAGACTTATTATGAATGTTTTTTTCTACCTCATCCTGAACCTTGGAAGGGCAAGTAACAAATATTCGGGCCGATACAGTAAAATTGCGGGAGAGCGGGCGAGCGCCCGATCTCCTGGCACGAGCACAGGCCACTCTCCTGTGCGCGCGATACAGTATTTTAATTTCTTAAAATTAGGGCCGGCGGTAAAAAGAGGCACTAGGGACACTAATGCGTCTCTAGTGCCTCTTTTTTGACAGGAGCGGCAGCTGTTAGCGGGTTTGACAGCCGATGCTCAATTTTGCCGGCGTCGGTTCTCCAAGCCCGCTGACAGCCACGGGTTCGGTAACCAGACGCCGGCAAAATTGAGCGACCAGTTTTCGACCCGTGAGCCTCGGGCCTATTTCAAATTTTTTTTCTATTTTTTTTTACTGTTTTTAACTTTCGGGACCTCTGACTTAATATCGCCATATTAAGTCGGAGGGTGCACAGAAAAGCAGTTTTTACTGCTTTTCTGTGCACTTTCCCAGTGCCCGGAGAAATTAGCGCCTACCTTTGGGTAGGCGCTGTCTAAATATTAGACTTCAGTAAGACGCTTGTCAGCACTTTGTCAAACAAAGATATGACTCAGAATTTAGTTAGAACAAATATAAATTTAATATTGCATATCTTTGGAAGCACAGATGCCCTCCTTCAAGATAGGCAGAGCATTTCTGTGTCTTGCAGTCTCTTGTGAAAGCTGTTATTTTATACTTTCAACTATACATAGAAAATGCTTGTGAGAGGATCATTTACACAATATGACAGTGTCCTAAACTAATCTTCTCTAACCTGAAAAACAACCTCCTCCCACCTTAAAAGTTCCTTTGTCTTAGCATTGCTTTGATGCACTCTGTTCCTTGTGATCTTCTGTGTTTTGTAAATAGATAGTAGGTCTGTGTTCTGTTGCTGGTGCCAGGCCTTTAATTAAAGCTTTGACCTCCGGGAATCTCCAGTTCACCTGGCTTCTGTCAGTCGAGATAGGAATCTGTGAGAACCAAGCTTGTATTATGGCTCAAATATTTGCCATTGATAACCTTATAGCCTTTAATTATAGGGTTTGCAGAACTTACAGGTTTCCCAGATCTTCCACATTCTTGAGTCTGAGGTCAGTCAGAAGTTCACTGTATCCCAGCAGTTTCAGTGTGAAGCAGACAGCTAAGGATTCTGGGACTGGCTAAATGAACCAAAGTTCTGAATCAAAATCTTCATTATATCAGCGCTAATTTCTGAAAGTAAAATGTGCAGCTTGGCTGCACATTTACTTTCTGTATCGAGTGGGAATACCTAATAGGGCCATCAACATGCATTTGCATGTTGCGGGCACTATTAGGTTCAGGGGAGGGGGGGGGTTGGACGCGTGTTTTGGACACGCTATTATCCCTTACTGAATAAGGGGTAAAGCTAGCGCATCCAAAACGCGCGACCAATCCACCGGAGCGCAGTGTACTGTATCGGCCTGATTGTAAATAAATACATACAGCAACAAACAATTCCACATATAGTACTATACTGATATCAAGTATCAATGTTGTGTTAATATGCCATCATAATAGACTTTACCGGTCAACTGAACTGACCTTTATAGTCTTACATCTAATCATTTGGCAAATGTCACTTTTTTTTTGAAAATTTTTATAATTGCAAATAAAACGTATCTTAGTAGATCATAGATCACATCTTAATAGATCATAGATCATATCTATGATCTATTAAGATACGTTTTATTTGCAATTATAAAAAGTTTTCAAAAAAGATGAGTGACATTTGTCAGATGAAGATGATTAGATGTAAGACTATGAAGGTCAGTTCAGCTGACCGGTAAAGCCTATTATTGTTGCATATTAACACAACATTGATAATTGATATCAGTATTATACTATATGGGGAATTGTTTATTGCTATTTGTTTGAAATTTCCTGGTGTTCTTCACGCTGTAATTTGATTGAAATAAATGCATACATACATACATACATACATCTATTTTCTATTTTATTTTGGAATATATTCCAAAAGGATTTAAAAGATGCATAATGATGTGTCATCTCAATTTAAGAGTTGAACAGCAAGTATATTATAGTTTTGTAAATTTCTTATAAAATCATTTTGACTTCTTTACAAAGAGACAGTCTCTGAGCAAAACTGAGCAAAGATTATTGAATTATTTATTGGATATTCTATGCAGTTTCCAGGGGCAGTGGAACATCTTTTTGGCTGATGGGAATAAGCCAATCAAGTTCGCTCCCCACCTCCACCACCTATTCCCCTACCTTTGCATCTACCTTTATCACTCTCATCAACCCCACACCTCTTCCCCCCTCCTATCGTGCCACCTTTCTCTGCCCCTACACTTCTCTCTCTCTACCTCCTTCTTGCTCTTTCATTCCTCCCTCCCTCCTACCATCCCTTCCCCTTTCCCTACAGAGATCCACGGCAGGAGAAGAAGGAGAGGAGTTGTGCCTCAGGCACATCCTTCTTCTCCTCTGCTACCTGGCCTGACTACTACTTTGAACCACGCAACTGTACAGAGTCCCATGCAGACCCCAGAGCTGCAAAGGTGGAGGATACAACCGATGAAACACCGTTCTCCTCCTCTTGCCACCAAACAGCTGCTGATTTCCCGACCCAGCCCTTGATCTCCCGCAGCAGTTCTTCAGAAAAGGCCAGATTTTGGTCAGGCCGTGACCCCTATGGCCCACCCCATTAGTCCACCTAGGAGAGTTTCCTTTCACCTAATCACATCAATGGGTAAATGTAATGAGTACACCAGTTATCAGGAACTTCTCATCTGTCTGCATGTATGGAAATTGTAAGTAATTTAGGATCCCTTTACTAAGACTTCTTTTCCCATCCTGTATCTATGGGCAAAAAAAAAAAAGATTTATAAATCAGGCTCTAACACTGCAGTTAATTTAGAAGAATTGTCATTGGTTAATTTCCTTTTCAATGCTCAGTTTTAAATCTACATGTGCAAAGGAAAAGATTTTTAAATTAGAAAGCAAGCACTGAGGTTTAAAACTGAACAGATATATAGTAATTGCGTTTATAGGAATCATGAATAATGAGATTGCAGTTCACTGAGAAATTATTTTCTGGATAATCTACATGTCTGTTTTCTATTTCATAATTATTTGTGCAACATGAAATTTTGAAAGGGCTTTAGATTATAAAAGGAAGAATGTGTTGAGATTTTTTTTTTATTAAAACTATTCATCTTACAAAACCTAGCTGTGTTTTTGGCATTCAATAAAGGGCTAGTCTCATTCGGAGTAATATCAAGCAGAGTCAAATTTGATTTTGACTTTGCTGTGAGGATGTCATTCATATACAAATAAGTTTCTTCTATATTATGCTTATGGGGAAAAATGCTTAGTACATCCGGCCCTAATGTGTTGAACTTTGGTTTCTAAGGCTTAGATACTATGCAATAAAATTCATGTTAAAAAAAATAATAGCATGCAAGATAGTACAAAATTAACATGCTGGCTAAAACACCTCCTAAGAAACTATGCAATAAGTTTTAGCATGTTGCCAGTAAATAAGTACCCCAAAGAATGTTCATGCTAGTACCATATGTGATCATGTAAAAACTACTTGTAAAATAGTGTTACCATGGTAACTAGCATGATCACTTTAACGTCCGCGGTAACCACAGTGTAAAAAGATGCTAATTATCATGCTGATGCTGAACTCAACATGTTCTGCTCTCTTTCTGACTTGGTTCTGTCTCCTTCCTGCAAAAGGATATAAAAGTTTCCTGGCATATGATGTTCATTTTTGGTGTCCAGGGGAAAAGCAGGAGAGATACTAGAACTCAAGAGAGGAAGTGAACTACAGTGATTAAAAAACTGAAGAAAAACAAGGCACATCTCATGTCTTGTGAGCAGTTAGACGAGAGGAAGGAGCTTGAGTTTTTACACAAAGTGGCGGAAGAGGAGGAAAGTAGTGAAGAGGATGAGGAAGAATCAGAGCAGGGACCACAAAAGTGCCACAGAGGCTACTGCAAGACCATGCCAATGCATGGTGCGATTCATGCAACCTAAGAACAATATGATCCTGGAGATAATTCCATAACTCTTAACAGTACTCTTTGCCAAGATGACACTAGAAAAGGACATGCAGCCCAGGAGTGAATTTGGCAATAAAACGGTCACAGGTATTACCAGCCTCAGAGTTAGCTACCAGCTCATTAAATACCTCAAACATTGTTATCAAGATATCAAAAGGTCAATCCATGAAAGTCTTCAAAGATCCATGCCTCTTGCAGGAAGATTGCAGGTGAATGCATCTGCATAATCCATCTTGCACCACTGGAGCAACATCATGCCCAGATATTGGGTTCTAATGTCATGGACAGCCTTGGAGAGACTGCACAGACAGCTTTGATATTATAACAGAGTTGAGCTGGTAAGTTATGACAAAAGCACGATATGACAAAATCACCAATTAGGAACACATAGCAAAAGTCCTCTGATGATTCGTATGAAGTTGTCTTACAGACCACAACTTGTCTTTTGAAGTTGTAGGATATTTCAGGCCTAGTGAGTGGAGGAGATTTGAAATGTTTGGGGGCCTGGCATATAGTTGAAAGGATAGGGGGTAACCCCAGGTTTTGATATCGGTGGGCTGATGGAGACTTTCTGGGACACTCATATCTTTCAGTGCTGGGGAGCTGGATGAGTCAGATTTTTCCAATGCAAGCTACATTAAAACAAGATTACTTACTCTTCTATAAATCTTTTTCCAGGTCCACAACAGTGGAAGTCCCACCAATCTGCCCAACACACAGGACTCATACCCATCAAACCCACATTGCCATAGCAAGGCTTCTACCCTTCAACTCCCCAGCACTGAAATTTATGAGTTAGGAAATGTTTTAAAAGAAATTGAGTGCCCCCCAAAATTTGGCAGGCTGTATCTAGAGGACTCCATTCCTGAAGGCCTGAAAGCTATCAAGAAAGAGCTGCACCAAGTCTGTAAAAGCATTGAAGGCCTGATCAATGTAATTATGTAGGCTATGAAACCCGGAGACTTCAATGGGCAGACAAACCACTAAATTGATGAACTTGATGTGATCTAAGAAGCTATCGGTTCCAACCTTCCAGCAAATCAAGTCTCTTGCTTTCCCTCATTCACTTCATTCATGCCACTCAGGGTGGGCCACATATCAGAGATGTCAGGACTGGACACGGCTGTCACAGTTTTGGGGCCAAAAGGCTTCCTTCTCTTCCTCTCTCCTGGTTCCAATGTATGCCTTAATAGCTTAATTTTCAAAAGTTTTACACATAAAAAATAACACTTGCAAGTTTAAAATAGCATGTACATGAGTATATGGTATTTTAAAAACCACAACATACATGTGGAAATCAGGGTCTGCAAGTACATTTACACATGAAAAAAGGGATGGGCTGGGGCATTCCTGGGAAGGGCCAACAGCTATTTTATAACCAATTTTTGAATGTAAGTGTGGCACCTTACTTGCATATATTTACTCCTGCTCAATATCAGTAATAAATGATCATTAACATTGTAAAATTGAAAAAAATGACTTGTTTGGGGATCTGGGTGAAATGGGGAGACTTCAGGCTGATGAGCCAGGAGGATCTTCATGAGCTACAGATGGATTAGACAAATTGGTAAACTAATTGGTAAAACTGGTAATTTCATCGCCGCCCACATGTTAGAAAATCCCATGACTTATGCTTGTAAAGTCTGACTTATGGGGCTAAATGCATCTAAATAATGGGAATAAAATCTACTTGCATATCCCTTTAAAATCAAGTACAATTATGCAGTTTTATCATTTGCGCACACTTATCCAGCTAAGTAGTGCCTTTGCCGCTACTTAGATGAAAAAATGTGAACTTATCTGGATAAACAGAGGCACTTTCTGGCTATATTCTGACTTATTCAACTAAGTAGCAGCAGGTCCTACTTAGACAGATACATCTGAAAAGCACTTCTTGTCCATCTAAGTAGCACTATTCAGACTTAGCCAGTTAAGTGCTGCTACTTAACCGGATAAATTGGAACAAGTCCGAACTTGTACATCTCGCATTTTTTAGATACTCAAGCATGTGTGCACACATACATATTCATATTTTATAACCTGTGCATGTCATATTCACGCAGGTAATAAAATACAGTCGTAGATTTGCGGGTGCGCCTATATGCATGCGTTAATGGGCGTACGCGAGCAGGTTTAAAAGTTATCCTCCCTGTCTGGGACTTACCACATGACAGCTGCAGCCTGTTATTCAGGGGATGACATTTTCGTCCCCCTGATCTTTCTGTCCCAGCATCGGTAGATACAGACGTAGATCCTGCAGGATTTTGAACACGTACTTTGGACAGTTAATGGACAGTAATGCCATTCTATTTGTGCGACGGCCCTTTATTTGAGAGGCTTCAGACCTTGTGCTTGTGAGGTGTACAACAAAGCTGAAGAAAACAGGTGGTATCAATGAACAATTAACATTTGTTCTGAAAAAAAATGTTAGGGTATAAATAATAATGATTTTTGTTGCCTTTTGCATAATTAGAGTTTGTATTTATTCTTGCAGTTATAAAATTTGTGTTGTGTCTCTTTTTTTTTTTTTTTAAAGAGGAATTCAGGTTAAAGGGTTTTTTGCTGAAGGACGGGTCTGAGAGCCCATGGGGAGGGTTTCCTTAGAGCTGAGTCACCTGACTTCCCTTTGAGTTGATGAGGTCTTTCCTGTAGAGCAGAGGTGTGCCAACTGGTCCTTGGGCCAGTTGGCACACCTCTGCTCTACAGGAGCAGCCATGTGGGTTTCCAGGATATCCCTAATGAACAGGCGTGTCCTTAGGGTTTCCTTAGAGCTCGTCACTGGATTCCCCACAGACCGAGTATGTGGGGGCTGGGTAGGATCCTGGCCCTGGGATTTTTTCAGGTGGTAGGGGCAGGAAGCCTTGGGAGGCCCTGTTTGTTTTTGTTTTTTCCCTTTTGGGGGGGGGGGGAGGTTATGTTTATTTCATTTTTTTAAACTAAATAAACAAAATAAACATTAAACAAAATGAAATTCATGGGGACCCCCCCCCAAAAAAAAACCAAAAAAACAAAACAAAGTGAAACAACATTTTTACTTCTTCCCACCCCTATAATATAAGGTTAGGGCTACCAAAGGTATTTTCAACTCCTGTGCTTCTCTGTTGATACAATTTCTACTTAATGATAATTTGCTATTTATTTTCCAGACTGTTAATTGTTTCCTCTTGGAGGGCTTTATTCCCCTCTGCCTTTGTCGCACTATTATAACTCCCATACTAAAGAAACCAACAATGATGCATCATTATATGTTAATTATAAGCCATTTGCCATTATTCTTTTTCTGGCTAAGCTCTTAGAAAGAGCAGTTACTGACCAAATTTCTCCTTTTATTCAGAGCACTGATAGCTATGATCAATTTCAAGTTGATTTCCAGTCTGGAAAAAGCACAGAGACAGCACAGAGGATGTCATGTACCACCTAGATAAGGGGGGATCATGTACTTTTATTTTACTGGATCTTTCATGTGTGTTTGACCTTGTTGATCATATTATGCTGTTGCAAAGATGTCAAGATGTAGGCATCAAAATAGAATTCCCCTTTCCTTTCCGATAGATCTTTTGCTGTTTCTACCAATGGAGCTATCCCACAGTGGGCTCAGCTTGGATATGAGGTGCCTGTGAGCTCTTCTCTGTACCCTTTACTGTTTAACACTTTATGAAACCTTTAGGATGTCTCATTCATAAGGGTGGTCAAAAAGCATATATTTATGCTGATGATATCCAACTTGTTATTCCATTTAAAAAGAATATCTGTGCTATTCCTTAATCAATCGATGGCTGTTTAAGGGAAGTAGCTGAATGGTTAAGGCTAAGTAAGCTGGCTCTATAAGGTGGTTGTGGTGGTAGGGGGGGACTGAAATTGATCTGGCACTTTAGATCTCCTAATGCAAGCTTTAAAAGACAGGAAACAGAGTAGGATTAAATGGACAATTTTCTCAGTGGAATGGAGTGGGCAGTGGAGTGCCTCAGGAATCTGTATTGGGACCCGTACTTTTCAATATATTTATAAATGATCTGCAAAGAAATACAGTGAGTGAGGCAATCAAATTTGCAGATGATACAAAATTATTCAGAGTAGTTAAATCACAAGCAGATTATGATAAATTACAGGAGGACCTTGTCAGACTGGAAAATTGGAAATCAAAATGTCAGATGAAATTTAATGGGGTAGATTTTCAAACAAGGCACGTTGGCATACTTTTGTTGGCGCTCCAGGCGCCAACAAAAGTACGCGGGATTTTAGTAGATACGCGCGAAGCCGCGCGTATCCTCTAAAATCCTGGATCGGCGCGCGCAAGGCTATCAATTACGTATAGCCGGCGCGCGCCGAGCCGCGCAGCCTACCCTCGTTCCCTCCGAGGCCGCTCCGAAATCGGAGCGGCCTCGGAGGGAATCCTCTAACGCCCTCCCCTCACCTTCCCCTCCCTTCCTCTACCTAACCCACCCCCCTGGCCCTGTCTAAACCCCCCCCTTACCTTTGTCGGGGGATTTACGCCTCCCGGAGAGAGACGTAAAACCCCGCGCGCCAGCAGGCTGCTAGCGCGCTGGGACGCAACCTGGGGGCGGGTAAGGAGGGCGCGGCCACGCCCCCAGACCGCCCCGGGCCGTAACCATGCCCCCGGACCCGCCCCCAAAACGCTGCCGACACGCCCCCTAAACGCCGCGACGACCGGGCCCGCCCCCGACACGCCCCCCTCGGAGAACCCCGGGACTTACGCGAGTCCCGGGGTCTGCGCGCGCCGGTGAGCCTATGTAAAATAGGCTCACCGGCGCGCAGGGCCCTGCTCGCCTAAATCCGCCCGGATTTGGGCGGATTTAGGCGAGCAGGGCTCTTAAAATCCGCCCCATAGTGTATAAGTGCAAAGTGATGCATATAGGGAAAAATAACCCATGCTATAGTTTCACAATGTTAGGTTCCATATTATATTAATAATCACCTAGGATAAATCTCTGTTTATGTCTCGCTTCTATATTGTTTTCGTTAATTTTTTATCACTCTCCAGTTGTTATCGTTTAAAATCTTTCCTGTCTTCCATCTCCCATGTTTTCGCTCCCTGTTTTATGTAACTTTACCTTATGTGAACCGATGTAATGTACCCCAACGAATGTCGGTATAAAAAAGCAAATAAATAAATAAATAAATAAATGACTTTACCTTTCTACTTAGTTGTTAAATTGGTTTCCCCCTGTTCTATTGTAAACCGGTACGATAAGACCTCATCTTGAGTATCGGTATAGTAAAAGAAGTTAAATAAAAATAAATAAATAAATATTAGAAAGAAGCTACCACCCAAGAAAGAGATCTAGGCGTCATAGTGTATAACTCATTGAAATCTTCGGTTCAGTGTACTGCGGCAGTCAAAAAAGCAAATAGAATGTTGGGAATTATTAGAAAGGGAATGGCGATTAAAACAGAAAATGTCATAATGCCTCTGTATCTCTCCATGGTGAGACCACACCTTGAATGCTGTGTACAATTCTGGTCGCCGCATCTCAAAAAAGATATAGTTGCAATAGAGAAGGTACTGAGAAGGGTGACCAAAATGATAAAGGGGATGAAACAACTCCCCTATGAGGAAAGACAAAAGAGGTTAGGACTGTTCAACTTGGAGAAGAGATGGCTGAGGGGGGATATGATAGAGCTGTTTAAAATCATGAGAGGTCTAGAATGGGTAAATGTGAATCGGTTATTTACTCTTTTGGATAATAGAAGGACTAGGGGGCACTCCATGAAGTTAGCATGTGGCACATTTAAACTAATCGAAGAATGTTCTTTTTCACTCAGCGCACAATTAAACTCTGGAATTTGTTGCCAGAGGATGTGGTTAGTGCAGTTAGTGTAGCTGTGTTTAAAAAAGTATTAGATAAATTCTTGGAGAAGTCCATTACCTGCTATTAATTAAGCTGACTTAGAAAAAAGCCACTGCTATTACTAGCAACAGTAGTAATAGCAAGTACCCAAAAACTTAGTTTTTGGGTACTTGCCAGGTTTTTATGGCCTGGATTGGCCACTGTTGGAGACAGGATGCTGGGCTTGATGGACCCTTGGTCTGACCCAGTATGGCATGTTCTTAAAACTGCAGGTGGAGGATTACAGTATCCAAAGTTAGCCAGATATACTTATTGATGGCTAACTTTAGAACAGGTCTTTGGTCCAACCAGGCATAGCCGGCTAAGTGATCCAGCTGAATCTGAATATCAGAGTTAGCTGGCTAACTTAGCAGGCTCCCAGTTATGCCCCAGTTATGCCCCAGAATGCCCCTAACTTATTCAACTACATTCTAGCCTATCTTATTAGCTGGCTAGAATTTAGCTGGATAAGTGCCCAAATATTAATTTAGATGGCTAACTTCTAAGTTAGTTGGCTAAATGCTTTTGAATATGGATGACCATATGTTCTATCAGTTGCTTGGCTGCTCTCCTTAAATTGCATGTGGTGAGTAAATTGTGCTTTACTTTTGTTTTGAAATAATTTCATAAGTTGATGGTGGCATGTGTTCTATCTCATCTTAATTATTCTGATGGTGTCCCAGTGGGCCTTCCATTAACACTCAGAAGGAGACTTCAGACAGTAAAAAATGCAGCCACTCATTGTATTGTACCTCCCAAGGAGAGTGAGTATAGTTCCCCCCTCCTATGGACCTCACATTGGCTCCCTGTTCATCTTTGACCAAAGTTTAAATTTATGACTAACACAGTCAGAGTATTGAGGGAAATAGATCTTTTCAATCTGAAAAATAATTACAATGGTATGCCCTTGGATGTTCATTACAGTCAAGCAAGAGTTCTCTGCTCCAGGTTCTGCTTCAGCAGGTTATTCAGAAAGCATGGACAATAGCCATGGCCTTTTCTGTCACAGCTCCAATAATATGGAATAGTAACATAGTTCTGAACCAAACAGGAGGTCAGTCGACCTCTGACAGTCTGGAAATCTGAAGTCTGAGTCTAGAAATGCAGTGCTGTGCACTGCTAAGGTTACATCTAAAAGACAAGAAAATTAGGCATAAAATATAAGAAATTGTGTAAGGCTGATTAAGTACTTTGTGCAGGTTTCATGCTGAAAGACCCTGTTTTTTTAAGTAACACCAGAATGGTCAAAGCTTTGAAGATGCCGCTGTCGTCACGTGAGGGATGTTCTTAGAAGAGCACCCAGATTGGTGGTCAAGGGTCCTTTCCACTCATTGCCTCTGATGGAGCCTGAGGACTTGGGGCCCTGCTAAGGGCTCTGTTCTTCTCAGAAAATAGGGCTGACCTTGGGTCATGTGGTCAGAGCCTCACTTTTCCAAAAAAGTCCCCAATAACCATGCAGTCTTCATGTTCCAACAATGTACTGTTTATCTATATAAACCCTCAGAGAACCTTGGTTGCCTCTACTTGTACAAGTGTCTATGCACTTACAACAATAAAGCCTTACTATATCTCCTGAATAGGTGGTTCTTGTCTCAATCCTAGGCAAGGGAAAATCACTGATTGGTCCCAGATCCCATAATGGGCTTCTGGGAGTCCACAATAGTAAATTATGGCTGAAAAAGACCCAATGATCCATCCAGTCTGTGCAACAAACTTTTTTTAAGGGTAATAACTGCTGCTCTTTGCAGATTACCCACCCTCATCCCACCTCCTTTGCCTTAGTTCTCCGTTGGAATTGTGGGGAGAGCTCAATTACCTTAGATTTTAAAGAAAAATTGAAAACCTGGGTTTTTACTATTTATTTTATTATTCCACTTTTACTGACATGTCAAAGTGGATTACATTCAGATATTATAGGTGCATGTTCTTTTGTTCTTATGTTCTTAGAGACAACAAGTATTAACTTACAGACTTGCCAAAACTCCTTGCAATCATAAGAACATAAGAACTTTGAATACTGGATCAGATCGAGGGTTCATCGAGTCTAGTATCCTGTTTCTAATAATAGCCAATCCAGGTCACATGTACCTGGCAAGATTCCAAACAATAAATAGATCTTGTGATGCTATCACATAGTGATAAGTAGTGGCTATTTCTTAAGTCTACTTGGTTAATAACACTTTATTGACTTCCCAGGAATCTGAAAAAAAACTTTTTTAAACCCAGCTACACTAAATGAACTAAATTGTTCATTAAGTGAAAAATAATTTTCTCTGATTTGTTTTAAAACTGCTACTTACTAACTTCATGTTGCACTCGTGCCTGTTCTCACCCTCGCTCCACCCTCTCTACCTTTGTGGCGACTCCCTTCGGGTCTGACGGACAGATCCTGCCACGGCTTCTCCTCGCCGTACTTCCTGGAATCCCTGGGCTGGCCTGACACTGCGGATCCGCCAAGTTCCTGATGACGTACGGGTCGCACGCGCGCTCCAGAGTTTGTACCGGCAAGGGCGCAAACCTCGGGGGCATCCCCCCATAGTGACATCATCCGCTTCCACTTAAAAAGGTCTTTGCTTGCTACTTCAAATCGAGTTAGCAAGGGGAATTCTTTCTCTGCTGCTC